>NC_044031.1:768234311-768534311 GCF_901765095.1 Microcaecilia unicolor | reverse complement strand
TAGATGGGCATGGGAGGGGTGGAAGGGGGGGAAGCGACACCAATTTGTTGACAGAAGATATCCACATGTATTAGCTGTTTGTTTAACCATGGTTCAGTTAAGGTACTTTCTCAAATGGAATGTGGTAATTATTTTGTAATGTCAACGGAAAGTGCTGAAATATTAGATGTAATGCTGGAGGGGGAAGGCGAAGAGACACCACCGAGTCTATAAGAGTACAAGGCTCGGTGGGGAGCTACATGGGATGGGTGGGAGGGAGGAGGGGAGAAAACGTATTAAAAAAGTTTGATGATGGATGTTATTGCTGTTTGGTACGATGGAAACTCTTGGGGCAGCACTGAGTGTACCCCTGACTATTGTTGTAATAATATGTGTCATCAATAAAAATGTTGAAACATAGATGAGTTAAAACTTTGTACTTTTTCTGTAAATTGTCAGCATACAATTTTCTAGTAATTTATGATGTATAAAACCTAAGCAGCATGCTGGGACAGCACATGCAAAGTATGGTTATAAATCCTGAGTGGCATAAATTGATTTTTTGCTCATTTCAAAAGTACAAAGACTAGGGGACACTCAAGGAACTTATATGGAAATACTTTTAAAATAAATAGGAGGAAATATTTTTTCACTCAACAAATAGTTAAGTGCTAGAACTCGTTGACAAAGGATGTGGTATCAGCAGTTAGTGTAGCTTGGTTTTAAAAAGGTTTGGATAATTTCTTACAGGAAAAAGCCGGTCTGCTATTGAGACAGACATGCGAAGCAACTGCTTGCCCTGGGATTGGTAGCATAAGAGCCAGCTCTGTGGGTACTGTGGGTACTTGAGCACCCCCAAAATTGAGAAAATTCCTTGTATGTGTCCAGGGAGGGGTTATTTCCATTGGGCTTAGCACCCCCAATAATTTTGAAAAGTTGACTCCTATGATTGGTAGCATAGAATGTTGCTACTCTTTGAGATTCTGCATGGAATTTTGTCACTCTTTAGGATTCCAGAATGTTGCTATTCTTTGGGGTTCTATGTGGAATGTTGCTACGCTTTGAGATTCTGCATGGAATCTTGTCACTCTTTAGGATTCCAGAAT
The DNA here is from genome assembly GCF_901765095.1 of Microcaecilia unicolor. NCBI lineage: Eukaryota > Metazoa > Chordata > Amphibia > Gymnophiona > Siphonopidae > Microcaecilia > Microcaecilia unicolor. The sequence goes on along the minus strand of NC_044031.1, from coordinate 768,533,226 downwards.
CTTGCTATTCTTTGGGGTTCTATGTGGAATGTTGCTACTCTTTGAGATTCTGCATGGAATCTTGTCACTCTTTAGGATTCCAGAATCTTGCTATTCTTTGGGGTTCTATGTGGAATGTTGCTACTCTTTGAGATTCTGCATGGAATCTTGTCACTCTTTAGGATTCCAGAATCTTGCTATTCTTTGGGGTTCTACATGGAATGTTGCTACTCATTGAGATTCTGCATGGAATCTTGTCACTCTTTAGGATTCCAGAATCTTGCTATTCTTTGGGGTTCTATGTGGAATGTTGCTACTCTTTGAGATTCTGCATGGAATCTTGTCACTTTTTAGGATTCCAGAATCTTGCTATTCTTTGGGGTTCTACATGGAATGTGGCTACTCTTTGAGATTCTGCATGGAATCTTGTCACTCTTTAGGATTCCAGAATCTTGCTATTCTTTGGGGTTCTACATGGAATGTTGCTACTCTTTGAGATTCTGCATGGAATCTTGTCACTCTTTAGGATTCCAGAATCTTGCTATTCTTTGGGGTTCTACATGGAATGTTGCTACTCTTTGAGATTCTGCATGGAATCTTGTCACTCTTTGGGATTCCAGAATCTTGCTATTCCTTGGGGTTCTATGTGGAATGTTGCTACTCTTTGAGATTCTGCATGGAATCTTGTCACTCTTTAGGATTCCAGAATCTTGCTATTCTTTGGGGTTCTACATGGAATGTTGCTACTCGTTGAGATTCTGCATGGAATCTTGTCACTCTTTAGGATTCCAGAATCTTTCTATTCTTTGGGGTTCTACATGGAATGTTGCTACTCGTTGAGATTCTGCATGGAATCTTGTCACTCTTTAGGATTCCAGAATCTTGCTATTCTTTGGGGTTCTATGTGGAATGTTGCTACTCTTTGAGATTCTGCATGGAATCTTGTCACTCTTAAGGATTCCAGAATCTTGCTATTCTTTGTGGTTCTACATGGAATGTTGCTACTCTTTGAGATTCTGCATGGAATCTTATCACTCTTTAGGATTCCAGAATCTTTCTATTCTTTGGGGATCTACGTGGAATGTTGCTGCTCTTTGAGATTCTGCATGGAATCTTGTCACTCTTTAGGATTCCAGAATCTTGCTATTATTTGGGATTCTATCAGGTACTTGTGACCTGGATTGGCCACTGTTGGAAACAGGATATTGACCCAGTATAGCTATTCTTATGTTCTTAAACTCTGTGTGTTGCTTTCACAAAGTCTGAATGATTTTGTTCAATACTAGACAGCAAAAAGAAATACTTTCCTTTCTACGTCTGTTGCAGTATTTCTAGCACTAGATACGCTTCCCCCTGTATCCTAGTAGTGGACACTGCTAACAGTAGAACTCCCCTCTCATCCAGATGAATGCGTCAATAGCAGCTGGCTCCCCTTCTCATCTGGCATCTCTCATAACTTTTATACCCAATCTAGGACACTGCGAACTCTTCACTCTGGTTGACTCTATGGTACCATACATAAGAACAGCCATGCTGGGCCAAACCAATGGTCCATCTCGCCCAGAATCCTGTCTCCAACAGTGGTCAAGCCAGGTCACAAGTACCTGGCAGAAACCCAAATAGTAGCAATATTCCACTTTCCCAATCCTAGGGCAAGCAGTGGCTTCCCTACGTCTATCTCAAATAGCAGACTGTGGACTTTTCCTCCAGGAACTTGTCCAAACTTTTTTGAGACCCAGATACGCTAATCGCTGTTACTACATCTTCTGGCAGAGTTCCAGAGCTGAACTGTTCGTTGAGTGAAAAAATATTTCCTCCTACTTACAAACCAATTCTCAAAGCCTACCACCAGTGGTAAGGCCAGATAGCGTGGGATCACACCTACCAAAGCTCTTTTCACCAATCCTCCACCCCCTCCTCCTGGTGTACCTCAGGGTTCTATTGTGTCATCCACACTTTTCAGCATCGTCTTTGCACCGCTTCTTACTGTAATTCAGGATAACTCCTACATCCCATTCTGCTACACACTGTACAACAGTCAGATATACTTTTTGAAAGAGTGAAAAATTGATTCACTTTTACCCGTTCTATACCACTCTGGATTTTGTAGACCTCAATCATCTCCCCCCTCATCCGTCTCTTTTCCAAGCTGAAGAGCCCTAACCTCTTTAGCCTTTCCTCATATGGCAGGTGTTCCATCCTCTTTATCATTTTTCTTCTTTGAACCTAATTCCGCTGCATCTTTTTCGAGATACGGTGACCAGAACTGAACGTAATACTCAAGGTGTGGTCTGATTCCACATAGGTAGATTTGAAACTGGGCCATACAGACAGTCGCTGGACCTGTGTTGTACAGGCAGCCAGTGTCATAAATGCTGCTGTAGCAGTTGCTTATGCAGGGTGACAGAGTGGTCGAGCTACAAAGCTGTCTACTAGAACAGTGCTATATTATTGACTTGGAACGCTAGGACAGGTAGGCAACTGCTGAAGGTAAAGAAGAAATTCGGCCATTTCAGTCGCACAGCACAACTGATTGTGCAACCATATAAGACGGATGGATGTTGCCTCTATGACATACCAGTACTGTGCAACCCATGTGGTTGTTGCAGACAGAAAATAAGCGTCTGCTTAAAGTGACTAGTACCAGCGGTTGTTGTAACTATGAAGCAAGCCAGTTATTGCAGGTAACCAAAAAGTGACTGCTGCAAATACACAACAGAGGTTATGGTAGCAGGAGCGACACAGGCTGCCACTTTAGAAAAGAGTGATACAGGTGGCTGCTACCACAGGGCAGCAACCCAGAGAAGTTGCCCACCTTTAAATCTAGACTGAAAACCCACCTCTTTGACATTGCTTTTGACTCGTAACCACTTGTAACCACTTGCCTCCACCTACCCCCTCCTCTCTTCCTTCCCGTTCACATTAATTGATTTGATTTGCTTACTTTATTTATTTTTTGTCTATTAGATTGTAAGCTCTTTGAGCAGGGACTGTCTTTCTTCTATGTTTGTACAGCGCTGCGTATGCCTTGTAGCGCTATAGAAATGCTAAATAGTAGTAGTAGTAGTACTCCTCTTATTGACCTATAAGTGCATTCACTCTGCAGCTCCTCAGTACCTCTCCACTCTCATCTCTCCCTACATTCCTCCCCGGGAACTCCGTTCACTGGGTAAATCTCTCTTATCTGCACCCTTCTCCTCCACTGCTAACTCCAGACTTCGTTCCTTTTATCTTGCTGCACCATATGCCTGGAATAGACTTCCTGAGCCGGTACGTCAAGCTCCATCTCTGGCCGTCTTCAAATCTAAGCTAAAAGCCCACCTTTTTGATGCTGCTTTTAACTCCTAACCCTTATTCACTTGTTCAGAACCCTTATTTTATCATCCTCACCTTAATATTCCCTTATCTCTTATTTGTCCTGTTTGTCTGTCCTAATTAGATTGTAAGCTCTGTGGAGCAGGGACTGTTTCTTCATGTTCAAGTGTACAGCGCTGCATACGTCTAGTAGCGCTTTAGAAATTATAAGTAGTAGTAGAAGTGCTGGCATTGTGTAACACAGGTGGTTGCTGCTACAGGGAAGCAACCCAGAACAGTACTGCAATTGTATAATACAGATGGCCGCCATTATGTACAACCAAGACGGTTGGTCCCATCCCCAGCAACACAAGTGGTTGCTGCCATCCTGTGCAACACAGGTGGATTTTGTCGCCATGTAATGCCGGTGGGTGCAGTTATTGCGCAATACAGGTGCAACTGAGCAACCATGCCAGTAGGTGCAAGTGAGCAACCCAGGTGGTTGGAGCAAATTTGCAACCCAGGTGGGCAACTGCATACACTGGGGCTGAGAAGCCCAGGAAGATATAGAAGGAACTGTGCACTATATATGAAAGTGAACAACAGCTGAATGGAAAAAAATGTGCAATTGAGCCAGCTCTGAATCATCATCAAAGTTCTTTGGCTGCACTATATCCGTAACTGAAAATATAATACAACTATCCTGAATCTGGCAAGCCAGATGAGTAACTCGTGTAGAAACAGAGTGTGCCCATCAAATTTGGTATAACACAGCCAAGAGTTAAATTGTACAGCTTTGTGTGTGTGTGTGGGTGTGTGTGTGTGTGTGTGTGCGTGCACGCTAGTGTTATAGCCAGCTGAAGAAGATAAGAACAGTTGATTCTTAGGAACTCCATACAGGATAAACTAATTATAGTTAACTACAATTAATAATTGACTGTGGCACATAAAAACAGACTTAGCTTAACTGATATTCAAATTAAACAGAGAGAAAAGTAATAGAATCTTTATCTACTATTCAGGCAGCTACTGTAACAGTTAAGTTGACTGCACCAGAAATTACAAAATTAAAACAAATTGCAGTGTACAGCAATGAACCAAATAATAGGAGCACACAGTAAAATCCTTTTTTTTTTTACTTGAGGAAAGCTAATAAATGTCTGGATTTGCTTACTGTGATTCAAACAGCTAGGCACCCTCAACTCAACTGAGACTCAGCATAAAACTGGCTCAGCCCCCAAAGGGTAGTTAAAGCCAGTTAAAGCTCAACTGAAACTAGTTAGAAACCAGGTCAGGAGCAGGGCTGTTAGCCTATCATCCATCTGCTTGGGAGACAGAGAAATACTGAACATTCTATGCTGCATAATACCCTTAAGGGTTGAGTCACAAGAACTATTTTCTTCCTCTGTCTCCATCCGCTGGTGGAGGGACTGGTCTGATATGATGCTATAGAAACCTGCTTTCTCAGAGCTCAAGACTTACTGAAGAGTTCTGAGCATGTGCAGCGGCTGCAGCCCTTTCCAGGTGCAGGAATATTCTCAGCTCCTCAGTTTATGTCACAACTCAATGCAAGGAACTTTCAGGGAGGAGGGAAGGATTGTGTGTCTTGTTAATGCTGCTGTCTTTGGAAAACATCTGTTACAGGTGAGAAATATTGCCTTTTCTAATTGACAAAGCTATATCAAATTCTCATTGAAAAAATATATTTGTGGATATAAATGAGAACACACTGCAATATATATATTTTAATAAATATAAACTATATATATATATATATATATATATATATATATATATATATATATATATATATATATATATAATGTTTATTAATCACTTTTTTACAGCATAAATCAAAATGATGAACATAATAAAAACTAAAGATTAATAAGAAAAGAACGTCATTGTAAATATAGAAAAGTCAGCAGTCATCCTGCTTTTATTAAAAACAGAAGATGCCTAACATTCTTCTCCCCTCAGGAAGTCCAGGTAGGTTTAGGAAAATGCCATGGTGAAAAGATGTATCTTAAGATGGGACCTTCCAATAAGGGTTGTCACTTTTCTTACAAACCCTCACCAGAATATAAGCCTCGTGAGAAGCTACCATTCATATTAAATACAGTATTATTGAGCTCTCACATATATAGTGCATACAAAAAAATCACACATAATGTAAAAATAACTACAATACTAAATATAGCATGCTATCAATTGGTTTTTCCAGTGAGTAAGAAACTATTTTTCCCACACTTCTGAGTGTTTCATTAGAGCATTGCTGAGCACTTACAACAATGAAGGTACAGTTGAAGTTCAGGCACTGTCCACATCCCCTGGCCAGCATGATCCACTTGCCAGTGGTGCTGTGTCTGAGGGCTGCCACGCCAAAGAGCAGGAGGTTGAGAATGATATAGCAGCTCAGGAACAGCAGTTTGTTACGGTTGTTGTGCCAGTATGCCGGTGTCAGATATCGGGGTGTCTGCCTCTTCTTCTCTGCGGTTGGGGGCTTAAGCCAGTTGGCTGCACTGTTGGAAGTGAAAATACATCAGAAAGAGGGAAAAAAATGACATGGCTCATTAGATAGAAGTAGTGTTTCACCAAGAGCGAACTTCTGACTGCCTAACAGTGGAGAAATAAAACGACGTACCCTGGTCATCTCTACTGGACGGTGAAAACATTTTGTCTTAACCTCAAAACCAACAATGAGTTTCAATTAGAATTTTACCCTATTTACTATCCACCAAATGTTTTGCTTGCACAACTTACAGAATAAATACCTGTTGTGTGCATAAATTAGGGACTCATTTTTGAAACAGAAAAACTTCTAAAAAGCAGCACAAAGCGGCAGGTCGACTTTTTTTTTTTTTTTTGCCAAAATGTCCAAATCGCTATTTTGGAAACCCCACTGCATCCAGATCACAAGGGGGTGTGTCGGGGGCAGGATTTGGGAGCTCCCAGAACTTGGATGTTTTTCCGCCATAATGGAACATAGCAAAAACGTCCACTGCTAAAAGTTAGATGTTTTGGTCTAGACCGATTCAATCATGACTTAAGTCACAAAAAGGTGCCCTAAATGACCAGATGACCACTGGTAGTTCACCTCCTTGGTTACAGAGAGACGCGGCCAGTTCACCATTTTGAATTGACTACATAAGACGCCAGACTGAGTGTTTGTTCCAGAGGGGACCTGCTCCTGAATAAGGAAACGAAATGGAGACTCTGTCGAGCAGTATCCAATTCTTATCTATGTGTTTGGGCATCTTTTTCTACTTGTTCTGTCAGCTGTTATGGTTGTCTTTCGCTATTACTTTGGACAATTAATTAGTACATTTAATAAGGATTGTGAACGGTTTCTGAATTACATATACTTTTTCACAGACACTATTATCAATTGATTCAGTGGAAATTTCTGTGATGTAAGGAGAGAACATTGAACGACCTATTATTATGGCAAATTCATGTTTAGCTCTCAGGCTTGATTTTCTTTCTATTGTCAGCTAAGTGTGAAGATGGTTTAATCTTTGCAGATTTCCTTTCAAGTATTTTTTCCTTAAATGAATATCTCCACCCTTCCCTTGATGTGGACTTGATTTTTTTTCCTGTTGGCATTTATTGGATGTAAAATTAATGTTAATTGAAAAAAAAAACTCAAGGTGTAATTAAACTCTGGAATTCATTGCTAGAGAATGTGGTAAAGACAATTAGCTTAGCAGGGTTTAAAAATAGTTGGAGATGGACTTAGGAAAATCCACTGCTTATTTCTAGGATAAACAGCATAAAATATATTGTACTGTTTTGGGATCTTGCCAGGTACTTGTGACCTGGATTGGCCACTGTTGGAAACAGGATGCTGGGCTTGATGGACCTTCAGTCTGTCCTAGTATGGCAATGTTTATGTTCTTACATTCTATGAGAAGTTGCGTGCACAATTTCCAAGGTGCACAACTCCAAGGGGGTGTGGACCTGGGAGGGGTGTGGGTGGGTTTGGGGCGTGTCAGGCAGTTACATACACAGGTTCTAGAATATTATAATTTACACCAGCCAGTGAGTTAATGTGAATGCTCGCATCTATAGTTTGGCGTGTAAATACGGACTTTAGTGTTCTGTAACAACTGCCATTATAGAACTTACACTTAACGCACATCATCCTGGCACCTATAGAGAATTACTCCCTCTGTGACTGAATATGGAAGATTATTCTTCAACAAAGTTAATAAAACAACTGCTGCCCCAGCACAGGACCCCATGAAATCCCACTTGCTCCCTTAATCCAATATATGCCTTGAATTATGATCCATCAGTGCCTCCCCGTTAACCACACAATGATACTAATTTGGTTTGCTTCCACGTCGTAAGATTACCCTAAAAAAGCATAGAAACTATAGGTGTTAAACATCACCCAAGTCCATCCTTACAGTAGATGTTACTGTCATAAAAATATATTGCTTTACTGAATCACCAACGGGTCCGATTGGTTTCTCTTTCATATGACAGAGGTGTTTCTCTGAGGTCTTCACCTTTTTGAATTGTGGAATTTGCTACATGATCTGACTTTGCTTGGGTTCTTTTACTAAAAAAAAAGGTTACCTTATTGTTAAATTCTCCATGACTTCAGGAAAACTTTCCAACTCTTCCTTCAGTTCCTCAAAAGTGATTGAGCCACTGTTGTCCTTGTCAGCAGACTCAAACAGGGCCAAGGTCAGATCATCCAACTTTTCATCCGGTAACGAGATCGCACTCTCCCTGAGACAGGACTTCAAGACTGTGCGCAGCTCGCCTGGATCTATACAGCCGCTCCCTGGGGAAAAGACAAGTCAGCTAAAGCACCCCAGCCAAACTCTCTCAATGGAGCTAAGGTCGCCCCGTCGGTCTTTCTCAGCAGCTCAGTATACATGTGGGCAAAGTCAATGCACACAACGGCCCAAGCAGACTGGGAGAGCGTTTGTTGTAGAACTTCTGGACCTTTGCACAAAGCAGATACGAGGCTTTACTCCTATCATATTCATCCCCACCTCTAACAAAAGCACCAAGGGTAAGCTCATGGCAGAGAATCAGGGGAATTGGTTGGAGGGGCCAAAAAAAACCTCCAGCCCTGCCCCTGAGCTCTGTAGTTGCTGATGGTGTCTTTGTGAAAATATTGTTCAGGCCAACGCCTATGAGAAGCCCATGTCTGTAAATGGAATTTCTTACCTCTTAGAGCTGTTAAAACATCTTTACTCACCTACAGTATAATTTTCTCTAGTCCTTGTGTAGTTGGAAATGGGAAAATCTGAAAGATGCACTGATGATCCTAAAAAGCTATTCTTAAACATGAAGGGAGGCGGCAGCACCTCCTTTTAGGCTCCCCAATGCTGTGCAGTGAGAACTGATTCTTTAACTGCATCTGGGCATCCGAATTCCATGATAGAAACTGGCCCAACCCGGCATCGGAATGCACATCAGCCAGATGCAGAAAGGGTGTGGTAATGGACCTGCCCACACACCCATGTATTTATGCTCTGTGCCACTCACATGTACCCTTATAAAACAAGCTTCTTTGCTTTGCTTGCCCATGAAAGTGCTGGTGCTCTGTACATTTACATATGCTAACGGCACAGAAACGAGGAAAATGACTAATAAGTTAGCAAGAATGAGTATCCCCCCCCCCCCATTGTACAAACGCTCACGGCGCCTACATTTATAGAATACGGTTGGAGTTTTTACAAGTAAATGGTAGGCACACGCTGTAGGCGTGTAACTTGGTTAAGAAGTAACTTAAGAGGGAGGGGGACATGTGGGCAGAGCATGGAAGGGCATAGGCATGTGGCATGTACCTTATAGGATGCTACAAGCTACACGCAAAGTTTGTTTCGTTTAGTCTCGCCCATTTACACCTACCATTGACGTGGCTAATGCAGGTCTACCAAAATGTAGGCATCTAAACCAGCATCTTTATAGAATTAGCTTCTAGCACACAACATCGACATATCTACATTATTACACTCAGTTATCCGATTGTCCCCACAGTGCTGTTGCATAAAAAAAAGCATAAGAACATACTGATTCAGAACCTAGACCCATCAAGCCCATTATTCCATTTCCCACAGTGACCAATTCATTCAGGCCTGGCAGGATGCCAAAGAGTAGCCCAATCCTTCTCACTCATGCAATGGCCTCCCAAGTAAACCTGGATAATAACAGTGTATGGATTTCCTCCAGGAACTTGACCAAACCCTTTTTAAGCCCAGCTATGCTAAATGCTTCCACCACACCCTCTAGCACCAGATTCTACACTTTAAGGTTCCCACAGGATATTCAGCAGTGCATAACTGGATAGTGGTGCTGAAGAACCTTCCTCTTGTTTCTTCAACTCCTGAACCTAGGAAGTAGCTCTTGGATTAGTCGAAACACTACCCTTTCAGATCATGGCGAAGAGTTGCTGTCTCCACTGAACACATTCCTGCCACTTCTGTACAACATATATACTTTTAGCACATGCATTCTTACTCTTCTGCCTTGAAAACTGTTCTTATGTGCACAAATAATATAGTTTGTGACTATTTCCCAACAGTGAAACCAGTAATTTGCATGTTCCACCCCTGCTGTTCCCTCAGACCTGGCTAAAACAAACAATTACCCAGTTATCCACTAATGTGTCAGATTACAGCTTATATCTTCTACTCTGGGGTTTTGGCAGTTTATTCAAGCTGTCTGTACTAATCCTTCCTTTTATGTCCCCAATCAGTTTACTCGAGCAAAATAATTCTTTGAGGGGGTTTCACTAGTCAGGTTGGGGGTAATTTTATTTGCGGATGCCTATGGTAAAGTAACACAAAGGCGCAGACGAGATTATATTTAAGACAAACAAAAAGATTTTTGTGATACTGTTTGAAAAGGTGGAGATTATAATGGCTGATGGAGCTAGTTTTGGCATTGAAAGGTGACTGCTGCTACCCATTTTCTCTCTGACGGTCCTCACATGAAGGGCAATTTTATAAATTGGTGTCTAAAGATAGGTGCCAATTGTGCATGTAAGTTACAGAACAACACAGACACGTGTGGCGCCACAGGAGCAGAGGGCAACAAACTGACTTCAAGCCCTCTGCTCCTGTGTTCTTCCTCTTTGACGTTTCGTGGAGGGCGTGTCCCGCCTGTAATTCTGTAACAAACAAGCCACAATCGCTTGGTGCATAAGTGCAAAGGGAGGGGGGGTCATGAGATACACAAGCAATTTATAGAACACTACAAGTTATGCGCACTTCATGACGCGATTACATGCCAACAATTACAAATGCATGAACTTGGTGTGGCTGTTAGCGACTAACTTTAGATGCACCGATAATGGCTTCTGCTTGAATTGGTGTTAAGTGCACGGCATTGGAGCATCTACATCTTGGCACCAGTTTCCAGAACCTGCCACCATTTTTCTTCTGTAGCTTAATTACACTGATTGAGCTCCTCTAGCATTGGTCATTGCTACCTGGGATTTTATTGATTGTTCTTTCATAAAGGCAGTGAAGGCGCTCAAAGTGCGGTCGCCTAAATATTAGGCTCGTATACCTGCTTATGCCAGTGTTCTATAAAGACAAGTCGGTGCCTCTGTTCCTATCTAGATTTGGGTCCCATGAAACTCCCTGTAATACACTTGCCTTGTTTGTGTACCCGTGTATTTTGCAAAATAATGCATACCTATACTTTGGCAACTGCCTAAACTGTACAGCTGGGAAGGACTATGGAAACTGCTGATTGTTATATCAAGTCCACAACCCTTTGCCCTTTCCATGGGATCTTTTTTGATGTGCTTCCTTATACACGGCGATGCAGTTTTATAAAAGTTCTTTTCTACTTGCAGGACAGGCTTTTATATCTGGAGAAGCTCAGAGCAGCATCTCATACCTATGAAATCTCTCAGAGCAGCGTCTCATACCTATGAAATCTCAGAGCTCTCCGTTCTATATTATTCCGAGTGTATTTTAGTGCTACAACATTTTAAAAGAGATATATAAATTCCTTTGATATATGAATAGAATAAGCAACCATCACATGGTGAGAAGACTCCTGACGCAGGCCTGAACGGCCGAAACACAGCTGTGCCTAGTCCTTTTCTCCCTACTTTTCTATGGTTAATAAAGTATATATTTTTTTAATTTTCACATCAAAAAAGTGTCGTCTTTTTTATATATTTATATTTTTAAATATATATATTTTATCATTTTTATGTTTTTATATTTTTTATTTTTTTTATTTTTTTTATTTGTTGTTTTGGTTTTTGTTAGTCATCTTCGCTGTTTTGCCATTTCTGAAATTGTACAACATTGCAATAGTTAAAGAATTAAAACTGAAAGAGGTAAAATGCTGGATGGTAGTAAATGAAGACTCATTCTGAAGACAGTGCAGAAAATAGGGAAAAGAAGAACCAGAACCAAAAAGCAAAGAACACGGATCACCTGCCATTAGTAGCTGAAGGATCTGTTTTGATGGGCAAACAAATCACTTCTTTGTTCAGTCTTTGACCTTGTAGCCAAAGGATTCTGTCAGGTTTATTTGCATTTTAAGTGACTTCACTGTAAATTAGTTTATTACCAGTTGAAATTGTTCAGCAAACCTATTAAATTATTAAAAGGAATACAGCATTTTTATTAGCAATTTAATTTTCTTCTGTGTGCTTTTAACAAGATTGGTTTTCTCTGCCATCCCAATTGCAGAGCTAGTAAGATGTCTGTGGAAGTTCGGGAAGGGTACAAACGCTGCAGCCTCCTTCAACTTACCATCCACATCATAAACTTGGAAGAGAAATCGTAATTTGTCTGTCTCATTTCCATGTATAAGGAGATTCAGGGCCTTCAGTAACTCGTCCAGGCTGATGGAGCCACTGCCATCCGAATCAAATAATGCAAAGAACCTTTCTGCAAAAAAAGACTGAAAGTGGGGGATAAAGTTCAGGTGATTCTGTCTTACACATCTGCAAACTGAAGCACAAAACTGATATCACAGTGCTACTAAAAACACTTCTCTTGGAGGAGTAACTAATGCATTGCACAATGGTAGAAACTAGGGGTCCCTTTTACTAAGCTGCGTAGGCCCCTATGTGCGCCAAATTGCAGTTACTGCCCGGTTACCGCGTGGCCCTTACGGTAATTTCAATTTTGGCGCACATTTGCTACGCGCGTCTGAAAAATATTTCGTATTTTCTGGCGTGCATAACGGACGTGTAACAGATGCACGCCAAGTGGCATTTGACGCGTGTAGTTCATTACCGCCCAGATTCTAGGTCAATGGCTGGTGGTAAAACCCACCTCTTCAATGCTGCGTTCGACACCTAACCCTTACCGTTCAGTGAATCCAGACTGCCCCTATCAGACCGACCGTTCACTTGTCTATTAGATTGTAAGCTCTTTGAGCAGGGACTGTCTCTCTTTGTTAAATTGTACAGCGCTGCGTAACCCTAGTAGCGCTCTAGAAATGTTAAGTAGTAGTAGTAGTGGTAAGGTCTCAGACCCAAAATGGGCACTCGGCAATTTTGATTTTGCCGCACGGCCATTTTTGGCAAAGAAAAAGAGGCCTTTTTACAGGCGTGCTAAAAAATGGATCAGCGTGCGCCCAAAACCCACGCCTACACTACCGCAAGCCATTTTTCAGCACAAACAGCGAACCTGTTTCTTGGCTCCGTGGCTTCCACTATTGATCCTTTTTGTGCCGCCTTTCCTTTTGGCCTTTATATTTAATTTCTAATATTTATATAGTCTTTTTTTAACCCTGGCAGTTTTCTCTTATTCTTTTCGGCTCATTGGGAACTGGCCTCTGATTGGCTAAGAATTCAAAAGTTCAATTGATTCACCACAAATATATGAATCATAAACCACAGAATAAAAGCCCAACAAGATTTTGTTTTGCTCTTGCCAGGGCTGTGTCAGAAGCTGAAGATGGTTCCACAAAATTTCCCCTTTCCAGGGCAAAACAAGACCTTGTCGGGATTTTATTCTATAATTTATATAAGTGTGGTGAATAAATTGGACTTTTTAAAACTACTCTTGTGATCTGCTCCGTTCTGGATATTGCAGATCGTCTGCCTATTTGTTTTCTTGGACTCTATTTGGCTAATGCACAATAGGACTTAATTTGCAACTAACAAGTTCTTTCCCCCTGACTTTACAGTCTGCTTCCAACTGCAGCAAACGGGTGGGATGGGGGAAGCAACCTGCCACGGTCCAATGGGACACTTAGAGGGTAATGCACAAAATATGTGCTAACATTTATTTATTTTTTTTGTTACATTTGTACCCCGCGCTTTCCCACTCATGGCAAACTCAATGCGGCTTACATGGGGCAATGGAGGGTTAAGTGACTTGCCCAGAGTCACAAGGAGCTGCCTGTGCCTGAAATGGGAATCGAACTCAGTTCCTCAGGACCAAAGTCCACCACCCTAACCACTAGGCCACTCCTCCACTGTTGCTACTGTTTGAAATTCTACATGGAATGTTGCTATTCCACTAGCAACATTCCATGTAGAAGTCAGCCCTTGCAGATTACCAATGTGGCCACGCAGGCTTCTACATGGAATGTTGCTAGTGGAATAGCAACATTCCATGTAGAATCTCCAATAGTATCTATTTTATTTTTGTTACATTTGTACCCTGCGCTTTCCCACTCATGGCAGGCTCAATGCGGCTTACATGGGGCAATGGAGGGTTAAGTGACTTGCTCAGAGTCACAAGGAGCTGCCTGTGCCGGGAATCGAACTCAGTTCCTCAGGACCAGAGTCCACCACCCTAACCACTAGGCCACTCCTCCACTGTTGCTACTATTTGAAATTCTACATGGAATGTTGCTATTCCACTAGCAACATTCCATGTAGAAGTCAGCCCTTGCAGATCACCAATGTGGCCGCGCAGGCTTCTGCTTCTGTGAGTCTGACGTCCTGCACGCACGTACGTTGTGATAACCACACTGTCTGCCCTTACACGAGGAGGCCGCCAGAGGGCGATCTCCCATTGAAAACCGGGTAAATGCCCATTCTGGCCAGTAGAGGGAGCTTCAGAGAGATAGCTGGGGGAGTGAAAAGAGTCTTTTAGGCCAGATCTTTCTGGAACCAGAGGGGCGAGGTTTAGTGGACACCTCATAAATAGCTTCCTCTCAGTAGAGGAAGGAGTTTTGCCCAAGGGAGAGAAGATGGGAACCTGGAGGCCGGAAGCCTGAACTCTGTATCCCGGGGCTGAGGAGGAAGGACTGTGTGTCCGAGAAGGGAAGCAGGCTGAAAATCCTGGGGTAAGAAGTCCCTGAAGTAGTGGGGTGGGACTGTGTGTCCTCAGTACTGGGAAAGAACTGGGTGTTCAAGGGAAAGGACTGTGTGTCCAGGACTGTGGGTCTCCAGTACTGATGTTGGAACTGTGAAGGGTTTAAAAAGAACAAACAGCCGTGGGGTGGAGGATAGGACCGTAAGGTTAATGTGAACAAAGAAGGTCCTATCCAGGGGAGGAGGCTGTTATACCCTGAGACCCAGATGTCCCCAGTAAATGGTCTCAGGGGGTGAATCGCAGTAACAGAATAATAGTGGGAAAGCCAGGTTCCCACAAGACTGTAGCCTAGTTCCAATAAACTGAATTTACATATGATCAGCTTAATTTGCATATTTCTGTGAGCAAAGGGATCCGCGCTATCTTCCAGAGGAGAGGGACCAGGGGGCCCACCAGAAGAACAGGTAAGGTGGGTCGGTTACCAGGAGATACAGCAGGGAGGCCGGGCCAGGACTGAAGGTTAATGCAGAGGTCACCCTGAGGGCAAGGGGAGGACCAAACATAGAGGCCCGAGTCAACGGAGACACAGAGAAGTCTGGCTTCAAGGGGGTTCCCTGAAGCAAAGGGCTGGTGAGGCCAGGCAGGAGCCACTAGAGGACCACTGCACACCGGAGAGCACCCCTGTGGGCTTACAACATGTAGGACATCAGACTCACAGAAACAGAAGCCTGTGCAGCCTTCTACATGGAATGTTGCTAGTGGAATAGCAACATTCCATGTAGAATCTCCAATAGTAGCAACATTCCATGTAGAATCTCAAATAGTAGCAACATTCCATGTAGAACCTCCAATAGTAGCAACAGAATCTCCAATAGCAGCAACATTCCACGTAGAATCTCCAATAGTAGCAACATTCCATGTAGAATCTCCAATGGTATCTATTTTACTGTCATAGTAATGCTTGAATGTTTTCACTTATATACACTGTCAGCTAGCACATTTGCTTATTTCCGATCTGAGGAAGAAGGGCAACCTTCGAAAGCTAATCAAGAAATGTATTAAGTTATGTCCAATAAAAAAAGGTATCATCTTATTTTCTTTTCCATGTTTTATTTGGTTTGATTTCTATAGATTCTACATGGAATGTTGCTATTCCACTAGCAACATTCCATGTAGAAGTTGGCCCTTGTAGATCACCAATGTGGCCGTGCAGGCTTCTGCTTCTGTGAGTCTGACGTCCTGCACATACGTGCAGGACGTCAGACTCACAGAAACAGAAGCCTGCGCAGCCTTCTACATGGAATGTTGCTAGTGGAATAGCAGCATTCCATGTAGAATCTCCAACAGTAGCAACATTCCATGTAGAATCTCCAATAGTATCTATTTTATTTTTGTTACATTTGTACCCTGCGCTTTCCCACCTATGGCAGGCTCAATGCAGCTTACGTGGGGCAATGGAGGGTTAAGTGACTTGCCCAGATTTATGGACTTGTATAACTAAAGACAAAATGTTTCAAAGAGGAAGCTTATGTGTTTTGATACACTGCTGAACCGTTTGACTTTTGTTACTGAATCTGGTTTCTTTTGAGCTTATTGTATATTTCTTGGTTCAATAAAGTTGCCTTTGAGAATTAAAAGAAAGAAAAGAGGGAAAGAAAGTTTCTAAACCGCCTGGCTAACACCCACTCAGCCTGTGTTTCTTGCCCTCTTCAACCCTTTCAAATGTCAAAATGAGAATCAGCAGATCCCTTTCATGTTCAGTCAGTGTGAGATTTCAATAGGCTAAAGGTATATTGTAATCAAATTTTACAAATGACCAATCTTCTCTTAAACAGCCCTCAAGCTGGACGTTTGTTGTAAACAGCTGAGAAAAAAAGCATATATGTATTTCACAAAACAAGGGTAGTGTGTGCTATCCACAGTAAAACACATGCCTCTTTCACTTTCAATGCAGTTTTGAAATCAGACAAATTGATTTCTTTATCTTCTCCAGCGATGCTCTCAAACTGCCTGGTTACCCATTCCAGCCACTTGCTGTCATCGTCTGCGCTCATGGTGCTATGAAAGGAAAAAGATACAGCAGAAGCCTTGTAACATGTTCACAGTGAAAGTTTGCACATTGCACAGAACTGATCAGAAAAATATATCACTAGAGCAGGAAAGGCACAGGAGAAAGTGCAACGAGAGTAATTACAACCAATATCAAATTATCCATAGGATTTTCTACCACAGCTCCCCTTCCAGCAAAAACATTAGTGGATTTATCAATAAGCAGAAAAGGTCAGTGAGCTCAGCAGAGCCACCTGTTTTACATAATCAGCCGCAGTGCTTACTTTGGTATGTGGAGGGTAGAGAATGTGGTAAAGGCGGTTAGCTTAGTGGGGTTTAAAAAATGTTTGGATAGCTTCCTAAAAGAAAAGTCTATAGCCATTATTAAAATGAACTTGGGGAAAATTCCCTGCTTATTTCTGGGATAAGCAGCATAAAATGTCTTGTACGTTTTTGGGATCTTGCCAGGTATTTGTGACCTGGATTGGCCACTATTGGAAACAAGATGCTGGGCTTGATGGACCTTCGGTCTGTCCCAGTATGGCAACACTTATGTACTTATGTACTTTTATGTAGATGGAGGAATACATTCACCACTGCGGAGAAAGTGTTGCAAATCGATCTCACTTCTCCCTGAAATCCTTCCCACAGACCTTATCATTGGCACTGCTTGGGCCACTGATGGACCCAGAAGAGGAAGTAGCAGGGGCCAGTGAGGATGTGCCCAGAGACAGGGTACACCGTCAGGTCCCACAAGGCTTGTGAGTGTGTGATTGGGTCCATGCCTGCTTCGACAGCTGCTGGGCCTTGGACCAGCTCTAGCAGAGGGTGAGGAGAGAAAGGATTATGGGGGTCCAGGGAAGCAGTGTCTAGTCCAATTCTGACCCTCTATCAGGAAGAGGCTGACTGCCTTTGCAATGTTACGACCTGTTGGGATTTCACTTCAGAACCTTAAAGGAGCAGGTACAGTTGGATAAAGGCGGGGTTGTGATTCTCTCAATTGAATAGAGCAGTTTCCTACATTTTTAATTTCCTTTCCTGGTCTTTGTACCCCTTTCCCCTTCTTTCCTGTTCTCTTTTCATGTGGATGGAGATAAATAGATGTTATTTTTCCTTCACTGTTCTAATGATCTTTTTCTTTATTTGTGATATCACAGTATTGATATTGTGATAGTTGCTGACAGATCGTATGTGGTTTGTTGTCGCTTCTCTTATACAATGCCCTGTGGAGTTCCGCAGGGCTTTATTTTGGTGCCTCTGCTTTCTTAAATGGCTCTTGCTTAACTGGCTATCCGTGAATATTCAATGTCTGCGCTTAGCGGATAACCAGCTATATTGCTCAATATAATTGGCTAGCTGCTAATATTGGCGGTCAGACTGTGCTGCAGACACAGAGGCCTATCTTTGGCTGGTTTCAACTTAACCAGCTGGCACTGAATATTGAAGTGACCGGTTAAGTTGAAACCAGCCAAAAATAACCCGATGTTCACTGTGGGTCACTGGAAAAGGTCCAGCACTGACCACAAGAGTCAACCCAGCTAACTCCCTCAGTCTGAATATCAAGCCCTTGGGCTTTACAGTTTTTGTGTGTGTTGATAATGTTGAGATTTTACTTCTGTTTGTCTTAGCAACAAACAAGCTATTACTCAGTTGAATCTTAAATTGGATCAAATTTCTCATAATCTCAAACTCAATTTGGATAAATTCACTGCCATTTTTTTTTACCGTTTAAAGACGGTTCCTTGGCACAGCTTTTACAAATGGCTGGTTGTGTTTCTACCGTGGGTTTTTGGCACGCACCACATTCAGAATTAGCGCCTAGGGCATGCGGTAGCCGGGCGGCAATGTTGATTTGGCGTGCGCTTGACACACATAGGCCCTTATGCGCCTTTGTAAAAGGGCCCCTTAGAGACTTCTAGGATGTATTGTTACACCCATCTACATTTTTTTACATACTTGGTGAACCTCTTGGTTCTGTTATTGCTTGTATTATGGTTGTTGATAGTTTCATTGCTTAGTAAAGGTGATGATCCTTGAGGTACTCCGCAGGTGGCTTTCCAAGGTGTTGATATGTTTGAGTTTGATTTTACTTGGTAAGTTCTGGTGGTTAGAAAGCCCTTTATCCAGTTAAGTACTTTTCCATCAATCCCGAAGTGGCCAAGGAGTCGTAGTAGTATGTTGTCGAATTGGAGGACAAGTATACTTTTACCTATGGCTATTTCTTGCTTGAATTTGGCCAGGAGAGTGACTAAGAAAGTTTCAGTACTATGGTAGTGGCGGAATTCTGACTGTGAATCGTGTAAAATTGAGAACTTGTTCATGTATTCCGTAAGCTGTTTGGTCACCAAGCTCTCCATCAGTTTGACTACTAGTGGGATAGACGCGACTGGGTGGTAATTAGTTAGATCGTTTGTGTTTTTCTTGGTGTCTTTTGGTACTGGGGTGAGTAGGATGTTGCCATATTCCTCGGGGAAGAGACCTTGTTGTAGCATGAAGTTTAGATGGGAAGTTAGGTCTTCTATGAAGCGGTCAGGGGCGGATTTAAGTAGATGACTAGGACATGTATCCAGTTTGCAGTGGGTGTTGGCAAACCTTGAGTCACTTTTGTAACTGATTCAGTGGTGAGGAGAGTAAATGTTGACCAGATACGGTCAGCTGGGCATCCACCAGGGGTAGGTCCAGGTCATTGAAGATGTTTTCGATGTCGGTGTTGTGCTGAGGAAGTTTGCTGCGTAATTTTAGTATTTTTTCGTTAAAGTAGTTAGCAAGTTTGTCTGCGGGTGGGATGTCTGTGTTGGTTGTGGTGACGGGGGTGGTGTCTAATAATTTATTTACGAGTTGAAATAGTTTTTTCAGATCTTTGTAATCCAGACCTATTTTAATTTTGTAATTGGATGATGAGTCAGATTTGGACATTAGACCATATAACTATTGATGGCAAAGTCAAACCACTTTAGTAGCCTAGTGGTTAGAACATCAGTCTTGACAGCCAGAGGTGGATGGTTCAAATCCAATTGCTGCTCTTTGTGATCTTGGGCAAGTCACTTAACCCTCCATTGCCTCAGTATAAAATTAGATTGTGAGCCCTCCAAACACAGAAAAATACCCAGTGTATCTGAATGTAACTCACCTTGAGCTACTACTGAAAAAGGTGTGAGCAAAATCCAACTAAGTAAATAAATTTTCAGATTTACAATCCCAGTTCTCCTTACCTAGTTATCAATACATTTGAAACACTGTATCACCCAGAGGCATCTCTTTTTAGACAAATTACATCAAATACCATCAGCTAATTCCTTCAGGCCATGTTGCCTCAGGCCTGTACAAGTTTATGATACAGAAGCATTATGATCAATACTGAGGCTTGCAATCTGTATGGGAAAAGTATGTACATATCTCTTTGACTCCTCAACAATGGGATGACTTCTGAACTAAAACAGGCAGTTCAATATCTTCTGCTAAATACAAACAGTCTGTTTATTTTATGCATCATAGAGCCATATGGACACCTCAAAAGATGAACCTGGTGGGATTATTGTCCTCCAATAAATATTGGTCATGTAATGAAGAGCAGGGAATGCTTTTACATCATCTCTTTGATTGTAAGTTGACTTATAGTTTTTGGAAAGAGGTTTGATCAACCATCAAGAGCATTCTCCGCATTACAGATGATTTAACACCAGTGATAATTATACTTGGTTCTGTTGCAATCAAGAGGGATCTTCATAAGCATCAATCAAAACTGTTTGATATTCTTGTCTCTGTAGCTATCAAAAATGTCTGACTAGCTGGAAAAACAACAGTTTACTAAGCAAACATTTCTGGGGTCAATCAGTACTCCAAATTTATAAGTTTGATATGTCAGTGGCTGACAAAATCAATATATTACTGTTCAAAAGTAAAATATGGTTTGATGTAGGGCTAACGGTTGGCCATTTTGGTCTAGACCTGATTCATTCACGCCTAAGTCATAAAAAGGTGCCCTAAATGACGAGATGACCACTGGAGGAATTATGGCATGACCCTCCTTGCTCCCCCAGTGGACACCAATCCCCTCCCACCCCCCAAAGATGTGAAAGAAACAGTACATACCAGGCTCTATGACAGATTCAGATGATATGGCCAGGCCTATTAGAGCAGCAAGCAGGGCCCTGGATTAGCCTAGTGGTCAGTGCAGTGCACTGTAGGGAAGGGGACCCAGGCCCCTATCCCACTCTAACCCACCACAAACCTACTGTACCCACATATAGGTGACACCTGCAGCTACTGTAGTGGTGAACAGTTACATAGTAACATATAGTAACATAGTAGATGACAGCAGAAAAAGACCTGCACGGTCCATCCAGTCTGCCCAACAAGACAACTCATGTGTGCTACTTTTTGTGTATACCCTACTTTGATTTGTACCTATGCTCTTCAGGGCACAGACCGTATAAGTCTGCCCAGCACTATCCCCGCCTCCCAACCACCAGCCCCGCCTCCCAACCACCGGCTCTGGCACAGACCGTATAAGTCTGCCCAACACTATTCCCGCCTCCCACCACCGGCTCTGGCACAGGCCGTATAAGTCTGCCCAGCACTATCCCCGCCTCCCACCACCGGCTCTGGCACGGACCGTATAAGTCTGCCCAGCACTATTCCTGCCTCCCAACCTCCAGTCCAGCCTCCCACCACTGGCTCTGCCACCCAATCTCGGTTAAGCTCCTGAGGATCCATTCCTTCTGAACAGGATTCTTTTATGTTTATCCCACGCATGTTTGAATTCCGTTACCGTTTTCATCTCCACCACCTCCCGCGGGTACAGTAGGTTTGTGGTGGGTTTTGGAGGACTCACCATACAATATAAGGGGGCAACAGTGAGATGTGTACCTGGGACCTTATATGTGAAGTCCAGTGCAGTGCTCTCTAGTGCGTCCCACTGCTCTGCTGGGATGTCTGTGTAGCCAGTCTATTAAGAAAGCTGGCCCTCCCCATGTGTCAGAATAGCTTGTTTTTGTGCATTTTTCACTTGGACTTTTTTTTTTTCTGAAAATAGTCCTAAAAGATAGACAGACTGAGCACAAAAACATCTAGCCAATGGATTTTCACAGCAAAAAGTTGGATGTTTTTCTGGTTTGAAAATGGCCATGTTCGCTGCTTCCCTCCTTTTGCAGTTTGTAGCCTTAGGGTTGAAAAGGCAGCGTCAATCCGGCTGCGGCCTAAGGGCTCACCCCCTGGCCGTGTGACATAACTGCAATAACTGATTGCTAACATCAATTTATTGCTAGTTTTTGGCTTGTTAGGTAATTAATTTGCGTGCATATTTTCGATCCGCTAATCTCGCATCAGGGCTTAACATTACCCTTTAGTAAAAGGGCCCCCAAGACACATACATTTTTGTTTCAGAATAAAAAATAATAATAAAAGAAAGATAAAAGAAGAAGGAAGCACAAAAATAGTATCAAAAGATAAAAGTGAATGAGTTCATCCAGGAAAACTGAACAGAGAAATACTAAGATGCCAAGAGTCTTCTAATCCCTTTACAAAGCCAGTCACATTGAGGCCAGGGGTTTCCCAGGTACTGGGCAAACCTATTCCCTTCTGATTGAAAATTCACAGTCTATCAATTGGGATCCTTGTCCACACATGCTGTTAAAAAAGGAATCTAACAAGCACTAGTGGACATGAGCTTTGAAAGAAGTTAGGAGTGAGCAAAACCGTGCAGAAGACCATAGAGGTTACTGATGTTAAAAGAGGCAGAGGGTTCAAAAGGCAGAAAAATTGTGCATAATATATGGTACCTTGGTGAAGTTTTAACAATGGAATGTACAGTCTGGAAGAGGAGTCACTGAGAGGAGAGATAATCCAGGGTTTGAGAGCTGACAACACCTTCAAAGAGTCTGGAGACAAATGAGAAGAGACAGTTGAGCAACAGCTACAGGAATGAGGAAGTTTTTCAGATTCAGGGACTCTTACTAAAGTGTGGCAAGGTTTTGCACTACTGCACATGAACAGCAAATATTGACGTGCCATAAGTGCAAAGCCTGTGCCCAGCATCTGCCCTGGAAATACCACACTACATGTATCACGGTGCCAGCCCCATCCCAAAAATAATGAAAGAAATACACCACTACCAAAGAGCACAACCCCAGTCGAGACATCCCTTGGCCATCTAATTCTCCTCCAGCAACCCTGCACTTCTGATCCTCCCCCCCTACCCCCGGTACCCCTCAGCCATGAAATCCCTCACTGACATAGCACTTCATTCTTCTGAAACTCCCCCCCACTCACCTGATCCACATCCCTATTCTTAAGTGACAAACCCCATCCCCAATCCAATTCCGCCTGGCAAACCCTAGCCCCAAAGAGAAGCTTCGTTACCCAGAATCTGACCTTACCCCTACTTCCCAACCCCTCCTGGGACCTAAATGTGGGTCAACAGTGGTGGTCAAGCAGTCCCAGGCAGGAGCAATGCCGTTCCGCTCCCATCCAGGACTGCAATGGGATCTACAATGGCACCAACGACCCCTCATGATAGTCTCACAAGGGGGCATTGGTGTCATTTTGGATCCCAATACAGTCCTGGGTGGGAAAGGAAGGGCATTGCTCCTGCCCAGGACCACTGGACCACCACTACTGAGCCCCTAGTAGGTTATCAGGGGCTGCTCTTACGTACCATAAAATGGTTCTCTGTCACCAAACATGTGTTTACTTGTCATTTGGCCTACTTCTGTATTCATTTGCTATTTGGCTGTATATTTTTCTATTGTTAATAAAAATGATTTTTCAATAAACTACTTTGAACTTCTTTATTGGTCTGGAAAGGCAGCAGGGCCAGTGCAAATTATTAATATGCTACCTGTTGTCCTGCCCCACCCTAGCCTACTAACATGGATTCTAATGGTATCCTTCATGGGTTTCTATTTCTTCCCAGTAACAACTCGAGTTTCTGAATACTGGTCACAAGTGAGTGGGGTTAGAACAAGGTTAAATGAGTTCCTGTCGTGTTGGTAGTGAGCAAACAGGTCATGGGGTGGGATGGAAACAGGAGGAGGAGGAGGTGGTGGCGACGGTAGCAGTGGAAGGGGATGAGCTTATTTTCAGTGGACTATCCCAATGGAAAATTGTAGCAATCTAGTCTCAAAATATACCATCACCCAGCACACACCGCCCGAGCTGATCTGGAGCTTTTCCTCTGCCACATCCTGCACCTCTGATGCAACATCCTGTTTACGGAGAGGAAAAGCACTGGGTCGGCTCGGGCAGTGTTTGCTGGCAGCCGTTGCTGGCAAATATATGAGGTTTGTTGAACTGGGATGGGGGAGGATGAGGGAGAAGTGCTGCACACGTGGGCAAGCGGGGGCTGAGAGGAGCAGTGCAAGAGGTCTGCTCTCACCTCAAAAGATGGAGGAATGTAAAGAGTAAACCTTGATGTCCCTGAAAAGCCTGCTTCGTTTTCTTTAGGTCCATACCCGTTGGTGACTGTATACATCTCTGCTTGATTGTGAACATTCACAACTAGACATCTATTTGCACTCCCTTCTGCACCTCACTAATTTCCAGGTGAAGATGTCAATGAAATAGTACTGCCACCCCTCTTCTTTTATACCTAGTGGTGTTCGAGGCAAGCAAGACATTGAATAGCCCTTCAAGCCTAAGCCTTAGCCATATAGACCCCAGAAGTTTAAAGACTGGATACTGTGCTACCCTAGCTGTATAAAAAAGTGAGAGTTAATTCAGGAGTACACAGGTGACAAAAGCCATGTAAACTGACCACTGACATTGTCTTGACTTTCTTTCCTCTCAAGCTATTCTTGATCCAGTACAATCCGCTTTCGCCCTCTACGTTCAACAGAAACAGCCCCTGCCAAAGTCTCCAATGACCTGGTCCTGGTCAGATTCAAGGGCGTTTACTCATGCCTGGATGTTCAAAAGCAAACGTAGGCACTAGAGGCCATTAGACCATGACTAGCACCCCGTTTGCTTGCGTCCCAGGATCAGAGCCAGCGAGTGCATGTATCAACACGGTTGCCGGCTCTGAACGCTAATAGCATGCAAATGTATGCTAAACAGGGACATTATTATTCCTCCCAAATGCTCAGTGGACAACATGCCAAATTAGCGTGCTGCTACCGCTGTAAACCCTACGCCAGATCGGAGCTGATGTTAGGGTTTGCAGAGCATTGGGGAGGAATTTGGGAGCATCTGCATGCTAGCAGGCCCCCCAATCCCCCCAACAGACGTGACCCCAAGCCCCCCAAGACAGCAACATGGGGACTGGAGTTCCAGCAGACCTCCAGTCCCCTGACCCCCCTCCCTACTGACAAGAGGGAACGGGGGGCTGGAGGTCCTCTAAGCCCCTAACACCCAAAAAAGAATACCTGGGGGCCCAAGTGGGCTGCCACCCCAACCCCCATCCTCCCTGGTGGCCTAGCAGAGCCCTCCCCCCTCTCCTCATATCTCTCTGATGGAAGAGGTAGTAGCACACTCCCACCTCATGCAGAGCCACCTTCAAAATGGTCTGAAATCTAAATATCCCTGTCTCTGGTAACATAAGATATGTACATAAGTACATAAGCACTGCCACGCTGGGAAAAGACCAAAGGTCCATCAAGCCCAGCACTCCGTCTCCGACAGCGGCCAATCCAGGCCCCAAGAACCTGGCAAAACCCCCAAAATTTAATAACGATCAATGGACTTTTCCTTCAGGAATCTGTCCAGACCCCCTTTAAACTCAGTAAGGCCAGCTGCTGTCACTACCTTCTCCGGCAATGAGTTCCAGAGTCTAACCACTCGCTGAGTAAAGAAAAACTTTCTCCAATTTGTTTTAAACCTACCACATTCTAATTTCATCTTGTGTCCCCTGGTTCTATTATTGTTAGAAAGTGTAAACAAACGATTCACATCTGTCCGCTCTACCCCACTCATTATTTTGTACACCTCTATCATATCACCCCTCAACCGCCTTTTCTCCAGGCTAAAGAGTCCTAGCCTTCTTAACCTCTCCTCATAAGGTAGTCATCCCATCCCTTTTATCATTTTCGTCGCCCTTCTCTGCACCTTCTCCAATTCCTTTATATCTTTTTTGAGATGAGGCGACCAGAACTGAACACAATACTCCAGGTGCGGTCGCACCATGGAGCGATATAATGGCATTATAACATCCTCATGCTTGTTTGCCATCCCTTTTCTAATAATACTCAACATTCTGTTCGCCTTCTTAGCCGCCGCAGCACATTGAGCGGAAGATTTCAACGTCCTATCAACGATGACTCCCAGATCCCTTTCTCGGTCTGTAACTCCTAAAGTGGAACCTTGCATGACATAGCGGTAATTTGGGTTCCTCCTTCCCACGTGCATCACTTTGCACTTGTCAACGTTGAACTTCATCTGCCATTTGGACGCCCAATCCCCCAGTCTCACGAGGTCCTCTTGTAATCTTTCACATTCCTCCTGCGACGAGACGACTCTAGATAACTTTGTGTCATCTGCGAATTTAATTACCTCACTAGTTACTCCCATCTCAAGGTCATTTATAAATATGTTAAAAAGCAGCGGTCCCAGCACAGACCCCTGAGGGACCCCACTAACTACCCTTCTCCATCGAGAATAATGACCATTCAACCCTACTCTCTGCTTCCTATCTTTTAACCAGCTCTTAATCCATAATAATACACTGCCTCCGATCCCATGACTCTCCAGTTTCCTTTGGAGTCTTTCATGAGGCACTTTGTCAAATGCCTTCTGAAAAATCTAGATATACAATATCTACCCGGCTCCCCTTTGTCCACATGTTTGTTCACCCCCTCGAAAAAATGCAGTAGATTTGTGAGGCAAGACTTCCCTTCACTAAATCCGTGCTGACTTTGTCTCAGTAGCCCATGCTTTTGTATGTGCTCTGTAATTTTATTCTTAATAATAGCCTCCACCATTTTTCCCGGCACCGACATCAGACTCACCGGTCTATAATTTCCCGGATCTCCTCTGGAACCCTTTTTAAAAATTGGTGTTACATTGGCCACCCTCCAATCTTCCGGTACCACACCTGATTTTAGGGATAAATTGCATATTACTAACAGTAGCTCCACAAGTTCATTTTTCAGCTCTATTAATACTCCGGTCCCGGTGATTTACTGCTTTTTAGTTTGCAGAACTGCCCCATTACATCCTCCAAGTTTACAGAGAAATCATTTAGCCTTTCTGACTCGTCCGCTTCAAATACCTTTTCCGGCACCGGTATCCCTCCCAAATCCTCCTCGGTGAAGACTGAAGCAAAGAATTCATTTAATTTCTCCGCTACAGCTTTGTCTTCCCTGGTCGCCCCTTTAACACCACCGTCTTCCAGCAGCCCTACCGATTCTTTAGCCGGCTTTCTGCTTTTAATATACCTAAAAAAAATTTTGCTATGTGTTTTCGCTTCTATCGCTAACTTTTTTTCAAAGTCCTCCTTACCCTCCTTATCTCCTCTTTGCATTTGGCTTGACATTCCTTATGTTTTATCTTATTGTCTTCCATCGGTTCCCTTCTCCATTTTCTGAAGGATTGTTTTTTGGCTCTAATAGCTTCCTTTACCTTACCGTTTAGCCACGCCGGCTGACGTTTGGTCTTTTTTCCTCTTTTTCTAATACGCGGAATATATTTGTCCTGTACTTCTAGGATGGTGTTTTTGAACAGCATCCACGCCTGATTCAAGTTTTTTTACCCTTTCAGCCGCTCCCCTCAGTCTTTTTTTCACCGTTCTCCTCATTTTATCGTAGTCTCCTTTTTTAACGTTAAACGCTAGTGTATTTGATTTCCTGAGTTCACTTACTTCGTAGCCAATATCAAAACCGATCATATTATGATCACTGTTATCAAGCGGCCCTCGCACCGTTACCCCCCGAACCAGATCATGAGCTCCACTAATGATTAAGTCTAGTATTTTCCCTTCTCTTGTCTTATTTATTTATTGCATTTGTATCCCACATTTTCCCACCTTTTTGCAGGCTCAATGTGGCTTACAATACATCATGAGTTGTGGAAATTTGTCTGAAAAAATACATTTAGTATAGCAAAAGGATCTAAGGGTAAGGTGATAATAAAAAAACATGATAATATCTTAGCAAGTAATAGAGTAGGGCAGTTCTGGTTCCATGTGGAAGAGTTCACATGTGTTAATCATTGTGGTAAGTTCTGTCAAAGAGGTGGGTCTTCAGTAGTTTACGGAAGTTAGTCAGTTCATAGACCGTTTTTAAGTTGCGTGGTAATGCGTTCCAGAATTGTGTGCTCAAGTAGGAAAAGGTTGACGCATGTATTAGTTTGTATTTTAGACCTTTGCAATTAGGGAAGTGAAGATTAAGGAATGTGCGGGATGTTTTTTTAGCATTCCTGGGTGGTAGGTTTATCAGATCTATCATGTAGGCTGGAGCGTCACCGTGGATGATTTTGTGAACTAGAGTGCATATTTTGAATGTGATGCATTCTTTGAGTGGGAGCCAATGTAACTTTTCTCATAGGGGTTTGGCACTTTCATATTTTGTTTTACCGAATATGAGTCTAGCTGCAGTGTTCTGGGCTGTCTGAAGTTTCTTGATTATATACTCTTTGCAGCCAGCGTAGAGTGCGTTGCAGAAGTCTAGATGACTGAGAACCATTGATTGTACCAGGTTGCGAAAAACGGTCCTTGGGAAGTAAGGTCTTACTCTTTTTAATTTCCACATTGAGTAGAACATCTTTTTGGTTGTGTTTTTCGCATGACTCTCGAGTGTTAGGTGTCGATCAATAGTAACTCCCAGAATTTTTAGGGTGTCCGAAATTGGGAGGTTCAGTTTTGGTGTGTTAATGTCGGCTCCTGAACCAGCTGTTCCATGAAGCCGTCCTTGATTTCATCAAGAAATTCCACCTCCCTTGCATGTACCAATGTTTCATTAACCCAGTCTATATCCGGATAATTGAAGTCACCCATTAATATTACATTGCCCTTTTTATTCGCTTCCCTAATTTCCCTTGACATTGTTGCATCCGTCTGCTCGTCTTGGCCAGGCGGATGGTAGTACACTCCTATCACCATCCCTTTATTACTATAGAAACCAGGACTACTGCTACCTATACCAAGAAATACTTCAGTGTCACAAATATTATAGCCATTCATGAATATATTATATTTTTGTAGAGTACCCTCAGATATTACCCACTCTTTTAAGCAGACACTAGTACTGCTAACTGGTGGTATAGCACTTCTTTCATCGGGTTACTCTTTAAAGGTTTTTTTGTGCTTTATAGTTTGCAAAAAAACCACACAAGTGCTATTAACATGGTATCTTCCATGATACTTTGTAGTGTTTCAACCTGCATCTGGTGTCCTCACATAAGACAAGAATGGCAAACTACTACTACTACTACTTAACATTTCTAAAGCGCTGCTAGGGTTACACAGCGCTGTACAATTTAACATAGAAAGACAATCCCTGCTCAAAGAGTTTACAATCTAAAGGACAAGTGAACAGTCAGTCCGATAGGGGCCGTCAAATTGGGGCAGTCTGGATTTCCTGAAAGGTAAGAGTTAGGTGCCGAAAGCAGCACTGAAGAGGTGGGCTTTCAGCAAAGACTTGAATATGGGTAGGGAGGGGGCTTGGCGTAAGGGCTCACGAAGGTTATTCCAAGCATAGGGTGAGGCGAGGCAGAATGAGCGGAGCCTGGAGTTGGCAAAGTTATTCAAATCACAATGCACTTAATCTTTCTTAAAGATGCCTCGCTGAAAATGAGGGCAAAATTGTTACTGTCCAACCGCTTTCAGGGGAAGGCTGGAGGGGGGGCAGGGGAGAGAAAAGAATCGCTGGGTATGGGTGGCTGGAGGGGAGGCAGGGAGCTAGGAGAATCGCTGGGTATGGGTGGCTGGAGGGGGGGCAGGGGAGCTAGGAGAATCGCTGGGTATGGGTGGCTGGAGGGGGGCAGGGGAGAGAATTGCTGGGTATGGGTGGCTGGAGGGGGGGCAGGGGAGCGAGGAGAATCGCTGGGTGGCGTAGGCAAATGAGGGCAGTGGTGGGAGGTGAGGTAAACGGGGTAAGCATGGCTTGTGGCGCCCTCCTGCCATGCTTACCTCGTTTACCGGAGCCAGCTCGCCCTGCAGAACAACTGGCTTGCAAGATGTTAAAAAATTTAACAACCAGCTCTTGCGAGCCGGTGTGAGCCGGCTTCAGCACACCACTGACTTTACATCCATCAATGGTATGAGAACAACTATTCCCACAGAAGACAACCTGAAGATCCTAGGAATCATCATAGATCGTGAACTATTCTTCGACAAACAGGTCACAAATACTACAAAGAATATGTTTCAGACAATGTGGAAACTCAAATGCATAAAAAACTATCTTCCACGAGACTTCTTTCGCTCCCTCGCCTTGCACATGCAGACTACTGTAACGGAATCTACACAGGATGCAAGGTAAAGACCTTAAAAAAGTTACAATGTACAAAATATGCCAGCAAGACATATCTATGGCAAAAACTGGTTCGAAAATGCTAGCCCTCTGCTCCAAAACCTGTACTGGCCACCCATTAAATCGCGCATATCATTCAAGATCTGTATACCTTGGCCTACAAAATAATCTTTGGTCTCACCCCAGCCTAGATGTCTGACCTAATTATCCAACCATTACACAACACAACCAAGAGTGCAAGACCCTACTTCACGACCCCAAATGTCAAGGCCTGAAATACAAAACCACACACGGAACAAGTTTCTCTTATGTCTGCACCAAAATCTGGAACTTCTTATCGAAAAACCTAAAATCCGATCTCATAAACAACTACCTACCATTCAGAAAACACCTGTTCAAAACACCCCTAATAGAGGACAACACTTAGCCTAACAGCAAACAGACCAACACTCCTTATCCAAGCACTGAACTAATCTTACAAAGCCAACTGTGACAGAAGTTTTCTGGTCACACCACACTACCTCTAATATGTAACCCGTTTTCTATTAATTCACTGTAAGCCACACTGAAACTACCTACAGGTGGGAAAATGTGGGGTACAAATGCAATGAGTAAAAAAAAACCCAAAATTTTAACATTTTCATAAAAAGCTACTTAGCTTAATCTGTCGATATTAAATCGCTGAAGGACCCCCAGCGACATGGTGCGTGATTTGGAAACCTGCATCGGGGTTTGGTCCTCACTAGCCTCAGCTGTTCATGCTTTAATCCGTTTTTGCAAGCATGCAGAATTTCTACCCAAGGGAGCCTACGTTCTGCCAGTGAGTTGTATTTTGACTGGCAGTTGGTGAATCATAGGTGTTTCAAGTTCTCTTTTCCCTTTTCTTCCTGCTTTGTTTATCTGAGTAAATGGCATGACCTGGGAAGCAGCACCCTGCAGGAATCAGTAGAAAACATAATCTGCTCATGGAGCCATCAAAAAACACATGGGCTGTGTATGCAGACGTTTCTTTAACAGGCAACGAGCTTTTATCAGGCTGTCAGAAGCAGAAACTAGATTGAGTTGATATCATCAGCGGTTAGTTTCTGCTCCATACATTATGGCTAAGGTTCACAATTTCAGTGACAGATTAGGATATGTTATTACACCTTTATTTTATTATTTAGGATGTTAGGCCTTTGTCTTATTTAAGTTATGTTGTTACAGTTAACTGTTTATTTATGCATTTCAAGATGTTGGACCTTCGTAATGCAGCCACACCTATTTACTTAAGCTGTTGCAGCTCAAACTGGGTGAATTCTTCTTTTCAAAAACATAACTTACAAATCCATATAAACAAATAGTGATCTATAGGGATGTGCATTGTTTCCGGATGAGGCCACTTTCAGTTTGAATAGTACTACTACTACTTAACATTTCTAGAGCGCTACTAGGGTTACACAGCGCTGTACAGATTAACATAAATTGACATAAAGGACAGTCCCTGCTCCAAGGAGCTTACAATCTAAAGGGCGAAATGTCAAGTAGGGGCAGTCCAGGTTTCCTGAATAGAGGTATGATGGTTAGGTGCTGAAGGCGACATTGAAGAGGTGGGTTTTGAGCAAGGCTTTGAAGATGGGCAGGGAAGGGGGCCTGGCGTATGGGATCAGGGAGATTATTCCAGGCATGGGGTGAGGCGAGGCAGAAAGGGCAGAGCCTGGAGTTGGCGGTGGTGGAGAAGGGTACTGACAGGAGGGATTTGTCTTGAGAACGGAGGTTACGGGTAGGAATGTAAGGGGAGATGAGGGTAGAGAGGTAGGGAGGGGCTGTAGATTGAGTGCATTTGTAGGTTAAAAGGAGAAGCTTAAACTGTATGCGGTACCTGATCGGAAGCCAGTGAAGTGACTTGAGGAGAAGGGTGATATGAGTGTACCGGTTCAGGCGGAAGATAAGACGTGCAGCAGAGTTTTGAATGGACTGAAGGGGGGATAGATGGCTAAGTGGGAGGCCAGTGAGGAGTAGGTTGCAGTAGTCAAGGCAAGAGGTAATGAGAGAGTAGATGAGAGTTCGGGTGGTGTGCTCGGAGAGGAAAGGGTGAATTTTGCTAATGTTAGAGGAGGAAGCGACAGGTCTTGGCTATCTGCTGGATATGCGCAGAGAAGGAGAGGGAGGAGTCAAAGATGACACTGAGGTTGCGGGCAGATGAGACGGGGACAATGAGGGTGTTATCAACAGAGATAGAGAGTGGAGGGAGAGGAGAAGTGGGTTTGGGAGGGAAGACAATAAGCTCGGTCTTGGCCATGTTCAGTTTCAAGTGGCGGTTGGACATCCAGGTCGCAATGTCGGCTAAGCAGGCCGATACTTTAGCCTGGGTTTCTGCAGTGATGTCTGGTGTGGAGAGATAAAGCTGGGTGTCATCGGCATAAAGATGATATTGGAACCCATGGGAGGAGATTAGGGAACCCAGGGAGGAGGTGTAGATTGAGAAAAGAAGGGGTCCAAGGACAGATCCCTGAGGAACTCCAATAGACAGCGGGATGAGGGTGGAGGAAGAACCCTGAGAATGTACTACTAGTACTATTACTACTATTTAGCATTTCTATAGCGCAATGTACTTTGAAGGTATGGTAGGAGAGATAAGAGGAGAACCAGGAGAGGACAGAGCCCTGGAACCCAAGTGAGGACAGTGTGGCGAGAAGTAAGTTATGATTGACATTGTCAAAAGTGGCGGATAGGTCGAGGAGGATAAGGATGGAGTAGTGACCTTTGGATTTGGCAAGGAACAGGTGGTTGCAGACTTTAGATAGTGCTGTTTCCATTGAGTGTAGGGGGCGAAAGCCGGATTGAAGTGGATCGAGGATGGCGTGAGAGGATAGAAAATCGAGGCAGCGGCTGTGAACGGCGCGTTCAAGTATCTTGGAGAGGAAGGGTAGGAGGGAAATGGGGCGGTAGTTGGAGGGACAGGTAGGGTCAAGTGATGGTTTTTTGAGGAGTGGTGTGACTACAGCATGCTTGAAGGTGTCAGGGACAGTTGCAGTGGAGAGAGAGAGGTTGAGGATATGAGAGATGGGGGGGGGGGGGGCGACAGTAGGAGTGATGGTGTTAAGTAAGTTGGTGGGGATGGAGTCTGAGGAACAGGTGGTGCATTTCGAAGAGGAGAGAAGATAGGCGGTTTCCTCTTCGGTGATATCAGAAAAAGAGGAGAAGGAGGCCTGGGTTGGTTGGTTGAGGGAGTGTGTTATAGGGTGAGGAGGAGGAGAAGATGGTTTGGAGGTGAATTCGAGGTTGATTTTCTGCACCTTGTCGCGAAAGTAGTCCACCAGTGCTTGAGGAGAGAGTGAGGGTAGGTGGGAGCAGAGGGCACTTTGAGGAGGGGCGAAGAGACGACGGGGGTTAGAACTGAGGGAGTTGGTCAATTGGGTGTAATAGTCCTGAATAGGAGGGCAGAATTTGCCTAATTCCCTTTTATACCGTTCATGGCAGTAACCCAGTGGTAATTTTGAATCGGTGTACGGCAGGCCCTTTGTAAATGGACCCTTTAAACTTACAAAGTTTCATAGTAACCTATGGAACTTCGTAAGTCTCAGTGCTTTAAAAATGAGCCCTCAAGTAACATAGTAGATGACGGCAGATAAAGACCTGTACGGCCCATGCAGTCTGCCCAACAAGATAAACTTATAGTATAAACATGGACGTAGTTTGGTCGTTTCATTTGATGGGGGGAGGGGGGTGTGGCTTGGCTTATTAGCATATTCATTTGCATACATACATCTCATACATATTCATTATGCTTCTTCACAAAACACACACACCCCCCAGACTAAAACACTGAATATGAAGTCAGTATATCAAAGCAATGACGTTTTTTTTTTAACTGCAAATTGAAAAATTTCCAAGGGAAATTTCTCTCATTGTGCCCCTCACATTCACACAAATTAGCAAGGGGAGAGAGCACTTTCCCTAGACCTGACACAGCACCATCTCTGTTTGCTTTCTCCAAATCCCAGCTCTTTCTCCTTCCTTATCAGCAACTCTCCATAGCATGCCGCAAAGATAAAAAAAATCTCTCCCCCCCCCCCCCCCCAAACACCAATATACCTGCTACTGGGAAACTGGAACACTCTGGACTGTTACACATTCCTACACAGACACTACATGCTAGCAGAATCCTTCACCTGTTGCAAATGCAGAACATGGATGACCCTCACATGATACAAAAGAGAGAGAGTAGTGGAAGGATCTTGCATGTAATTGCCAATAAAGCCTCTTGAACAATTACCTGCGTGTTAGTGTCCTGTGTTGGAAGACCCTTCTCTCTCCCTCTTTTCCCTTCTAGTCTATTCATAGTGGTCATCTGTTCCTCCGCCTCAGTGGTTTTTATCACTATACAAAACAGGGAACCACAGAAAAACTAAAGACAGACTCTGTAAGCAGTGCAAACACTGGTAAAAGAGAAACAGAAATGTATTTTCTCCTGCACTCTGCAAAATACAAAAATAGAAAAGACGCACATTTCACAAAGCAGGCACATCTCAGTCCTTAAAAAGTATTAAATAACAATATTTCTTTTCTACCTTTGTTGTTCAAGCACTTTATTTTTCTAATTGGGCTGGTCCCAGTCTCTTTTCCACTTTCCACATGTCAGTCTTCTCTAAATTGTTTTCCACGTTGGCTTTTCCATTTCTTCTTTCTCCTCTAGGCTTCTTCTTTTCCTTCTCTACATCTGTCTTGGCAGTGACCTTTCATTTCATGTTCCCCTCCCCTTATATCTTCTCTGCGTTTATCACCTTAGTCTCTGTTTCACTTCTCATCTACCTACTAGCTTTTACCATCGCCCTCTCATTCCCTCTCCAGCACTCCCATTGCTCCCTCTGTCTCTCACTTATCCAGTCTCCTAAACCCCTTATCTTTCTCCATCTTTCACCCAATTCCTTAGCCCCCATTCCCATCCTCTTAGCCCTCATCTACCCTCCACTGGATCTCATCACCCTTGTTAACCTTTTCCCTCCCTTTCCACAGGTGCAGCATATCTCTCTCTTTCTTCTACCACCCCCCAGGAAGATCCAGCATTGCTCCTCACAGCAAGATCCGGTGTCGTTCTCCCTCCTTCCTTCCTTTCCTCCCCTTCCTTCCTCTCCCCCCTTGCAAGGTCCAGTGTTGCTCCCCCTCCCTCCCTACAAGGTACGACATTGCTCTCCATCCCTCCCTCTCCCTCCTCAATACAAAGTCCAATGTCGTTTTCCCTCCCTCTCCCCCTCCACAAGGTTCGGTGTTGTTTTCCCACCCTCCCTTTCCCTCAAGGTCCGGTGTTGCTTTCCTTCCCTTCCCCCCCCCCCCCCCAAGGTCTGGTGTCACTTTCCCTCCCTTCCCCCCAAGGTTCAGTGTCGCTTTCCCTCCCTCTCCCCCCTCCCCTCACAAGTCCGGTGTTGCTCTTCCACTCTTCCTCCCTCCCTCCCCCCCACAGGGTCGGTGTCACTGTCCCTCCACCCCCCCACAGGGTCAGTGTCCCTCTCCCTCCCTCTCTCTCTGCTTTCCCACAAGGTCCGGAGTTACCCTCCCTTTTTCCTCCACTCCTACAAGGTACAGTGTCACCCTTCTTCCTTACGTCCGGTCTGGTGTTGCTCGCTTGGCCTCCCTCCATACAAGGACCGGTCTCGCTCGCTCTACCTCCCCCCACCCCCACCGCCGCCACCACCACCACTGGGTCCAGTGTCACGCACTCTCCCTCCCCCCTGCAAACTCCGGTGTCATGCTCTCTCTCTTTCCCCTCCTTGCCCCCCTCCCCAGCTGCAGTCTTTCCATTTTCCGGGCTGCTGGCAGCGTTAGCAATGTAAGCATTCTGCCTTTGCTGAACCCGGAAGCCTTCTCTCTGCAAAGAGCGACCCGCCTACGTGGAAAAAGGAAGTCGCAACAGAGAGAGGCTTCAGGGTCGGGCAAAGGTAGCGTGCTGCTTACAATGCTGCCGGCAGCCTGGAAGATGGAAAGGCTGCAGCGGGAGCAGAGCGGAGAGGAGGAGGATTGACACCGGAACTTGCAGGGAAGGGTTGGAAGGAAAGGGAGAGATGCTGGATAAAGAAAATGAAGAGGGAGATGCTGGATAAATAAAATGAAGAAGCAAGCCATTGAGGGGGGCAATGCCTCCCCATGCCCCCCTACCCCGAAACTACACCCATGAGTATAAGGAATGATGTGATACTACATATGCAGGGCTGTGCCAACACAGTAAGTGAGGTAAGCACTGCAGGGGGGCGCCGACCTCTGGAGGGCGCCTGAGGTCCGCTCAGTTGCAAAATCTTTTACTGAAGTTGTGATTCTCCTCTCTCCCCTGCCCTCCCCTCTTCACATAGCAGTGCTCACTGAGGCAGGCAGGCTCTGCTCAAGTTGTTTGAAAGAATACAACGAGTGCTATATATGTCTTTGGTGTGGGAAGAACTCCTTAGTCAGGGTGAGCTTGAACAACATTCAAATTAAAAAGAACAGGTTTGGAGGGAGGTGTGCAAGTGAGACTGGGGAGAAATAAAAAATAAATAGTGTAATTGTTAGAATCTGTAAGTGGTTCAAAGGTTTTCTGAGCATGTACACCAAGAGGAGGGCATGATGACTGCAATGATGTGTGCATAATTATCAGGTAACCTGGGATAGCTAGAGCTAAAAGCCATTTCATTGGCTGATGGTTCCAACAGTAGTTTCAAAGAAGTTTAGCTGACTGTTTAGTGTTTGAAGAGCTGGAAAGTGAAAATCTGATTGCTTTTTTTGTTTGTTTTTATATAAAACATTCTCCTTGGATAGGAAGAGTAAAGAGTTTGTGATATGTGAAAATACATTTTGCTTTAATGAAATTGCTAAACTTTAGAGTCAGTGCTAGCGATCATTTTCATGGTTAAAATCATAAAAAATTGTTTGCGATCAAGTATTTTGCAAGAAAGGCTTGTAAGCCTTGCCATGATTGCTATTGAGAATGATATATGTGCCCAATTAGATATCAAAGATTTAATTACCAATTTCGTGAACATGAAAGCACGAAAAGCTAAGTGGTTGTAAACCCTCTATTTGTTCAGCAATCCCACAAAGATGCACTCCATCTTTCAGCTCCTATTTCCTTTGCATCTTGTGCCACACGGGGGGGGGGGGGGGGGGCGCCAACTGATAGTCTGCAGGGGGGCGCCACAGACCCTTGGCACGGCCCTGTACATAGGTATACTTGATCTTGATTTCTCCTTGCCATTTTTAGGACACAGAACTTAGAGGTCTGTCCATCACTGGCCTTGTTCTCCAGTTACTGAAGCTGTTAAAGACAGAGACAGAGAGAGGGGGCTCTGTGATATAAACATCCACCAATGTATCTGTTTGAGAAGCGGAGAGAAATGAGTTACTACTACTACTACTACTACTATTTAGCATTTCTATAGCGCTACAAAGCATACGCAGTGCTGCACAAACATAGAAGAAAGACAGTCCCTGCTCAAAGAGCTTACAATCTAATAGACAAAAAATAAATAAAGTAAGCAAATCAAATCAATTAATGTGAACGGGAAGGAAGAGAGGAGGGTAGGTGGAGGCGAGTGGTTACGAGTCAAAAGCAATGTTAAAGAGGTGGGCTTTCAGTCTAGATTTAAAGGTGGCCAAGGATGGGGCAAGACGTAGGGGCTCAGGAAGTTTATTCCAGGAGTAGGGTGCAGCGAGACAGAAGGCGCAAAGTCTGGAGTTGGCAGTAGTGGAGAAGGGAACAGATAAGAAGGATTTATCCATGGAGCGGAGTGCACGGGAAGGGGTGTAGGGAAGGACGAGTGTGGAGAGATACTGGGGAGCAGCAGAGTGAGTACATTTATAGGTTAGTAGAAGAAGTTTGAACAGGATGCGAAAACGGATAGGGAGCCAGTGAAGGGTCTTGAGGAGAGGGGTAGTATGAGTAAAGCGACCCTGGCGGAAGATGAGACGGGCAGCAGAGTTTTGAACCGACTGGAGAGGGGAGAGGTCAGCAAGAAGCAGATTGCAGTAGTCTAAACGAGAGGTGACAAGGGTGTGGATGAGGGTTTTGGTAGAGTGCTCGGAAAGAAAGGGGCGGATTTTACGGATGTTGTAAAGAAAGAAACGACAGGTCTTGGCGATCTGCTGGATATGAGCAGAGAAGGAGAGTTGAAAAAATACCTCATCCTCTGGCTCCACAGAAAAGGAACCCAGGGACAGTACAGCCAGATAGGCAGAAATACTCAGGGGCTGATGCAGAGGGAAGTGAGCAAATAGTTAACGGAAAGTCTAAATCATAAACACAAACAGTAGACACACCAAAACAGTCCTCACAAAAACCAGAGCTGAAAATAAATCAGAGCAAAAACAGCTGCTGTCAATCCAGTCAGGACGGTTCATAAGCCAAACATAACAAATGATGCTTTACTGTTAGCTCATTCTTCTGCCAATGTGCAAGATAGCTAAAAGTCCCCCCAGAACCGATCCCCTGATCCCCCTCATGCACTGATCTACTACCCCAGACCCCCCTGACTTACCTGTGACATCCCAAAAGTAAATCTCTAGTGGACCTTCCACCCCCTGTAAAGCCCCCTGGTCCCCTCAGACCTCCTAGATAACTTGAAGATTGATTTCTTTGACTGGGTGACCAAACAGTTGGATGAGGGAGGGGAGCTAGATGTGATGTACTTAGATTTCAGCAAAGCCTTCAACATGGTTCTGCATAGGTGACTTATAAGTACATAAGTAATGCCACACTGGGAAAAGACTAAGGGTCCATCGAGCCCAGCATCCTGTCCATGACAGCAGCCAATCCAGGCCAAGGGCACCTGGCAAGCTTCCCAAACGTACAAACATTCTATATATGTTATTCCTGGAATTGTGGATTTTTCCCAAGTCCATTTAGTAGTGGTTTATGGACTTGTCCTTTAGGAAACCGTCTAACCCCTTTTTAAACTCTGCCAAGCTAACCGCCTTCACCATGTTCTAATATTCTGAATACCCTCGGTATGGAACCTAGAGTAACTGACTGGGTTAAAAATTGGTTGAATGGAAGGAGACAGAGGGTAGTGGTAAATGGAGCTTCTGATGTTATCAGTAGAGTACCTCAGGGATTGGTCCTGGGACCGGCTCTTTTTAACATCTTTGTGAGTGATATTGCAGAAGGGCTGTCTGGTAAGGTTTGTCTCTCTGCAGATGATACCAAGCTCTGAAACAGGGTGGACACTCTGGAGGGTGTGAATGACATGAGGAAGGACCTAGCGAAGCTGGAGGAATGGACCGATATTTGGCAACTAAGATTTAATGCTTAAAAATGCAGGGTCATGGACTTGGGTCACAAGAATCCGAGGGAACAGTACAATATAGGGGGTGGAGTGCTTCTGTTTACAAAGGAAGAGCAGGACTTGGGGGTGACTGTGTCTGATGAAGTTTCCAAAGAGGTAGATATAGCAAAGGTCACAGCCAGAAGGATGCTTGGGTGCATAAGGAGAGGGATGACCAGCAGGAACAAAGAGGTGATAGTGAGGACCCTTTTAGAGTACTGTGTGCAATTCTGGAGACTGAACCTACCATAGGCGAACGGTGGCTCAGCTGTTTGGGGAGGCTAAAGTGGGCGGGGCCAGGCTTGAGTCCTTAATTGCCTCATGGCATACAGAAAGGTCAGTAAAATAGTGGCAGATAATACCTTCTGTTAAATTTAGATAATAAGATAGATATCAAATGCCAGAGAATAAAGTGGCAAAGAAAATTAAACAGTGCAAGCTTCAGTAGCTATATATATAGGTCTTTTAGGCAAATGAATTAAAGTGGATTTTTTAAAAACAGTGTCAGTAGCTGATAGCTACATCTCTATAGAGGCCTGCAGTCCATCTGCCCCCTCTTTCTCTCTCTCACATCCCACTTTTCCACAGCCAATCTCCCTCTCTCTCACGCACATATCTTCTCCTTCCACCTTCACAGAGCTTCTGATTTTGCTGCCTTATGAGATTGGGGTCAACAGGTTCTTCATGAACCTCAAGATGCTCAAATATGTCTGAAAGCTCCATGGCTGCACAGTGCAGTTGGGGGGCACTGGGGGGGGGGGGGGGGGGGAGGAAACTGCTGGACGTGGGATAGTGAAGGGAAAAGGGAAGGAATATACTGGACCAGAGTGTAGAGATGCCAACGCTCAGATCTTATGACAAATCATTTTTGATGCCACCTCAGTAAGGCCAACACAATTCCTCCACTGTAAAACACTATATACACAAAAGTATAGCAAGATAAGGTTCTTAGTGTGTTTTTGCACAACAGCATTAACTTCCAGGACTCAAAAAGCAAAAACCTTATGCAAGAAAAGGCAGCACTGTAAATATTACACCATGCCCCCTAAAACACCAATACACCATCTAGGACTGCAACAAGATCTCTACACATGCTACATGCTAGCAGAATACCATACCTTGGTTACACACACAAAACACACAGAGACCCTTAACAAATGTGAAACAAGGGACCATACATCAGTAATAGAGATATGAAGGCAAAAAACTGAAATGGAAACCTCAGGAAGTCAGAGTCTGCACACAGCATAGAAACTGAAGTGCAAAATACAAGAAATATGCATTTCTAAAAGATGACATTTTCTAATTAATACATTCAGAATAAAATTCTTTTTTCTACCTTTGTTGTCCGAGTATTTTATTTTTCTATTTGCTTTGGTCTCGGTCTCATTTCAGCTTTTCTGTTTTTTTTCCCTGTCTTTTCAGGGCTCCTGTCCATTAGACATTTCTTCTCTCTCCATATCCTCCATCCATCTTCCCTCTGTGTCCCTGTCCCTCTCTCCATGTTCAGCTTCTGCCCTCTTAGCGTCCCTACCCTCCTCTATATTCATCATTTCTTCTCTATGGCCCTAGGTAGAGCTGTTCTGCATTTCCCTTCCCATGATCAGCATTACCCCACTGTGACCCACTGTCTAACATTGCCCCTATTTGTCACTATTGTATATCTGTCAAGCATTGCCCCTCTGTGTCCCTGTCCCTATGCTCCCTCCATGCCCAGCATCTCTGTCTGCCTGTCCCCTTTCTTCCACCCATGGGGCCAGTATCTCTCCTCCTTGTCTCCTTCCTCCCACCCATGGGGCCAGTATCTCTCCTCTCTTCCTTCCTGGTCCCCCCAGTCCAGTGTCTTTCCCCCCTCCCCCTCTCCTCCAGTTCATCTCAGTCTCTCTCTTCACCTCCCTTCCAGTCTTTCTCCCCCTCTCTTCCTCTCCTCCAGGCAATCTCAGACTTAGCTTCTCTCTCTCCCCACCTCCCCCTCTTCCTTTCCTCCAGTCCAGTCCCTCTCAGTCTCTCTCTCTCTCTCACTTCCCTTTCTCTCCATCTCTCATCCTGTTTCTTCCTCTCCTTCAGTCTAGTCAGTCTCACTATCTCTCTCTCTCCCCCTTCCTGCAGAACCAGTGTCTCTCCTCTTGCCTTGCCCCCTCCCCATTCCAGTGTCTCCCCCTCCTCCAGTCCAGCAGTCTCTCTTGCCTCTACCTGGCCCGGTATTTCTCTCTTCCTCCAGTATCCAGCACCTTTTCCTGTCTGCTCCCACCCCCAGGTCCAGCAGATCAGTACCTACTGCATCTCACTCTACCTGGGTCCAGTACCTCTTTCTTCCTCCATTACTTCTAGTCCAGTGTCTCTTTCATTTCCCCCCTCCTCATTGCAGCACCTATCCCTCTCCCTTGTTTCTCCTCCCCCCTCCGTTGCAGCATCCATGCTTCTCCTTTGTTTCTCTCCTGTCCGTTGCAGCATCTATCCCTCTCCCTCATTCACCTTCCCCCCAAATGCGTCTATCCCTCTCCCTTGTTTCTCCCCCCCCCATTGCAGCATCTATCTCTCTCCCTCATTTCTCCCCCTCCCCCATTGCAGCATCTATCCCTCTCCCTCATTTCTCCCCCCCCATTGCAGCATCTATCCCTCTCCTTCATTCACCTTCCCCCCGAATGCAGCATGTATCCCTCTCCCTCGTTTCTCCTCCCATTGCAGCATCTATCCTTCTCCCTCGTTCCCTCCTGAATGCAGCGTCTATCCCTTTTTCCCTTGTCCACCTCCCCCCCCCCGAATGCAGCATCTATCCCTCTCCCTCGTTTCTCCCCCATTGCAGCATCTATCCCTCTCCCTCGTCCACCTCCCCACCCCCATTGCAGCATCTATCCTTCTCCCTCTTTCCCTCCCGAATGCAGCATCTATCCCTTTCCCTTGTCCACCTCCCCCCCCATTGCAGCATCTATCCTTCTCCCTCTTTCCCTCCCGAATGCAGCGTCTATCCCTCTCCCTCGTCCACCTCCTCACCCCCATTGCAGCATCTATCCTTCTCCCTTGTTCCCTCCTGAATGCAGCATCTATCCCTTTCCCTTGTCCACCTCCCCCCCATTGCAGCATCTATCCTTCTCCCTCTTTCCCTCCCGAATGCAGCGTCTATCCCTCTCCCTCGTCCACCTCCCCACCCTGAATGCAGCATCTATCCTTCTCCCTTGTTGTTCCCTCCCGAATGCAGCGTCTATCCCTCTCCCTCGTCCACCTCCCCACCCCCATTGCAGCATCTATCCTTCTCCCTTGTTCCCTCCCGAATGCAGCACCTATCCCTCTCCCTCGTCCACCTCCCCACCCCGAATGCAGCATGTATCACTCTCCCTCGTTTCTCCCCCATTGCAGAATCTATCCTTCTCCCTCGTTCCCTCCCGAATGCAGCGTCTATCCCTCTCCCTGGTCCACCTCCCAACCCCGAATGCAGCATGTATCACTCTCCCTCGTTTCTTCCCCATTGCAGAATCTATCCTTCTCCCTCGTTCCCTACCGAATGCAGCGTCTATCCCTCTCCCCCCCCCCCACAAATGCATCTATCCCTCTCCCTCGTCCACCTCCCCCCCCCCCCCCCGGAATGCAGTGTCTATCCCTCTCGCTCCCTCCCTGCAGTCCCTCTAATTTGATTAGGTCACCGCTGGTAGCGCAGCAGCATACTAACCAAAACAGTTCACTTCGGAGCATCGGCCTGACACCTTCCTTATGATGAGTCCCGCCCTTGCAGAAGCAGGAAGTTGCGTCGGGATGCATCACAAGGAATGCAGTCAGGCTGAAGCCCCAAAGCAAGCTGTTTTAGTTAGTATGATACTGGTGTGCCGCTACTGGCGGTGATCTGAATCAAATTAGAGGGACGCAGGGAGGGAGTGAGAGGGATAGACGCTGCATTCCGGGGGGGGGGGAAGAGGTGGACGAGGGAGAGGGATAGATGCTGTATTCGGTGGGGGGGAGAGGGATAGACGCTGCATCGGGAGTGGGGGATGAGAAATGTAATGAAGTACTTGTACTTTGGGGGCTTGTGGCTGAGGAGGCTTA
Source organism: Microcaecilia unicolor (assembly GCF_901765095.1). Lineage (NCBI taxonomy): Eukaryota > Metazoa > Chordata > Amphibia > Gymnophiona > Siphonopidae > Microcaecilia > Microcaecilia unicolor. The sequence continues at coordinate 768,489,987 of NC_044031.1, read as the reverse complement.
GCCTCCCTAAGCCTCATTCCAGGCGCCTATGGAACCTACAGAATGATATAAATAGGATGGAGATGGTCCAGAGGGTGGCTACAAAATTAGTAAGGGGTCTTGAACACAAAAAAATATAGGGAAAGGCTTATGAAGCTCAACATGTACACGCTGGAAGAGAGGAGGGAGAGAGGAGACATGATAGAGATGTTTAAATATCTCAAAGGCATTTAAGTACAGGAACTGAAGGAGAGCTCTGGAACAAGAGGGCATATGATGAAGTTAAGAGGAAATAGGCTTAGGAGGAATCTAAGAAAATATTAGTTCACAAAAAGGGTGGTGGAAGTGTGGAATGGCCTCCTGGTGGAGATCGTAAAGATGAGGACTGTGTCAGAATTTAAGAACGTATGGGACAAGCATATGGGATCCCTTAGGAAAAGGAAGTTAGTGGTTATGGAGGATGGGCAGACTGGAGGGGTCATTTGGCCCTTTATCAGCCATCATGTTTCTGAGGAGAAGCAATATGCACTTGCTCCTGCCTCCATTCCAGAAGATCGGAGTGGGGGGTGGGTCATTTCAGGAAGGGTGGGGAATCAGAGATTTTCTTTGGGGTGGAGGGCTGGATTTGACTCCTCGCACAGCAGCAGGCTTTCTTTCAATGTCTCTCTTCCTGTTAGGCGTAACACTTCAGCCCTTCCCTTCTCTCTCTCTCAGCTCTGGTCCCGCCCTCATTTCCTGTTTCCGCAAGGGTGGGACCAGAGCTGAGAGAAGGGAAGGCTGAAGTGCCGAGCCTGCACGCTTTTTGCTGCTGCCGCCGTAACCCCGATGAGGTAAGATGACTTTTAAAATTCATAGGGAGGGGGGCCCTGGAACTCGGAGGGACCCTGGAACTTGGAGGGATGGGCCGGCCTGGAACTTAGACAGAGAACTCGAAGGGGAGGGAGAGGAGGCCTGGAACAGGGAAGGAGGGGGGCCTGGACCCCTGGAACTCAGAGGGAGGGAGGGCAGGTCTGGACCCTGGAACTCAGAGGGAGGGAGGGGGCACAGGCCCCTGAAACTCAGATGGAGGGAGGGAGGGGGATGGGCCCCTGGAACTCGGAGTGAGGGAGGGAGGACGGGGCCCCCTGAACTCAGAGGGAGCAAGGGACGGGCCCCTGGAACTTGGAAGGAGGGATGGGGGTGGGCCTCTGGAACTCAGAGGGAGGGGGGACCTTGGAACTGAAGATCCTCTTATCAGCATGCTAAGTGATGATGAGGTAGGCCAAGAGCACCCTAAGTGCACAGAAGGCAGTGGAAAGTGTGACTGATGCTCTGTCCTCTGACCCAGTTCCAGGAGCAGGAATCCCTCTCCCACAGAAGCAGAGAGGAAGTCTCTTCCAAGATCAGAAATGTGGAGGTATTTTAAGGTGCTTCAGGATCTGCCTAACGCAGAATGCAGGTACTCTCCAAAGGCCTTTAGTATAGGAAAGGTAATAGTAACATATTATGGTCCATATAATCTGTATCTGCCACTCTGTGCAGGTTACACCCCTCCGTCCTTTAGTTTAGTAGCTGCTGCTCCCTCAGGTTACAATGACTTGTTAAAAGGGTGAATGTTATTTAAGTTTTGCTTTGATTCCATCCTCTTTCTATACAGGAATCCTCACAGTGGCATTGGGGTGAAATAGCTAATAGCCACCTCAGCTCACCAGACCCCAATTTTTTTTTTTAGCTAAGTTCAAAAGAGGGTTATGATCTTAGGCTGTGGACTCCATCCTCAACCATTAACAGCAGTGGTAGGAAAGCTAGAAAAAAAAAAGAGGAAACCAGCCTCTTCCCCAGAGAGGCAACAGGCGAGCAGATCCATCATGCATCCAAGCAGGTCACTGGAATAGATCAGGTGTTCAGCAGCACTGTCCCTGGGCAAGTTGCAGACAGCATCAAAGGTGGTGACATGGTGCTCTGGAGCAAGGGCATAGTCAGCTGGTAGTCTGAGGGGGCCCAGTATTCTCTCCACCTTCAATCCCTCCCCCACTGCAGTAAATTATCGCCTTTGCTAGTGGGGTTGTCGAGCCCCACCGGCCGAAGACGTCTCCTGCAGGATTCCGAGCAGCACTTACTTCGGCAGGTGCACTTTGACCAGTAACGCTGGCTCTCCTGTGCATGCTCAGTTCAGTCTAACTGCTCTGAAGAAACGATTGCCCTGCAGGTAGCTGGGAATGTGGGGTTTAAGAGGTTGATGCAGCTCAGGCCATTGTTACCAATATAACCTTTAGTAGGTAGGTAATCCCCAGCCTTTATAATCAATTACATGTCCAGCTGCAGGCATAGCTGGCCACTAGTGACATCTGGACTAGTCAGAATGGTACACATGCCTACCTCTCCATGACAGCATAGTGGTGGCAGCTGGATGAGACAGGGGCAGGTTCTGGGGATAGTGGGAGTGTACCAGGAGCAGAATACAGGTGGGCTGTGCTGCGTACCCAGGACACAGATGGTAGCCACACCTTGGCCCATAAATTAGGAGATATGTTGGTGGGTACTTGAAAGCTAGGGATGAAGGAAAAAAGAGGGAGTGAAGGGAGGAAGGAGTGGAAGAGAAAGAAAAATCTTTTTCAGACATATGTAGGGTAATTAGGGGAATGAGGTAAGTGTGAGAGGAGGAGGGGGAAGAGAAGTATATTAAATTACCAGGAAGTAGGATAAAGAAAAACTAAACAAAATAACTGATAGATGAGAAATGGGATGTCAGAATAGGGTTAGTAAGCGGCAGCAGGATGAAATGTTTAGAGGAAAGTTCGACAGAATAGAATGATAAAAAGAAGGAAATATTAAAGTCAGTGGGAAAAGGAAATGCAAAAAAATGATAAAAATGTGATAGTTTCACTTTCGTAAAACTATGGTGACAATTTTGTTATAAATTTTAATGTTGTTTGGGGGGATTATGTAAATAATTAAAATGCAAATACAGGTATCACTATACAAAATCTCCACCTGTGACACGAGACCCCAGACATTTGCCTGATTTGTCACTTGTAATGGATAGTAGGAAGAACAGTGGCATTTGCTTTCTTGGGTGTTTGGTGTATTTGATTCTAGTTTTTACTGTAGCTTAAATCATGCTGTCTTTATTTATAGTATTTGCTTTTCCAGCTTAAATAGAAGTTTGTTTGTCCTAGATAAGAATTGGCGAGATTATTTTAGGCGTCAATAATGATGCATTGATAACACACCCAGACTGTACCACATGATGGCTGTTTGTCTTGTTGGAGACCCTGTGATAGTTGTATGAAACCTGGGTGCTTAAATCAGTGCCGACTAAGCATGTTCTATAATCAGCTCCTACATTTAGGTGCCAATTATGGAATACGTTTGATATTTCAGCACCTAAATTCACACGCATACATTTACACCAATGAAAATGTAGCATTAATCCCGGTGCATAGATTTAGGCGCACTGGGCCATATTCTATAACCAGGAACCTATATTTCAGAACTCCCACAAAATGCCCATTTCCCTGCTCATAACCACACTCCCTTTTTGCCTGCACGAGTTAGATGTTTGGTGAACATTGTTACAGAATGTGTTTAGCGAGCTGTGCACCTAAATTCTAATCAGTGCCAATCAATGCTTATTATTGCTTAAGTGCTGTTAGCGCTTATTAGCTTATTAAGCTAATTGAGTTGTGCTCATTGTTATAGAATCCGCACAGATTTGGGCGCGCTATATAGAATCCAGGGGAGAGTGGGTGTACTGTATTCTATCACAACAAGCATAGTTCAACTATGCGACTTAGAATTTAAGCGCACTATATTACAGAATATGCTTAGCGAGTTATGCGTGTAAATCTTAATTAATGCCAATTAGTGCTAATTGCTTGTAAACATCTAATTGACAGTGCTGATTATCTAGTTAACCAATTAAGTCACATGCATTGTTATAGAATATGCTTCATAGAATCCCAGGGTTTATACCTAATTGTTCAACCACCCTTAGGTTTTGCCTTTGGGATTAAAAAGCAATACCATGTGCAAGTAAGGTCTGGATAAACAGATTAAAACCATCACAGTTTTAACCAAATGCCCCAAATCCTTGGTAGCAATAATTAAACAGTGAAGGAATATTCACATAGGAGTCACGGACCAAGAAAGGGATCTAGGTGTCATCGTTGATGATACGTTGAAACCTTCTGCTCAATGTGCTGCTGCAGCTAAGAAAGCAAATACAATGTTGGGTATTATTAGGAAAGGGATGGAAAACAAAAATGAGGATATTATTCTGCCATTGTATCGCTCCATGGTGCAACCACACCTTGAGTATTGTGTTCAATTCTGGTCGCCGCACCTCAAAAAAGATATAGTGGAATTAGAAAAGGTGCAGAGAAGGGCGACAAAGATGATACAGGGGATGGGACGACTTCCCTATCAGGATAGGCTGAAGAGGCTGGGGCTCTTCAGCTTGGAGAAAAGGCGGCTGAGGGGAGATATGATAGAGGTCTATAAGATAATGAGTGGAATGGAATGGGTCGATGTGGAGTGTCTGTTTACGCTTTCCAAAAATACTAGGACAAGGGGGCATGCGATGAAGCTGCAGTGTAGTAAATTTAAAATGAATCAGAGGAAATCTTTCTTCACTCAATGCGTAGTTAGACTCTGGAATTCATTGCTGGAAAAAGTGGTTAAGACGGTTGACTTAGCGGACTTTAAAAAAGGGTTGGACGGCTTCCTGGAGGAAAAGGCCATAGAATGTTATTGAATGGACGTGGGAATAATCCTCTATTTCTGGGATGGGCGGGACAAATTGTTTGTTCTTTTGGCCGCTGTCGGAGACAGGGTGTTGGGCTCAATGGACCCTTGGTCTGTCCCGGCGTGGTGATGCTTATGTACTTATAGTAGGCAGCCTGAGCCAACAGATTTATTTTCCACTGAACATAATTTACTTTGTATGAACTGAACAGCTAATAGTGTGTTGCTTGCATTTACATCCATACAGACTTTAAGTAGCAGGGGTGGGGGTGGGGTCACGTGATGCAACTGAGCTAGGAGGCTGTGTTCTTTTTGAGCTCCTCGGTCCACTCTTTTCTCGAGCACTATTGTGCTATTAACTTTGTCTTTTTTCCCTCTTTTTGGGTGTCTTTCTTAACAGTCTAGACTTGGTAGATCCATGGAGAACCTTGCATCCACAAGAGAGGGATTTCACGCATGTCTCTAAAGCCCATGCAACACAGTCACGAACAGATTACATTTTCATCACCAAAGACATGTTCCACAATATAGCAGTTGCAGAAATTGGACCCTTAGAGGCATATTTTCAAAGCACTTAGCCTTCCAAAGTTCCATATGCCTCTTAGTGATCTCAGACCACTCACCTATTCCTATAATTGTAGAATTGGGAGGTTCTTGGGAGGGGAAAAGAGGCAGATGGCAATTTCCAGCCCATCTTTACACTGACCAAGTCTTTAAACGCTACCTTACCCCAAAGTGGGATGAATTCCTCAGTAATACTAAAGAACATGTTCAAATCTGATTTTGATTTGGGATACAGGGAAGGCAGTGATCAGGGGGGATATCATAGCCTTTGTCATCAAGCGTAAAAAACAGCAAGGAAGTTGTATGGTAGATCTAGAGAGTAAGAGAGACGAGTCTGACTGCTAAAGAGAAAGTTGCAGACATACCCTACTGTTGCCTGTAGGCATTCTCTTGAGCAGACACAGGCTGCCTTGAATGGTCTCTTTCAGGAGCGGGCCCCCCAAAATATTTGTTACTACAAATATCACCTCTTTAGATTTGGTAACAAGCCTGGTAGACTCTAGGGCCAACTGCAATAGCCGCGCTCCGAGACTCAAGGGATCAGGTTGTAACTGAGCAAAAACAATTGGAGTTACTCTTTGTTCAATTTTATAGCTCCTTATATAGACAGAGGATAGTGGACAGCAGGAGCAACTAAAATCTTTCTTGCGTACTTGCGGAGTCCCTCAATTATCAGAGGAGGAAAGAAAAAGATTGAATGAGCTTCTGTCTGGTCCTGAACTCCAACAAGATATTAAGAGTTTAAAACTTCATAAATCACCAAGGCCAGATGGGTTCAGTGGAGAATAGTGGTGTGGTGGGCCTCTTGGGAGCTTACTTTGATACAGCTATACAGTGAGGGTTCTTTCCCCAGTGGTCTAATCAAGCGTTGGTCACAGTTCTGCCCAAGCCAGGGAAGGATCCTCTACAGCCAGAGTCTTATAGGCCTATCACTCTCATAAATGTAGACCTTAAACTGTTAGCGAAAATTCTAGCTGATAGATTGGTGTACTGATACCTAAGCTTGTGGAACATGATCAAGTTGGTTTTGTGAAGGGGCGACATGCTGGAGTAAATGTAAGGCGCTTGATCCTGGGCTTGGAACGTTGTGCTCAGTTGTCCATCCCTGCTTTGGCTATTAGTTTTGACTCTGAAAAAGCTTTCGACAGGAGGGAGTGGTCATTCCTGTTTTCTCTGTTGGGCTCTTATGGTATAGATGGATTTATTTATTTATTTATTGCTTTTCGATTTTACAAACAAATATACGTTTGTAAGGTAATACAGAGAAATCATTATTAAAGAAAAAAAAAGTATTCCACGAATATAATATTTTAAACTCTTCCTTAGACCTCTAAAATGAATCTTTTGGGGGGAGAGGTTTAGTAAATTAAGGAGAGTATAGATGGATTTTTCTTTCAGGCAATACAAACTCTGTACACAAATCCCACAGTGGCCGTGTTAGTGAATGGAATAGCATCCGAAGTATTTTCTTTGAGGAGAGGCACCAGACAGGGTTGCCCGCTTCTGGCTTTACTATATATCCTTTTTTTTTTTAGAACCTTTGCTAGTGCAACTTAGAGGTAATTTGCATATAACAGGGATTGAGGAATCAAGGGCGTGTGCTCAAATAAAGTGTATGGCTTTTACAGATGATATTATGTTAATTGTGACTGAGCCGAGGCGGACGTTACCGCTTGTACTTCAGATGTTTGCGGATTTTGGCCAGCTTTCTGGTATTAAACTAAATGTATCGAAGTCGGAGGCCTTACCGCTTAATTTGCTGGTTGACACCCTGGGGGCCGATTTCCCTCTGAAGGAGGCAATTGGCTCCGTTAAATATCTGGGTACACATATAACAACTGATATGAGAAGGTTTTATGAGTTGAACGTATCTCCACTTTTGCAGAAATCTGTGGATTGTTTGCGGTTGTAGTCGGGGTTGCCCTTGGCCCTTTAAGGCAGAATATTTTTGTATAACATGCTCATAGTGTCAAGATGGTTGTACCAACTACAGACTCTACCCTTGTGGTTAAGAGAGGCAGACTTGCGGAAGCTATATAAGGCATTAAGGCTATTTCTGTGGAAGGGCAGGAGGGCTAGGATTCTTCTATCTACACTTATGATCCCTAGATCGAAGGGTGGTCTTGGACTCTTGGATTTGCGACAGTACAACTTGGGCTTTGGACTGAGGCATGTAAAGGATTGGCTGTTAGGCACGTCTGGTTTTACGCCTGGGGAGGTGGAGGCTGCGCTCCTGCATCCCATGTCGACTTCATATGTGCTACATGCCCGGGGAGTAAGGTTGGGGAAAACATTTGGGAGCCATGTGATTTGGAGATATATGAGAGATGTTTGGAAGGCCTTCTGTACCTCTTTAAAGGGTTACAGACATCTCTCCCCCTTCCTGACTGACTTTGATAGGAAACCCTGATTTTCCTCCGGGTATGGAGAGTGGAGGAGTTTTTAAGAACGGGAGAGGGAGAGATATACGCTGGATTGGTGATTTACTTGATGCGGAGAGCTAGACCGACTGTTAGCCTTGTTATTACCGATATCTTTGTAACACCAATTGTATCTCTGTACCCTGAAATGGTCATGCCATGACAGGACTTTGTAAGCCACATTGAGCCTGCAAACAGGTGGGAAAATGTGGGATACAAGTGCAATAAAAAAATAAATGCTTTCCTTCTCTGCTTTGCAGGAGAGATATGAGTTGGTGGACTCTGATATATACACATTTCTCCTCCTTACCTGTGGCTTGTCTCCAGGCCTCCTTTGCTCAGCAGGTAGCTTTGTGTCTGAGGTTAGAGGACTCTGCGCATCCTCGTTTATGCCATTATGTACACTCTCTCTTCGCTGTCATGCCTGATTTCTTTGCAGAATGTTGCAGAAGCCCGGTCGGAGGAACTGGACTGTAGTGTTTCGGTGGCTGTGTTTCAGATCTTTCTTAACAATATTGCCAAAACATCTATTAATATGCTTCATAGATAACAGGAGTATAAATTTTTGCTCCGTACTTATATTTCACCTTGGAGGGCCTTTAAAGCATGGTTTGCTGAGTCAGGAAGATGTCTCAAATGTGGACAGGACAGGGCTACTCTAGGCCATATGTTCTGGATATGTGCAAAGACTCAGGTTCTATGGGAAGGGGTGAGGAGCTTTTTGTCCCGTTGCCTGGGGAGGTAGATTTTGCTGCATCCTGTGGACCTTTTGTTTCAGGATGAGGCACATTTGCAAAGGCATTACTCTTAGCCAAGAAGGTTATTCTTACCCAGTGGTGGTTGCGCAGAGTTCCTCAGTTATCAATATGGCATACCTTTATGTTTGAGTTGGCTCTTTTCGAGTGCAAGTTAGTGGGTAACAGAACTGAATCTCAGTGGAAACTCTTCCAGGCTGTTTGGGAACCTTATTGGTCTACGCTTACTCATAAGGAGCGCAGTCTACTTCTGAATGTTTAGGCTGTACATTGATTTTTGGTATATTGTATTAAGTGGCAGCTCAGTATTGCGATATTCTTAGGCTCAGTACATTATTTCACACAATTATTATATTAGACCTGATGTATTAGCTCCCTACTATGTCACATTTGACTTCTTTGTTTTGGTCATGGGGGAGATGGGATGGGGGGTAGGGGTGTATCGGAGTGGGTATATATGAAACATGTCATGAATGTTTCATGAGTTGTTTTATTTATCGGGTTATGCCATATGTTTCATAATAATGTTGCTTTTGTATGAGAGGCACGAAGATTAGCGCTTTCTCATTGGTTTGTTCATTGTTCTGGACAGTGTTTTTTATTTGTATTTGTGACACATCCAAATAAAGATGAAGTTTTTAAAAACGTAGCAGGGGTGGACTGACCATTCAGGCAACCAGGCAGTGCCCAAGGGCCCAGAGGCTCTGGGGGGGCCACAGGCTCTGCCCGGATGCCTGCTGCTCTCTCCCTCCCACCCAATACCTTCCTGCCACAGCCACCACTGCTGTTGCTGCTGTTTTAGCAAAGGCGGCAAGAACAGAAATAAAGATCGTGGGGCCGCACTCTTTCTGCTCACGACTACCAGTCCCGTCTTCCTCCGACATCATTTCCTGTTCCAGGGCAAAGTCGGTCAGCCACGAGCGTGAACAGTGCCGTCCTGCGATCTTTGTTTTCTGTTTTTGCCGCCACTGCTGAAACAGCAGCAGCAGTAGTGGTGGCCATGGCAGGGGGATGCTGGGTGGGAATGGGGAGAACCTGGTGCACCAGTGTTGGAGGGAGAGAGAGGGTTGGGTGTTGAGGGGCTGAAAAAAAGACAAATTGAGACACTGGATGGAGGGGGGAGAGGGACAGACGCTGGATGAAGAATGGAGAGGGGGGAGGTAAAAGATGCAGGAGGGAAGGAAGGAGAGATGGGACAGATGCTGAATGGAGGAGGGAGACAGGACAGATGCCGGATGAGGAGAGAGGGGACAGATGTCAGATGGAAAGAGGGACAGGAGGGACAGGGATGGGGGGGGGGGAAGAAGAGACATATGCCAGATGGAAATGGGGAGAGAAGCAGACACTGGATGAGGGAGGAGAGAAGGGATAGATGCTGGATGGAAGGGTGAGAGAGGATGCAGATGTTGGACGGAACTGGGGAGAGAGAGAGGCCTGAGTGGATGGAAGTGAGGAGAGAGAGGGGCCAGATGCTGGATGGAGGAGGGAGAAAAAGAGGAGAGACACTGGATGAAAGAGGATTTATTTATTGCATTTGTATCCCACATTTTCCCACCTCTTTGCAGGCTCAGATGCTGGATGGAAAGGTGGAGAGAGGGAGGGAGCAGATGCTGGATGGAAAGGGGGGGGGGGGAAGAGAGGGAGCAGACACTGGATGAAAAGGGGGAGGGGCAGAGGCTGGATGGAAAGGGGGGAGAGAGAGGGGCAGACACTGGCAAGAGTTAAGAAGAGATTGAAGGAAGAAGAAACAAGAGACTGGGACCAACACAATTAGAAAAACTAAACGGACCGACAACAAAGGTAGGAAAAAATAATTTTATTTTTAGTTTACGATAAAGTATGATATTTTTATTGGACTAATTTTAATACATTTTTGACTAATGTTTGGAGACCCAACCCTCCTTTCTCATGTCAGAACAGAATACCTTAACAGCAGTATACTGTCCTGACCTGAGGAAAGAGGTTTTGGCATCTGAAAGCTAATTCAAAAATGTATTTAGTCCAATAAAGCGAAGATACTTACCTGTAGCAGGTATGCTCCAAGGACAGCAGGATGATTGTCCTCACATGTGGGTCGATGTCCTCGTCGGCCCAGGAATCGGTCGGCATTTTGCAAGCAAAATATAAAAAAACTTTGCCCATGGCGCGAGCGTGCTTCTTCAGTTTAATCAAAAAGCATAACTAGAAACCAACAATAACAACTCCAAAGGGGAGGTGGGCGGGTTTGTGAGAACAATCAGCTTGCTGTCCTCGGAGAATACCTGCTACAGGTAAGTATCTTTGCTTTATTGGACTAACAAATAGCACCTTCTCCTCACACGGAAAAAAAGAGAACTGAGGAGACCTCGTTCGCGCGACAGGCAGAAAGGCATTTGCGCATGTGTGGCTCTCTCTTTTACTATGACAAATGCCGGACCGGGCCACGCGGATCAGCGTCACCCACTTGTGAGAACATAGAAGCCTGCTTGTCCTCGGAGAATGGCCAATTACCGTTGGGTACACATACTCCCCACCCCCCTACGCTAGAAAATAGAAAAATATTTTCTGGCATGGGAAATGCCATATGGCAAACACAGAATTACCACAGGGCACCACAGTTTGCCACGCGCTACCCACATGGTAAGCTCTACTGCACATTTGTAAAATGACCCCTTAGATGTCTAGCACCAGAAATCAGTACTGTCTAGCTTTATTCCCTTCCTTGATCTCTTTTGAATATCTACTTCAAACTGTATATAGCCTTAGAATTTATAGTACTACTGTATTTCTGGCAATGACAATAGTCTTCTATAAAAGGTAATAAAATATTCATTTTTCCACTTACTGCAAAGACAAAAACCCTAAAATCCAAATCCACGGACTACAGAAAGAGATGTTTAAATAGGATCCATCCAGCTATAAAAGTCTGTAGCTGTAAATATTTATAAAGGTAGCAATCCTGATATCAGAATGCCATCTCTGGAGGTGAATGATATGATGCTCTAAAATTAGACAGATGAAAAGTGTAGTATGAGATGGGAGAAGAGCTGGGAGGCACACGTTATCTGGATTTGTATTTTCACTTTAAGTATGCAAGCATGCAAAACCTAATAAGCACATATTCAAAATGGTAAAAGGCAAAAACATTCATTTCATTCTTTATAAATATCCCATATTGCCATATTTAATCTACTACTACATGCATTCAGACATTTTCATACTTATTTAAAAAGAAGACTCACAATATGAAGGAAGCATCTTATTTCATTCTTCAGCATTAGTACTTCTCTTTAATCCAGTGTAGCAAAACAAGTACTCTATTTGCAATTTTACACTGTTGACACTATATTTTGAAATCATGCACACTGAGTGGCAAGAACTGGCTAAAGCTGAACCTATCACAAAATGTTTCCATAGATCTGGAATATAATAGGGTTTCAAAAGAACTAGACTGGAACATCTGGTAGTGACAGGATAAATTGTATGTGTCCAAAATGCTTAGCAACTCATGAATACCTTTAAAGTGTAGCAGAACACCGAATGTCTCATTTCTAGCCTTCTAGCCACTCAGAGCCAGCTTCAGTTGTGGCCTTTCTGTGAATTTGTTGGTTTTTTTCCTGTTCCAGAACCTGTCAGGATGTCACATGTTCACACTAGAAGTTTCAAGAGAGGGTAAAACTATTTGGAAACTGAAGGAAGGGTAGGAGGGTTTATGATAATTTGGGGAAGGGTCTGGTGGCAGCAGTTACCTCCTTCCTATATAATATGAGTTCCCTCTTTGCCCACCAAATTTGCCTGGAGTTCCATCTCCTGCCTTTGGCCCATGCCAAGAGGGAGATCCCTTCTGTTCAGCCTGATGGAGAAATCAGCCTGTCATACTCCCATGAGTTGGCACTAATAGGGCACTTGTTAAAGCGGTAAGGATTCAAGGACCAAGCGACAAGTAACTTCCACCTCTGTGTAGTCCAAGGAAGAAGGAATTTATTCAGGGTATCTGTGCTGATATCCATAAGAAGTTTAAAGTTTCTCTTTAATTTGATAATTTGATATACCACCAAGGGAAATTACTATAATAGTGATTCATAATATAATATTGGGGAGCAAGCAACAGAAAGGAATTACAATATATACAGGACAGGAAAAAAGCAGAGAGAATTGGAAAAAGAAAAAGAGGTGGGGGAAGGAAAGGGTACAGAGAAGGGATAATACTGAGCAGGTGGGAGGGGCAAACATAAGAATACAAGAATAGCCATAAGGGGTCAGACCAATGGTCCATCTAGCCTAGTATCCTGCTTCCAAAAGTGGCCAATTCAGGTCACAAGTACCTGACAGAATCCCAAATAGTAGCAAGATTCATGCTACTGATCCCAGGGACAAGCAATAGCTTCCCCATCTCTATCTCAATAGCAGACTATGGACATTTCCTCCAGAAACTTGTCCAAACCTCTTTTAAACTCAGATACACTAAACGCTGATACTACATCCTCTGGCAATGAGTTCTAGAGCTTAACTAGTCACCAGTGGCATACTGAGGGCGGGGCAGTGGGTGCGGTCCGCCCTGGGTGCACGCAGCAGGAGGGGCTTGGAGGTGACGCGCCGGGTGGGGGTGCTGCGCCGTTCTGCCCCGGGTGGCAGCCGACCAAGGAATGCCACTGCTAGTTGCTGAGTGAAAAAAATATTTCCTCCTGTTCCATTTGAAAGAGTAAAAAATCTATTTACTTTTACCCATTCAACACCACTATGTATTTTGTAGACCTCTATCATATCCCACCTCAGCCATAAGGGAGTTATGGTGTGAAGCCCCGCCCAGCGCATCCCAGGTTACACTGGGCAGGGCTGGGCACTGCCATTTTCCAGGCAGCGCCAAAGGAAGAGGAAGGAGGCCACCTCCCTCCTCCAACTGCAGGTAGGGGGGTGGGGAAGTGCCGCTAGACCTCTAGGTGGATGGGGGGGATTTACTCGTGGCCCTCTGGGCCACCAGGGACATTGGTGGGATGCTGGGGGGGGGGGGGGTACAGGTGCTGGAGACCCTCAGGATCTCCAGCCCCCTGAACCTGTATTGGGGGGTCAGGGGGGCCCGGAAGTCCGCTAGACCTCCAGCCCCCTGTTGCTGGGGGTCAGGATGGGGTTCCTTACTTACCCGTGGCCCACTGGGCCACCAGGGACATTGGAGGGATGCTGGGGGGGGGGGGGGTTAGGGGGGCTGGAGACCCACCAGATCTCCAGCCCCCCCGAACCTGTGTTGGGGGGGGGGGGGGACCGGAGGTCCGTTGCACCTCCAGCCCCCATTATGTTTGGCTTGGGCAGGGGTAGTCGGGGTCTGGTGGTCCCATGGACCTCCAGCCCCTGTGTTTGACAGGTTTGGGCTTTTGACAGCCCAGACCTGTCATACAAGTATAACGAAGAACTGAAAAAACTAAAAACACAAGCTAGGAGGCTTGAACGAGCATGGAAGAAAATAAAAGATGTACCCACACTCAATGCGTGGAAACAAATGCAAAGAAAATACAAATATGCATTAAGACAAACCAAAATGTCTTACTACAAAACCAAAATAGGGCCAGACTACAAAGACATGCACAAACTATATCAACTCGTGAACAAATTACTAGATACCACACCGGTTACCACAACCAACACAGACACCCCGTCTGCAGACAAACTTGCTGAATACTTCAACGAGAAAATTATAAACCTACACAACACGTTACCACAGAACACCACCGACATCGAAATATTCATTAAATGCCTGGCCCCAATCCTCGGGGAATACCCAGCAGACCGAACCTGGACAAACTTCTCTCTCCTTACCGATGAAATTGTCACCCAAGCAATTAACAGGTTTGCCATGCCCCAACTACTTAATAAAATCTGCCCCTCAAAGGTTCATAGCAGACCTCACATTACACCTAAACTACAGGCTGCAACATGGACTCTTTCCTAAGGACAAAGGCAACATACTACTCACCCCAATACCTAAAGATACAAAGAAAAAAGCAAATGAAATCACCAACTACCGCCCAGGAGCATCTATCCTTCTGGTAGTCAAATTGATGGAAAGCATGGTAACCAAGCAACTTACCGACTACTTAAACAAATTCTCAATACTACAGAAAACACAATCAGGATTTTGCTCCAACCACAGTACCGAAACAGTACTAATTACTCTCCTAACCAAATTCAAACAAGAAATTGCAACTGGCAAAAGCATACTTCTCCTGCAATTCAACATGTCTAGTGCGTTCGACATGGTAAACCATAAAATACTACTAAACATCCTAGAATACTTCGGGATTGGTGGAAGTGTACTCAGTTGGATCAAACCACAAGAACATACCAGGTGATATCAAATTTGAATATATCATCACCATGGAAACCAGAATGTGAAGTACCCCAAGGATCACTGTTATCACCGACCCTTTTCAACCTAATGATGACCCCACTAGCCAAATCCCTATCTTACCAAGGCCTTAAACCTTACATCTATGCAGATGATGTCACGATATACATCCTGTTCAAACACGATCTAACAGAAATCACAAACGAAATCAAACTCAGCCTGCAAATCATGAACTCATGGGTGGATGCATTTCAAATAAAACTCAAAGCAGAAAAAACACACTGTCTAATCCTCTCATCCCAATACAACTCGAATAAACCCACCAATATAAACACCCCAGACTACACCCTTCCTGTTTCAGACAGCCTGAAAATTCTCAGAGTTACAATTGACAGAAACCTCACGCTAGAAAGCCAAGTGAAAAATACAACAAAGAAAATGTTCCACTCAATGTGGAAACTCAAACAAGTAAAACCTTTTTTCCCAAGAGAAATATTCCGCAGCCTGGTACAATCAATGGTACTAAGTCACCTAGACTACTGCAATGCAATCTATGCTGGATGAAAAGAACAAATCATCAAGAAACTCCAAACTGCCCAAAACACAGCAGCCAGACTCATATTTGGAAAAACGAGATTCAAAAGCGCCAAACCCCTACGAGAAAAACTGCATTGGCTCCCAATCAAAGGAAGAATTGCGTTCAAAATCTGCACCCTGGTTCATAAAATTATTCATGTTGAGGCCCCGGTATACATGGCAGACCTCATAGACTTACCAACCAGAAACACAAAAATGTCAACACGCACATACCTAAATCTCCAATACCCAAGCTGCAAAGGACTAAAATATAAATCAACCTATGCATCCAGCTTCTCCTACATAAGCACGCAACTATGGAATGCACTACCAAATGTCTTGAAAAAAATGCATGATCTAACAAACTTCCGGAAATCATTAAAAAACCAACTTGTTCAAAAAGGCATACCATAACGATCCAACTTAAACACCTGAACACTGCAACACAACGAAACTTATACCAAAACTGGACAAAACTTAACTTCCTCCTTGACTACCTAATTTACTCTGTCACTCTTGAACTTTAACGATTTGGTACCACCCCCTGGCTCCTATTGGACGAAAGAAAAACCTTCAAATCAGCGATGTCCACTCCAGCTCGGCATTTAAACCTGCTGGCATCAGTGATTTGAAGGTTTTTCCTTCGTCCAATAGGAGCCAGGGGGTGGTACCAAATCGTCATCGATGATGAGGATATTTAAGGAGGGTGAAAAAACGCTGGCGCCATCTTTGAATGAGAACTTACTTGTCAGAGCTGGTGCTAGATTAGATCTTAGGTAAGAGAATGGGGTAAAATCATGTTTTTTTAAATGCTCTTTGCTGCTGAAGATGTTAAGGGTGATTTTTGGGAGCAAGGAGAGAATTTTATGCCTGCTTTCTTGCTTTTGTTTGCAGGGGAGGTCCTTGAGACAGCTCTTATTTGAGCGAAACATGCATGTCGGGCAGCAGAGCCCCTGGATCTGATTGTTGAGATAAGTTTCATTATTAGATATAAGAAAGAAAAGAAAAGTTTATGTGTAGTATATTAATCGGGTGTACCGATGACGAAGTTTGTCTTATTGATACTGCCATATTAACATGGTTTTGGCAGTAGACGCTACTGAAGTCCCCTAAAAAAATGAATTTAGTTGTGCTTACACGAAGAAGAGGGAATGAGTGACGTTGAATTTGTTATTTAAAAAAATATATGAGTAAGAAGCTGGGTCCCATAAACCAAATATAGAGATTTACAGGAGTCATTTCCCCATGCTCCTTCCTCCTGAAACAGAGCCAGCATACATCTCATGGCATTGGGACTTGAATTCCATCCCAAAGGAAAAAGGGGTAATTCGAGACATCTGTCTGCCTGAGGCACATACATAGCAATCACTTTTATTCAGACTGGCCACTGTAAATTTGACCCATTCAGCCCAGGCATTTATCTCACCATATCCTGTTTCTATCTCAAATGTTTGTCTCAAATCCTTTACCTCTATTACTTGCACCACCTTGGGATCATTTAGAGGTGGTTGAAATGGCTTTATTATAGGTATGTTTGTTGCAATTGGGATATCCTGAACCTTCTTGTCCACAATAATCTTTAAACAGCATGCTACTGGGTCCCTTCCTGATACATCTATTCACATCCCAGAGTGTTATCTATATCCTTTGTATAGTCCTTACCATTAACCTCTTCTGTCCACTCTGTACCAATGATTGTCAGGAAAACAGGATTACACTATTTATCCCTATAGTCAGACTGTGAGGGTCCTTTAAGGATGGAGATCTGGGGCTTAGTTATTGTTGCATTTACCCCACTAGATGTAGCAGTCTATCCCTGTGCCTATGTAGTCCACAATACATAAAGCGAATGCTACATACCTGTAGAAGGTATTCTCCGAGGACAGCAGGCTGATTGTTCTCACTGATAGGTGACGTCCACGGCAGCCCCTCCAATCGGAAACTTCACTTGCAAAGGCCTTTGCTAGTCCTTGCGCACCGCGCATACGCGGCCGTCTTCCCGCCCGAACTGGCTCGTGTTCGTCAGTCCCGTATGTAGCAAGACAAAGACAAGGGAAGACACAACTCCAAAGGGGAGGCTGTCCTCGGAGAATACCTTCTACAGGTATGTAGCATTCGCTTTCTCCGAGGACAAGCAGGCTGCTTGTTCTCACTGATGGGGTATCCCTAGCTCCCAGGCTCACTCAAAACAACAAACATGGTCAATTGGGCCTCGCAACGGCGAGGACATAACTGAGATTGACCTAACAACTTATCCAACTAACTGAGAGTGTAGCCTGGAACAGAATAAAACATGGGCCTATGGGGGTGGAGTTGGATTCTAAACCCTGAACAGATACTGAAGCACTGACTGCCCGAACCGACTGTCGCGTCGGGTGTCCTGCTGCAGGCAGTAATGAGATGTGAATGTGTGGACAGATGACCACGTCGCAGCTTTGCAGATCTCTTCAATAGTGGCTGACTTCAAGTGGGCCACTGACGCAGCCATGGCTCTGACATTGTGAGCCATGACATGACCCTCAAGAGCCAGCCCAGCCTGGGCGAAAGTGAAGGAAATGCAATCTGCTAGCCAATTGGATATGGTGCGTTTCCCCACAGCCACTCCCCTCCTGTTGGGATCAAAAGAAACAAACAATTGGGCGGACTGTCTGTTGGGCTGTGGCCGCTCCAGATAGAAGGCCAATGCTCTTTTGCAGTCCAATGTGTGCAGCTGACGTTCGGCAGGGCAGGAATGAGGACGGGGAAAAAATGTTGGCAAGACAATTGACTGGTTCAGATGGAACTCCGACATTACCTTCGGCAAAAACTTAGGGTGAGTGCGGAGGACTACTCTGTTATGATGAAATTTGGTGTAAGGGGCCTGGGCTACCATGGCCTGAAGCTCACTGACTCTATGAGCTGAAGTAACTGCCACCAAGAAAATGACCTTCCAGGTCAAGTACTTCAGATGGCAGGAGTTCAGTGGCTCAAAAGGAGGTTTCATCAGCTGGGTGAGAAAGACATTGAGATCCCATGACACTGTAGGAGGTTTGACAGGGGGCTTTGACAAAAGCAAACCTCTCATGAAGCGAACAACTAAAGGCTGTCCTGAGATCAGCTTACCTTCCACACGGTAATGGTATGCACTGATTGCGCTAAGGTGAACCCTTACAGAGTTGGTCTTGAGACCAGACTCAGACAAGTGCAGAAGGTAGTCAAGCAGGGTCTGGGTAGGACAACAGCGAGGATCTAAGGCCTTGCTGTCACACCAGACGGCAAACCTCCTCCATAAAAAGAAGTAACTCCTCTTAGTGGAATCTTTCCTGGAAGCAAGCAAGATACGGGAGACACCCTCTGACAGACCCAAAGAGGCAAAGTCTACGCTCTCAACATCCAGGCCGTGAGAGCCAGAGACCGGAGGTTGGGATGCAGAAGCGCCCCTTCGTCCTGTGTGATGAGGGTCGGAAAACACTCCAATCTCCATGGTTCTTCGGAGGACAACTCCAGAAGAAGAGGGAACCAGATCTGACGCGGCCAAAACGGAGCAATCAGAATCATGCTGCCTTGGTCTTGCTTGAATTTCAACAAAGTCTTCCCCACCAGAGGTATGGGAGGATAAGCATACAGCAGGCCTCCCCCCCCAATCCAGTAGGAAGGCATCCAATGCCAGTCTGCCGTGGGCCTGAAGTCTGGAACAGAACTGAGGGACCTTGTGGTTGGCTCGAGATGCAAAGAGATCTACCAAGGGGGTGCCCCACACCTGGAAGATCTGGCGCACTACTCCAGAGTTGAGCGACCAGTCGTGAGGTTGCATAATCCTGCTCAACCTGTCGGCCAGACTGTTGTTTACGCCTGCCAGATATGTGGCTTGGATCCACATGCCGTAACGGCGAGCCCAGCGCCACATGCTGACGGCTTCCTGACACAGGGGGCGAGATCCGGTGCCTCCCTGCTTGTTGATGTAATACATGGCAACCTGGTTGTCTGTCTGAATTTGGATAATTTGATGGGACAGCCGATCTCTGAAAGCCTTCAGAGCGTTCCAGACCGCTCGTAACTCCAGGAGATTGATCTGCAGATCACGTTCCTGGAGGGACCAGCTTCCCTGGGTGTGAAGCCCATCGACATGAGCTCCCCACCCCAGGAGAGACGCATCCGTAGTCAGCACTTTTTGTGGCTGAGGAATTTGGAAAGGGCGTCCCAGAGTCAAATTGGACCAAATCGTCCACCAATACAGGGATTTGAGAAAACTCGTGGACAGGTGGATCACGTCTTCTAGATCCCCAGCAGCTTGAAACCACTGGGAAGCTAGGGTCCATTGAGCAGATCGCATGTGAAGGCGGGCCATGGGAGTCACATGAACTATGGAGGCCATGCGGCCCAGCAATCTCAACATCTGCCGAGCTGTGATCTGCTGGGACGCTTGCACCCGAGAGACGAGGGACAACAAGTTGTTGGCTCTCGTCTCTGGGAGATAGGCATGAGCCGTCCGAGAATCCAGCAGAGCTCCAATGAATTCGAGTCTTTGCATTGGGAGAAGGTGGGACTTTGGATAATTTATCACAAACCCCAGTAGCTCCAGGAGGCGAATAGTCATCTGCATGGACTGTAAAGCTCCTGTCTCGGATGTGTTCTTCACCAGCCAATCGTCGAGATAGGGGAACATGTGCACTCCCAGCCAGCGAAGCGCCGCTGCTACTACAGCCAGGCACTTCGTGAACACTCTGGGCGCAGAGGCGAGCCCAAAGGGTAGCACACAGTACTGGAAGTGACGTGTGCCCAGCTGAAATCGCAGATACTGCCTGTGAGCTGGCAGTATCGGGATGTGCGTGTAGGCGTCCTTCAAGACCAGAGAGCATAGCCAATCGTTTTCCTGAATCATGGGAAGAAGGGTGCCCAGGGAAAGCATCCTGAACTTTTCCTTGACCAGATATTTGTTCACGGCCCTTAGGTCTAGGATGGGACGCATCCCCCCTGTTTTCTTTTCCACAAGGAAGTACCTGGAATAGAATCCCAGCCCTTCTTGCCTGGATGGCACGGGCTCACCCGCATTGGCGCTGGGAAGGGCGGAGAGTTCCTCTGCAAGTACCTGCTTGTGCTGGAAGCTGTAGGATTGAGCTCCCGGTGGGCAATTTGGAGGTTTTGAGGCCAAATTGAGGGTGTATCCTTGCCGGACTATTTGAAGAACCCAACGGTCGGAGGTTACAAGAGGCCACCTTTGGTGAAAAGCTTTCAACCTCCCCCCGACCGGCAGATCGCCCGGCACTGACACGTTGATGTCGGCTATGCTCTGCTGGAGCCAGTCAAAAGCTCGCCCCCTGCTTTTGCTGGGGAGCCGTGGGGCCTTGCTGAGGCGCACGCTGCTGACGAGAGCGCGCGCGCTGGGGCTTAGCTTGGGCCGCAGGCTGTCGAGAAGGAGGATTGTACCTATGCTTACCAGAAGAGTAGGGAACAGTCTTCCTTCCCCATATAAAAAAGTCTACCTGCCGGCGGGAGAACTTGTCGAAAGCGGTATCCCGCTGGTGGAGCTGCTCTACCACCTGTTCGACTTTCTCTCCAAAAATGTTGTCCGCTCGGCAAGGGGAGTCCGCAATCCGCTGCTGGATCCTATTCTCTAGGTCGGAGGCACGCAGCCATGAGAGTCTGCGCATCACCACACCTTGAGCAGTGGCCCTGGACGCAACATCAAAGGTATCATATACCCCTCTGGCCAGGAATTTTCTGCACGCCTTCAGCTGCCTGACCACCTCCTGAAATGGCTTGGCTTGCTCAGGAGGGAGCTTGTCCACCAAGCCCACCAGCTGTCGCACATTGTTCCACATATGGATGCTCGTGTAGAGCTGGTAGGACTGAATCTTGGCCACGAGCATAGAAGAATGGTAGGCCTTCCTCCCAAAGGAGTCTAAGGTTCTAGAGTCCTTGCCCGGGGGCGTCGAAGCATGCTCCCTAGAACTCTTAGCCTTCTTTAGGGCCAGATCCACCACACCAGAGTCGTGAGGCAACTGAGTGCGCATCAGCTCTGGGTCCCCATGGATCCGGTACTGGGACTCGATCTTCTTGGGAATGTGGGGATTAGTTAAAGGCTTGGTCCAGTTCGCCAGCAATGTCTTTTTTAGGACATGATGCATGGGTACTGTGGACGCTTCCTTAGGTGGAGAAGGATAGTCCAAGAGCTCAAACATCTCAGCCCTGGGCTCATCCTCCACGACCACCGGGAAGGGGATGGCCGTAGACATCTCCCGGACAAAGGCTGCAAAAGACAGACTCTTGGGAGGAGAAAGCTGCCTTTCAGGGGAGGGAGTGGGATCAGAAGAAAGGCCATCAGATTCCTCGTCAGAGAAATATCTGATGTCCTCCTCCCACGAGGCCTCACCATCGGTATCAGACACAAGTTCATGAACCTGTGTCTGAAGCTGTGCCCGACTCGACTCCGTGGAAACATGGCCACAGTGGGAGCGTCGAGAGGTAGACTCCCTCGCCAGCACCGGCGAAGCTCCCTCCGCCGACGTCGTCGGGGTGCCTTCCTGGGAGGCGGCCGCAGTCGGTACATGTCGGAGACCTCACCCCGGGCAAGGGGCCAGCCGGCTCCTCACTTGATGGTACCGGTGGCGCAAGCATCCCCGGTACCGGAGGGGAAGGGCGCAACAGCTCTCCCAGGATCTCCGGGAGAACGGCCCGGAGACTCTCGTGCAGAGCGGCTGTGGAGAAAGACATGGAAGCCGATGTAGGCGTCGAGGTCAGAGTCTGTTCCGGGCGTGGAGGCTGTTCCGGGCTGTCCAAGGTGGAGCGCATCGACACCTCCTGAACAGAGGGTGAGCGGTCCTCCCGGTGCCGATGCCTACTGGGTGCCGACACCCTCGGCGACCCAGAGCTCTCAGTACCGATGCGGGAAGGTGACCGGTGTCGATGCTTCTTTGATTTTTTCAAACGAAGCATGTCACCGGAGCTTCCCGGTACCGACGAGGAGGACGTAGAATCCAGCCGTCTCTTCCTCGGGGCCAAGGCCGAAGAAGGTCGGTCTCGGGGGGGGGGGGGGGCTGTACCGCAAGAGCTCTCAGGGTAGGAGGAGACCCACCCGAAGGCTCACCGACACCAGCAGGGGAATGGACAGCCCTCACCTGCACTCCAGTCGAAGCACCACTGTCCGACGACATCAGCAACAGCGGAGGTCCCGGTACCACCAACGCCGACGCAGCCTTCCGATGTCTCAGTACCGACGATGCAGAGGGTCGATACCTCGATTCCGTCGATGCCGAGGTCGAAGGTCTTGATGCTGTCGACGTCGATGCACTCGATGCCTCCGGTGCTGTTGTAGACAAAGAGCCCAAGAACAACACGTTCCACTGGGCCAATCTCGCTACCTGAGTCCTCTTCTGTAAAAGAGCACAAAGACTGCAGGCCTGCGGGCGGTGCCCAGCCCCCAGACACTGAAGACACGACGCGTGCCTATCAGTGAGCGAGATTACCCGGGCGCACTGGGTGCACTTCTTGAAGCCGCTGGGAGACTTCGATGACAAGGGCGGAAAATTCACGCCGGCGAAATCAAAATTCGCGATGGTGACGAAGGGCACCAAAAATAAGGGAGAGAGAAAAACCCGTACCGAGGCCACAAAAAAGGCCTACCCCAAAAGCGAAAGGAAACTTACGTCGGGGAAACAAACTAGACACACGGGAAGAGACAAAGACCGAGGTCTTTCTTTTTTTTTTTTTGCGAAATCGCGAAGACGTGCAAGGGTCAACTTGAGGGGCGCGAAACGGCGGCAAAACACGACCGTCCCAAGCGCGGACAAAAGAAGACTGACAAACACGAGCCGGTTCGGGCGGGAAGACGGCCGCACATGGGCGCGCGAGGACTAGCAAAGGCCTTTGCTAGTGAAGTTTCCGATTGGAGGGGCTGCCGTGGACGTCACCCATCAGTGAGAACAAGCAGCCTGCTTGTCCTCGGAGAATACCAAGTCATACAGGGTACATTTAGACACATATACTTGTCTTCTTTACTATATTTTCTCTGTGCCTTTAAATTCCCACAGTTAATTAAGTTGCACATGTCAAACCTCACTACCTGGGGTTTAATGGTTTCAGTTATCCTTATTGTAAGCTTGACAGGCAGATTCTGAATAGGATGAACTGACTTCGGGGGAGTGGAGTATACAATCCTATAAGCATTAACATGACTTATTAACACCAGTATTATGATTATCCATAAGGAAAGGCTGAGATCGCTCATGTTGGACAAATTAGACTTTGGACTGGTTAAAGGTAACCACTTCCAAATCATCTCCTTCGTCCCCCTCAGGTCTCCCCCAAAGTCTTTCCTTATTTAAGCAGCAGAACAAAATTAGTCTTACAAGTTGCAACAATACTATCACTGCTATTTCTATTTCTTCTAGCTGCATTTAGGAGAGGATATATGCACGTTATTCAAGGGAAAGCGACGGTTAAAGCCCCTATGCTAAAGGAAGATAGCCTTCTATGACACTATCTACCATTCTCCATTGAGAATACTGACCATTTAACCCTATCTTGTTTTCTATCCTTTAACCAGTTTTTAATCCACAATAGAACACTACCTCCTATCCCATGACTCTCCAATTTCCTCTGGAGTCTTTCATGAGGTACTTTGTCAAATGCCTTTTGAAAATCCAGATACATAATATCGACCAGCTCACCTTTATCCACGTTTGTTCACCCCTTCAAAAAAAATGTAGTAGATTGGTGAGGCAAGATTTCCCTTCACTAAATCCATGTTGGCTTTGTCTCATTAATCCATGCTTTTGAATATGCTCTGTAATTTTGTTCTTTATAATAGTCTCTACCATTTTGCCCAGTACTGACATCAGACTCACCGGTCTGTAATTTCCTGGATCACCTCTGGAACCTTTTAAAAAAATCGGCATTACATTGCCCACTCATTCCTATCCTGTGTTGTTTGGGGGGGGGGGGGGGCTGTTCACCTCCTCAGGCCTGCCACCCCCTCAGGCCTACGAGGACACAGACGGATATCATGGTGAATATTTCTAAGAAGTACCTGTTTTATCTTTTAGGAACTTGCCCATTACCAGTACAATCACAGGTCAGTTAATTGAGAGGCATGTACCTGCCAACCCATCATATGTTATATGAAACTATTGGGATGAAATTATTTTATTGTGGATGGGTAACATCACATCAGCACCTGATTATCAGTCTGTGAGCTCTAATCATTAATAATTCCCTCTGTTGTGCATGTATGAGGGGGACCTACATCTTTGAATTAGGTCTAAATTGCTTTATTCCTCTTAGCTGTAACACATTTTTTCCCATGTTATCAGTTTAAACATGGAGGAGTGGCCTAGTGGTTAGGGTGGTGGACTTTGGTCCTGAGGAAATGAGTTTGATTCCCGGCACAGGCAGCTCCTTGTGATTCTGGGCAAGTCACTTAACCCTCCATTGCCTGCCGCATTGAGCCTGCCATGAGTGGGAAAGTGCAGGGTACAAATGTAACAAAAAAAACCCAGGTATTCCAGCATATTCCTTGTTTTTCAGGAATACATCGCTTCTAAGTTCCTAAGGAGAATTTGGATGAGACTACCAAAAGAATTCATTAACCTTTAGGATAAGAAGGAAGATTCAAATATTTTCTTCTGCTGCGCTCTGTTAAAACAAGTTAAAGCAGAGTGTGTGACACTAACCAGCTTATAATCGAAAGAGAAAAACGCCTAGATTTCGACCCAAATCGGGAGATAGACGTTTATCTCACAAAAACGAATAAATCGGTATAATCGAAAGCCGATTTTGGACGTTTTCAACTGCACTCCATCGCGGAAGCGTACAAAGTTGACGGGGGCGTGTCGAAGGCGTGGTGAAGGTGGAACTGGGGCGTGGTTATCGGCCGATCAGAGATGGGCGCCTTTCGTCGATAATGGGAAAAAAATATGCGTTTGTAGCTAGAATTTAGAGCACTTTTCCTGGACCCTGTTTTTTCACGAATAAGGCCCCAAAAAGTGCCCTAAATGACCAGATTACCACCAGAGGGAATCGGGGATGACCTCCCCTGACTCCCCCAGTGGTCACTAACCCCCTCCCACCACAAAAAATGATGTTTCACAACTTTTTATTTTCACCCTCAAATGTCATACCCACCTCCCTGGCAGCACTATGCAGGTCCCTGGAGCAGTTGTTAGGGGGTGCAGTGGACTTCAGGCAGGTGGACCCAGGCCCATCCCCCCCCTACCTGTTACAATTGTGCTGCTTAATGCTTAGTCGTCCAACCCCCCCCCAAACCCACTGCACCCACATGTAGGTGCCCCCCTTCACCCCTTAAGGCCATAGTAATGGTGTAGATTGTGGGCAGTGGGTTTTGAGGGGGATTTGGGGGGCTCAACACACAAGGGAAGGGTGCTATGCACCTGGGAGCTCTTTTACCTTTTTTTTTTGTTTTTGTAAAAGTGCCCCCTAGGGTGCCCGGTTGGTGTCCTGGCATGTGAGGGGGACCAGTGCACTACGAATCCTGGCTCCTCCCACGAACAAATGCCTTGGATTTATTCGTTTTTGAGCTGGGCGCTTTCATTTTCCATTATCGCTGAAAAACAAAAACGCCCAGCTCACAAATTGTCGAATAAAACATGGACGTCTATTTTTTCCGAAAATACGGTTTGGTCCGCCCCTTCACGGACCCGTTCTCGGAGATAAACGCCCATGGAGATAGACGTTTTCGTTCGATTATGCCCCTCTAAATGTCTCCAATCTCAAATTCATGTCCATCACTAATCCTATTCTATTTTATTTTGTTTTAGGATTATAGACAGAAATCAAGCACGATCATCTCATGGCTTGAAAGAGGCTTAATGATGATCTTTTCTCTGTTTGTAGAGCTAACTGCTTCCCTGATATGGGGGTGGGGGGTAAAGTTATTAATTTATTAAATCCCTCTAATCTTAAAAAATCAATACTTATATTAACTAAGGTCTCTCACGTTAACTGGGTGGTAATCGTCAGCGGAAGTACACTGCCGATTACCGCCCGGTTAGCACCACGCGGTAGAAAATAAAAAATATTTTCTACCACGCGTATTTGATGTGCATAAAAAAATTGAATTACCGTCCAGGTGGGAGTTCCAAATTGACGTGACGTGCGTAGGCACCTACACGCCTTAGTAAAAGGGCCCCTATATCCCTTCTCCCGTACATCTATCTTATTTATTTATTGCATTTGTATCCCACATTTTCCCACCTATTTGCAAGCTCAATGTGGCTTACAATATTCCACCCTGGCTATTGCCAAGGCTGAGTAGAGATACAATCAATAATAACACAAGAATATGAGTAATATCTTCACACATAAACATGCTTTCTCAACTCTCATGCACTAGAAACCAAACCCCTTTCCTCCATCACACACCCTTCAAGTCTCACCTGTTTCTTTCACATACATCCCTCTTCCCTATCCTTAATTTCTCTATTCTGCACATTTCCCTCCTTGCTTTTCTCTCATTTCTATTCTTTCCATGATGTTTGTACTTAACCCGTCTTTCAAATCTCCCTTCCTCCAGCATCCTCCCCCCCCCCCCCCCACTCCTTCAAAACAGGCACCCAGTATAAGAGGCTTGGGGAGGCAAAACCTTCCCAAAACGCGGTGGGCTGGTTAATAGCTGTCGACATCAGAAAGGAGGGAACATACAGGCTCTGACAAAAAGGGCCATCTCAACTTATGGACCAGGTGAGGCACTGGCTCAAGGTGCCAGTGAAGTGTAGGTACATACCTGTAGCAGGTATTCTCCGAGGACAGCAGGCTGATTGTTCTCACGATAGGGTCGTTGTCTGCGACGACCCAGGAGATCGGTAAATCCCTAGCAAAAACAAAAACTTCTCGAACGCACCGGCGTGCGGGCAGAGTGAATCGCGCATGCGCGAACGGCTTCCTGCCTGCGGCGCAAGCATGCCCTCTCAGTTTAATAAAAAGCAAAACAGAGAACAGAACAACTCCAAAGGGGAGGAGGGAAGGTTTGTCCTCGGAGTGGCCTAGTGGTTAGGGTGGTGGACTTTGGTCCTGGGGAACTGAGTTCGATTCCCACTTCAGGCACAGGCAGCTCCTTGTGACTCTGGGCAAGTCACTTAACCCTCCATTGCCCCATGTAAGCCGCATTGAGCCTGCCATGAGTGGGAAAGCGCGGGGTACAAATGTAACAAACAAACAAACAAAAAAAGAATACCTGCTACAGGTATGTATCTACACTTTCTCCAAGGACAAGCAGTCTGCTTGTTCTCACGATTAGGGTATCCCTAGCCACCAGGCTCACTCAAAACAATGAACATTGGTCAATTGGGCCTCACAACGGCGAGGACATAACATAAATTGACCTAAAAAGAAACACAACTAAATGAGAGTGCAGCCTGGAACAGAACATAAAAGGGCCTAAGGTGGAGTTTTTTTTGTTGTTACATTTGTACCCCGCGCTTTCCCACTCATGGTAGGCTCAATGCGGCTTACATGGGGCAATGGAGGGTTAAGTGACTTGCCCAGAGTCACAAGGAGCTGCCTGTGCCGGGAATCGATTTGGATTCTAAACCCCGAACAGATTCTGCAGCACCGACTGCCCAAACCGACTGTCGCGTCGGGTATCTTGCTGAAGGCAGTAGTGAGATGTGAATGTGTGGACTGATGACCATATTGCAGCCTTGCAAATCTCTTCAATGGATGCTGACTTTAAGTGAGCCACCGACGCAGCCATGGCTCTAACATTATGAGCCGTGACATGGCCCTCAAGAGTCAGCCCAGCTTGGGCATAAACAAAGGTAATACAATCTGCTAGCCAATTAGAGATTGTGCGTTTTCCGATGGCGTCTCCCCTCCTGTTAGGGTCAAAAGAAACAAACAACTGGGCAGACTGACTATAGGGCTTTGTCCGCTCCACGTAAAAGGCCAATGCTCTCTTAAAGTCCAAGGTGTGCAACTTGTCCTCACCAGGGTGGGTGTGTGGACGGGGAAAAAATGTTGGCAAGACAATTGACTGGTTCAGATGGAACTCTGACACACCTTCGGCAAGAACATAGGGTGTGTGCGGAGGACTACTCTATTATGATGAAACTTGAGATCCGGGAAATTATAGACCGGTGAGTCTGACGTCTGTGCCGGGCAAAATGGTAGAGACTATTATTAAGAACAAAATTACAGAGCATATTCAAAAGCATGGATTAATGAGACAAAGTCAACATGGATTTAGTGTAGGGAAATCTTACCTCACCAATCTACTACATTTCTTTGAAGGGGTGAACAAACATGTGGATAAAGGGGAGCCGGTTGATATTGTGTATCTGGATTTTCAGAAGGCGTTTGACAAGTACCTCATGAAAGACTCCAGAGGAAATTGGAGAGTCATGAGATAGGAGGTAGTGTTCTATTGTGGATTAAAAACTGGTTAAAAGATAGAAAACAGAGCATAGGGTTAAATGGACAGTATTCTCAATGGAGAAGGGTAGTTAGTGGGGTTCCCCAGGGGTCTGCGCTGGGACCGCTGCTTTTTAACATATTTATAAATGACAGAGATGGGAGTAACTAGTGAGGTAATTAAATTTGCTGATGACACAAAGTTATTCAAAGTCGTTAAATTGCGGGAGGATTGTGAAAAATTACAAGAGGACCTTACGAGACTGGGAGACGGGGCATCTAAATGGCAGATGACGTTTAATGTGAGCAAGTGCAAAGTGATGCATGTGGGAAAGAGGAACCCGAATTATAGCTACTTCATGCAAGGTTCCACGTTAGGAGTCACGGACCAAGAAAGGGATCTAGGTGTTGTTGTCGATGATACGTTGAAACCTTCTGCTCAGTGTGCTGCTACGGCTAAGAAAGCGAAAGCTACATACCTGTAGAAGGTATTCTCCGAGGACAGCAGGCTGATTGTTCTCACAAGTGGGTGACGTCCACGGCAGCCCCTCCGATCGGAGGTCTTCACTACCAACAACATTTGCTAGCCCTCACGTGAGCATACGCGACCGTCTTCCCACCCTAACGCGAGCGTGTTCGCCAGTCCAGTAAATAGCACAAACAAAGGGTAGACACAACTCCTAAAGGGAGGTGGGCGGGATGGTGAGAACAATTAGCCTGCTGTCCTCGGAGAATACCTTCTACAAGTATGTAGCTTTCGCTTTCTCCGAGGACAAGCAGGCTGCTTGTTCTCACAAGTGGGGTAGCCCTAGCCCCCAGGCTCACTCAAAACAACAAACAAGATCAATTGGGCCTCGCAACGGCGAGGACATAACTGAAATTGACCTAAACTTATTCAACTAACCGAGAGTGCAGCCTGGAACAGAATAAAAATGGACCTAGGGGGGTGGAGTTGGATTCTAAACCCCTAACAGATTCTGCAGCACCGACTGCCCGAACCGACTGTTGCGTTGGGTATCCTGCTGAAGGCAGTAATGTGATGTGAATGTGTGGATGGATGACCACGTCGCAGCCTTGCAAATCTCTTCAATAGTGGCTGACTTAAAGTGAGCCACTGACGCTGCCATGGCTCTTACACTATGAGCTGTGACATGACCCTCAAGAGTCAGCCCAGCCTGGGCGTAAGTGAAGGAAATGCAATCTACTAGCCAATTAGATATGGTGCGTTTCCTGACAGCCACTCCCCTTCTGTTGGGATCAAAAGAAACAAACCTTTGGGCGGACTGTCTGTGGGGCTGTGTCCGCTCCAGATAGAAGGCCAATGTTCGCTTGCAGTCCAATGTGTGCAGCTGACGTTCAGCAGGGTGGGTATGAGGACGGAGAAAGAATGTTGGCAAGACAATTGACTGGTTCTGATGGAACTCCGACACCACCTTCGGCAAGAACTTAGGGTGAGTGCGGAGGACTACTCTGTTATGATTAAACTTAGTATAAGGCGCATGAGCTATCAAGACTTGAAGCTCACTAACTCTGTGAGCTGAAGTGACTGCCACCAAGAAAATGACCTTCCAAGTCAAGTACTTCAGATGGCAGGAATTCAGTTGCTCGAAAGGAGGTTTCATCAGCTGGGTGAGAACAACATTGAGATCCCATGACACTGTAGGAGATCCCATGACACTGTAGGAGGTTTGATGGGGGGCTTTGACAAAAGCAAACCTCTCATGAAGCGAACCACTAAAGGCTGTCCCGAGATCGGCTTACCTTCCACACGGTAATGGTATGCACTAATCGCACCAAGATGAACCCTTACAGAGTTTGTCTTAAGACCAGACTCGGACAAGTACAGAAGGTATTCAAGCAGGGTCTGTGTAGGACAGGAGCGAGGATCTAGGGCCTTGCTGTCACACCAGACGGCAAACCTCCGCCAGAGAAAGAAGTAACTCTTCTTAGTGGAATCTTTTCTGGAAGCAAGCAAGACTCGGGAGACACCCTTGGAGAGACCCAAAGAGGCAAAATCTACGCCCTCAACATCCAAGCCGTGAGAGCCAGGGACTGGAGGTTGGGATGCAGAAGCGCCCCCTCGTTCTGAGTAATGAGGGTCGGAAAACACTCCAATCTCCATGGTTCTTCGGAGGACAATTCCAGAAGAAGAGGGAACCATATCTGAGGCGGCCAAAAGGGAGCGATCAGGATCATGGTGCCTCGATCTTGCTTGAGTTTCAGCAAAGTCTTCCCCACCAAAGGTATGGGAGGATAAGCATACAGGAGGCCTTCCCCCCAATCTAGGAGAAAGGCATCCAACGCTAGTTTGCCATGGGCCTGAAGTCTGGAACAGAACTGAGGGACCTTGAGATTGACTTGAGTGGCAAAGAGATCCACCAAGGGGGTGCCCCACACTTGGAAGATCTCGTGTACCACTCTGGAATTGAGCGACCACTCGTGAGGTTGCATTATCCTGCTCAATCTGTCGGCCAGACTGTTGTTTACACCTGCCAGATACATGGCTTGAAGAAACATGCCGTTCCGGCGAGCCCAAAGCCACATTCTGACGGCCTCCTGACACAGGGGGCGAGATCAGGTGCCCCCCTGCTTGTTGATGTAATACATGGCAACCTGATTTTCTGTCTGAATTTGGATAATTTGTTGGGACAGCCAATCCCTGAAAGCCTTTAGAGCGTTCCAGACCGCTCGCAACTCCAGGAGGTTGATGTGCAAACCTTTTTCCTGAAGGGACCAACTCCCTTGGGTGTGAAGCCCATCGACATGAGCTCCCTACCCCAGGAGAAACACATCCGTCGTTAGCACCTTTTGTGGCTGAGGAATTTGGAAAGGACGTCCCAGAGTCAAATTGGACTGAATTGTCCACCAATGCAGGGATTGGCGAAAACTCGTGGACAGCAGGACTACATCCTCTAGGTCCCCAGCAGCTTGGTACCACTGAGAAGCTAGGATCCATTGAGCTGATCTCATGTGAAGGCGGGCCATGGGAGTCACATGCACTGTGAAGGCCATGTGGCCGAGCAATCTCAACCTCTGCCGAGCTGTGATCTGCTGAGATGCCCGCACCCAGGAAACGAGAGACATAGTAACATAGTAGATGACGGCAGAAAAAGACCTGCACGGTCCATCCAGTCTGCCCAAGAAGATAAATTCATATGTGCTACTTTTTTATTTGTACTGTCCTCTTCAGTGCACAGACCGTATAAGTCTGGCCAGCCCTATCCCCGCCTCCCAACCACCAACCCCGCCTCCCAACCACCAGCTCTGGCACAGACCGTATAAGTCTGCCCAGCACTATCCCTGCCTCCCACCACCGGCTCTGGCACAGACAGAAGATTGTTGGCCCTCGCTTCTGGAAGGTAGGCGCAAGCCGTCTGAGAGTCCAGCAGAGCTCCTATAAATTCTAGTTTCTGGACTGGAAGAAGGTGGGACTTTGGATAATTTATCACAAACCCTAGTAGCTCCAGGAGTCGAATAGTCATCTGCAAGGACTGTAGAGCTCCTGCCTCGGAGATGTTCTTCACCAGCCAATTGTCGAGATAAGGGAACACGTGCAGTCCCAGTCTGTGTAGAGACGCCGCCATGACAGCCAGGCATTTTGTAAACACCCTGGGCGCAGAGGTGAGACCAAAGGGTAGCACACAATACTGAAAATGTCGTGTTCCCAGATGGAATAGAAGATACTGCCTGTGAGCTGGCAGTATCGGGATGTGAGTGTAAGCATCCATTAAATCCAGAGAGCATAGCTAATCGTTTTTCTGAATCATGGGAAGAAGGGTGCCCAGGGAAAGCATCTTGAACTTTTCTCGGACCAGATATTTGTTCAGGGCCCTTAGGTCTAGGATGGGACGCACCCCCCCCTGTTTTCTTTTCCACAAGGAAGTACCTGGAATAGAATCCCAGCCCTTCCTGCCCCGGTGGCACGGGCTCGACCGCACTGGCACTGAGAAGGGCGGAGAGTTCCTCGGTAAGTACCTGCTTGTGCTGGAAGCTGAAGGACTGAGCTCCCGGTGGGCAATTTGGAGGGTTTGAAATCAAATTGAGGGCGTATCCCAGCTGGACTATTTGGAGAACCCACTGGTCGGAGGTTATGAGAGGCCACCTTTGGTGAAAAAATGTTACCCTCCCCCCGACCGGCAGATCGTCCGGCACGGACACTTTGATTTTGGCTATGCTCTGCTGGAGCCAGTCAAAAGCTCGTCCCTTGCTTTTGCTGGGGAGCTGCTGGGGCCTGTTGAGGCACACGCTGTTGACAGGAACGAGTGCGCTGGGGTTTAGCCTGGGCAGCAGGCTGGCGAGAGGGAGGATTGTACCTACGCTTAGTAGAATAGGGAACAGTCCTCCTTCCCCCATAAAAATGTCTACCTGAAGAGGTAGATGCTGAAGGCGGCCGGTGGGAGAATTTGTTGAAGGCGGTGTCCCGCTTGTGGAGTTGCTCTACCTCCTTTTTGACCTTTTCACCAAAAATATTATCCCCCCGGCAAGGAGAGTCCGCAATCCGCTCCTGGATCCTGTTTTCCAGGTCGGAGACATGCAGCCATGAGAGTCTGCGCATCACCACACCTTGAGCAGCGGCCCTGGACGCGACATCAAAAGTATCGTAAACACCCCTGGCCAGGAATTTATGACACGCCTTCAGCTGCTTGACCACCTGCTGAAAAGGCTTGGCATACTCAGAAGGGAGCTTGTCCACCAAGTCTGCCAGCTGCCTCACATTGTTCCGCATATGAATGCTCGTGTAGAGCTGGTAGGACTGGATTTTGGAAATGAGCATTGCAGAATGGTAGGCCTTCCGCCCCAAAGAGTCCAAGGTTCTAGAGTCACAGCCCGGGGGCGCCGAAGCGCACTCTCTAGAACTCTTGACCTTCTTAAGGGCCAGATCCACCACACCAGAGTCATGGGGCAACTGGGTCCTCATTAACTCTGGATCCCCATCGATCCGATACTGGGATTCAATTTTCTTGGGAATGTGGGGATTAGTTAGCGGCTTTGTCCAGTTCGCCAGCAATGTCTTCTTGAGGACATGATTCATGGGTACAGTGGACGACTCCTTAGGTGGCGAGGGATAGTCCAAAAGCTCAAACATTTCGGCTCTTGGCTCATCCTCCGTGACCACAGGGAAGGGAATGGCCGTAGACATTTCCCAGACAAAGGCCGTGAAAGACAGACTCTCAGGAGGAGAAAGCAGTCTTTCAGGAGAGGGAGTAGGATCAGAGGGAAGACCACAAGACTCCTCGTCAGAGAAATATCTCGGGTCCTCCTCTGCTTCCCACGAGGCCTCACCCTCGGTATCAGAGACCAGTTCGTTGACTTCAGTCCGAAGCCGGGCCCGCCTCGACTCCCTGGAAACATGGCCACGGTGGGTACGTCGAGAGGAAGACTCCCGCACTGGCAGCGATGAAGCTCCCTCCATCGATGTCGTCGGGGAGTCCGCCTGGAAGGCCGCCGATGCAGGTACTGCAAGCGGTACCGGGACTGGAGATCTCACGACGGGCGAGGAGCCAGCTGTCGTTTCTCTCAACGACATCGGTGGCGCAAGCACCCCTGGTGCTGGAGTGGAAGGACGCAACAGCTCTTCCGGGATCCCTGGAAGGATGGCTCTGAGGCTCTCGTTCAGAATGCCTGTCAAGGAAGGCAAGGGATCCGGTACCGGCGACGAGCTCAGAATCTGTTGGGGCCATGGAGGCGGTACTGGACTGTCCATCGTAGAGCGCATCGACACCTCTTGTATGAAGGGCAAGCGATTCTCCCTCGACGCTTAGCTGGTGCCGAATCCCTCGGCGACCCAGAGCTCTCGGTACACTGATGGGAAGGTGACTGGTGCCGATGCTTCTTTGCCTTCGCACGAAGCGGGTCACCGGTACCGGGAAGAGGAGGACGTTGAATCCAAACGCCTCCTCGGGGCCGGGTCCTAAACAGGTCAATCCCGGGGGGCCTGTACCGCAGGAGACCTTGAGACAGGCTGAGACCTACTCGAGGGCTCACCGCTACCAGCAGGGGAATGGACAGTCCTCACCTGCGCTCCTGATGACGATGCACCCTCCGACGACATAGATACCGCTGATGACCTCGGTACCGCAGGCGTCGAAGCACAGGACGATGCTCCGAACAAGAGGCTCCACTGAGTGTACCTCGCCGCCTGAGTCCTCTTCTTGAGTGAAAGACAGATGGTACAGGCCTGGGGACGGTGACCGGCCCCCAGACACTGAAGGCACGAAACGTGCCTATCAGTGAGCGAGATCATCCGGCTGCACTGGGTGCACTTTTTGAAGCCGCTGGCAGGCTTCGAGGACATGGGCGGAAAAATCACGCTGGCAAAATCAAAATACGCGATGGTGACAGAAAATAAACACCAAAAATAAGGGAAAAACCCGTATGGGCAGCCAAAAAGGCCGCTTCCGACGACAAAAGGAAACTTACGGGAAAAAACTCTGGAAATTAGTGGAACACACTCTTTTTTTTTTTTAAAAACAGAATGAAGACACGTGACGAAAGACTTTCCGGACACTTCCAAATGGAAGAATGCGGCAAAAAAGGCGCGAGGGGTCTCCCTGAGGCGCAAAACTTCCATAAACAGCCGTCCTGCGCCGCGGAAAAAAGAAGACTGGCGAACACACTCGCGTTCGGGCGGGAAGACGGTCACGCATGCGCACGCTAGGGCTAGCAAACGTTGTTGCTAGTGAAGATCTCCGATCGGAGGGGCTGCTGTGGATGTCACCCACTTGTGAGAACAAGCAGCCTGTTAGGTATTATTAGGAAAGGAATGGAAAACAAAAATGAGGATGTTATAATGCCTTTGTATCGCACTGTGGTGCGACCACACCTCGAATATTGTGTTCAATTCTGGTCGCTGCATCTCAAAAAAGATATAGTGGAATTAGAAAAGGTGCAGAGAAGGGCGACGAAAATGAAAAAGGGGATGGGACAACTTCCCTATGAGGAAAGGCTAAAGCGGCTAGGGCTCTTCAGCTTGGAGAAAAGGCGGCTGAGGGGAGATATGATAGAGGTCTATAAAATAATGAGTGGAGTTGAACGGGTAGATGTGAAGCGTTTGTTCACGCTTTCCAAAAATACTAGGACTAGGGGGCATGCGATGAAGCTACAATGTAGTAAATTTAAAACGAATCGGAGAAAATTTTTCTTCACTCAACGTGTAATTAAACTCTGGAATTCGTTGCCAGAGAATGTGGTAAAGGTGGTTAGCTTAGCGGAGTTTAAAAAAGATTTGGACGGCTTCCTAAAGGAAAAGTCCATAGACCATTATTAAATGAACTTGGGGAAAATCCACTATTTCTGGGATAAGCATTATAAAATGTTTTGTACATTTTTGGGATCTTGCCGGGTATTTGTGACCTGGATTGGCCACTGTTGGAAATAGGATGCTGGGCTCGATGGGCCTTTGGTCTTTCCTAGTATGGCAATACTTATGCATGTCTTTCTCCCAAAAGAATCCAAGGTCCTAGACTCTCTGCCTGGGGGCACCGAGGCATAGTCTCTAGTACTCTTGGCTCTTCTGAGCAGAGTCCACCACCATGGAATCGTGAGGTAGTTGGGCCTTCACCATTACTGGTTCTCCATGGACTCTGTACTGTGACTCAGCTTTTTTTTAACCACTGGATTAGATAGAGGGAACGACCAGTTTCGCATAAGAACTTCTCTGAGTGTGTTATGCAAGGGGGCCGTTACAACCTCTGTAGGCAGAGAAGGATAGTCCAAACCCTCGAGCATCTCGGCCCTGGGCTCATCCACAACCTCCATAGGGAAGGGAATATCCGTAGACATTTCCCGTACAGTGGGAGACATCCTTCTTTCAATAGGCAGTGTAAGATCAGAGGGGACCCCATAGGACTCTTCTTCAGAAATGTACCTGGGATCTTCCTCTTCCTCCCACGAGCGTTCATCATCGGTATCGGACAAAAGCTCTCTAAGAGCAGCCCGAACCTGAGCCTGTCTCGACATCGAGGAACAACGGCCTCGAGGGGGGATGTCGAGACGTCGACTCCTGTCTGGACTGCAGGGAAGCTTCCTCTGCTGATGTCGAATCGACCCGGGTGGTGGCCGACGGCGATGCTGCAAGCGGCACCAAGGACGAGGACCTCACCACAGGCGAAGGCCCAGATGCTGCTTCCACAGTTGATGCAGAAGGCGCAAGCACCGATGCAGACTGGCGTAGCAATCCCTCCAGAAGCTCTGGAAGAAGGACCCTGATGTGCTCGTCGAGAGCCTCCATCGGGAAAGGCTGCAGGGCCGGTGGCAAAACCTAAGGGGGCTCAAGAGCCGGTACCAAGCTGCCAGAAGACCGACGCATCGGCACCTCCTGTATAGAGGGTGAGCGGTTCTCTCGGCGCCGACGCTTCTCGGGTGCCGAATCCCTCGGCTCCCCGCTCTCGGTACCGTGCATGGAAGAATGATGACGGTGCTTCTTAGCCTTTGCTCGACGTCCGTCATCGAGACTTCTCGGTACTGAAGAGGAGGACGTGGAATCCTCACACCTCCTCGGGGTCCGGTCCGACAAAGGTCGGTCCCGGGGGGCCTGCAAAGCAGTAGGCCTCGGGACAGGTGGAGACCCACTCAATACCTCGCTGCTCCCAGTGCAATGTGGTCGTTCGGCAGTCATTACCTGTGCTCTCGAAGTCAATGTCGATGCCTACGTCGAAGGACCAGCAAAAAGGCTTTCACGTTGAGCCTCCCGAGACACTTGGGCCTGTTTTTTCATTAAAGAGCACAGCTTACAAGCAGCTGGTAAATGTTTGGGCCCAAGGCACTGGAGACCCCACGCGTGGGGGTCGGTACCCGAGATGGTCCGGTTCCAATGAGTACAACGCTTGAAGCCGCTGGGAGTCCTCGATGACATGGATGGAAAAATGGTGTCTGTGAAATTAAAGGACTCGATCGTGCCAAATAAAAAGGCAGAAAAAAGGAAAAGACCCGGCCGAGCAGCCTAAAAGGTGGCTGCGACGAAAAAAGGAAGGAAACTTAAAGAAGTGACAAAAACTAAGAAATATGGGAAAAAAAAACTTTTTTTTTAAAATTTGTAAAAAGCTACTAAGAAAAGGAAAAAAGGGAACGCAATAAACACTAAATAAAGTCTCCTGAGCTGAAAAACTGAATGCAGTGAAAAATATGTTTCACTCAATGATCGCCGACAAAAAGAAACAGAAAGGGCATGCTCGCACTGTGGGCGGGAAGCCGTTCGCGCTGATGTAATGGCCACCAAAAACACCGTCTTTAAGGACAGATCCTTGTCTGTAGCCGAAGCTGGAATCCTTCAGTATTGCTATGGAAAAATTAGGACTTACCTGATCATTTTTTTCGCTTTATTCGCAGCAGATGAATCCAGGAACTGGTGGGTTGTATCCGCCTACCAGCAGGTGGAGATAGAGAACACTGATTGCCTCACCAATCTAATGCATTTTTTTGAGGGGGTAAGCAAACATGTGGACAATGGGGAGCCGGTTGATATTGTATATCTGGATTTTCAGAAGGCATTTGACAAAGTGCCGCACGAAAGACTCCTGAAGAAATTGCAGAGTCATGGAATCGGAGGTAGGGTATTATTATGGATTAAGAACTGGTTGAAAGATAGGAAGCAGAGAGTAGGATTGCGTGGCCAGTATTCTCAGTGGAGGAGGGTAGTTAGTGGGGTCCCGCAGGGGTCTGTGCTGGGTCCGTTGCTTTTTAATGTATTTATAAATGACCTAGAGATGGGAATAACTAGTGAGGTAATTAAATTCGCCGATGACACAAAATTATTCAGGGTCGTCAAGTCGCAGGAGGAATGTGAACGATTACAGGAGGACCTTGCGAGACTGGGAGAATGGGCGTGCAAGTGGCAGATGAAGTTCAATGTTGACAAGTGCAAAGTGATGCATGTGGGTAAGAGGAACCCGAATTATAGCTACGTCTTGCAAGGTTCCGCGTTAGGAGTTACGGATCAAGAAAGGGATCTGGGTGTCGTCGTCGATGATACGCTGAAACCTTCTGCTCAGTGTGCTGCTGCGGCTAGGAAAGCGAATAGAATGTTGGGTGTTATTAGGAAGGGTATGGAGTCCAGGTGTGCGGATGTTATAATGCCGTTGTATCGCTCCATGGTGCGACCGCACCTGGAGTATTGTGTTCAGTACTGGTCTCCGTATCTCAAAAAAGATATAGTAGAATTGGAAAAGGTACAGCGAAGGGCGACGAAAATGATAGTGGGGATGGGACGACTTTCCTATGAAGAGAGGCTGAGAAGGCTAGGGCTTTTCAGCTTGGAGAAGAGACGGCTGAGGGGAGATATGATAGAAGTGTATAAAATAATGAGTGGAATGGATCGGGTGGATGTGAAGCGACTGTTCACGCTATCCAAAAATACTAGGACTAGAGGGCATGAGTTGAAGCTACAGTGTCTACCGGGATAGCCGTCGCCCTAGTCACTGCTGTAACCACTGCATCTACCGTAGGGGCCTTAAAGGAATCTTTGTCCTACTGAGGAAGAGGATAGAGCCGCGCCATTGCCTTAGAGACCTTGCATGGAGCATCCGGTGACTTCCACTCCTGGGAAATCATCTCCCGGAGGTCCTTGTTCATAGGAAAGGACCGCGCCTTACTGTGAATACCCTTTACCAAATGGTCCTGTCCAGATTCACCCACGGGTACCTCAGGCTCAAACTTAAGTGTCACCGTGACCTGGTCTATGAGCTCCGTAAGCTCATCCCTATGGAAGATTCTGACAACGGAGGGGTCCTCACCAGGTAAGGCATCAATAAGGTCCCGAGAGCCTTCAAACCCCTCTACCTCCTCCTCAATACCTAGTGGGTCTTCCGAACCCAGCTGAGACAAACAGTCCCCATCTTCTGACCATTCTAACCTTGGTCGTTTAGCCAGCATAGAGCCATGACCCTCCTCCACTTGGGGAGGCCCCGACTTCCAGGCTTGGAACAGTGTCCACACAAAATCCGGAGGAAAACCGACACTTCCTGAGCCCTCAGAGGGTACTTTCTGCCCTAAAACGGAGGAAGCTGGCCCCACACTCGGCGCATCTGCGGATCACGCTTGACTCAAAATGGTGGCTGTTCCCGCCGAAACTGTAACCGGCAACATCGCGCCTGCCTGCGATCCCGCTGACACTGAGACTGCCGATCCCATCGGAACTTCCGCGGCCAACACGGGGGGGGGGGGGGGGGAGCTGAAATCGACTGTTTAGGCTCACCACAAAGGTGACACTGACCGCCCGCCGTCTCTAACCCCCGCCGCAAACAGGCGCGATATCGAAGTTTGCCGGTCATAATAAAATAACACAGTCCGCCTCCACGCTAAATTCTCTGTTACAGCAAATTCACACTGCTCTCCCGTCTAGTGCAAGGAACCGAACTCCCCGTCCATTCCGCACCAAATAAATAATAAAAGGCTCTTAAAGGCACAGAACACTGCTGGCAGCTGAAAATTGTGAGGCACTCAAGGCTACAGTACAGAGAAAGCAGCCGAGGCACAGAGCTGCCACTTATTCAGAAATGGATCACAGCACAGGGGGAGGGACCCGCAACACAGGTGTAACATCCCAGGGGAAACACTGGGACCCACTGGACCCAGGGTCCCGAAGCACACTTTTTTTTTTATTATCCACGTACAGGGAGACACAGAATGAACCAATTTGGAACAAACAACCCAATTATCATACCCTATGAGCAAAACTACCTCACCAGACCAGTGAAGACTGCACAGGCTGTCCTTCTACCTCTGCTGAGACTGAGAAAATACTGGCTAGTGGGTGTACTGCACAGGTTATATATACAGTATCCAAAAGCTCAGTGTTTTCTCAGTCTCCCTCTGCTGGTAGGAGTGCATAACCCACGTGTCTTGACCGGTCTGGAGGGTCGCTAAGGAAAATCTAATTCCCAGGTGTCTGCTCCACCACTATTGTCTTTGTTTAGATTGTGAACCCTTACGAAAAGAACATTCTTTTTCTTTTATTCACTTGGAGGCCTTTGTACTAAGCTGTGGCAAAAAGTGGCCTTAGTGTGTCTTTAAGTAGGTCTTTCCCATATGCTAAGGCCATTTTTACCACGGCTGTAAAATGGCCTATTTTCCATTTTTTTGTATTAATGGCCATGTGCTAACATGGCCATTACTGCATGGCCATTTTTAAAAATTACGAGCTCTTATTGCCACCAAATTTGTAGGTGGTAAGGGCTCAAACAGTATCCCTGCGCCAACCAGATAGCGAGTGGTAATGTAGATACCCTTGACATGCCCCTCAAAGAAAAATGGAACAATTTTTAGCCAATAGTCTGCACACATTTTGAAATTACTGCAGAACACCTGAGCACATCCTATGATACTTCATTATTAGTCGTGTTAGTGCCTAATGCAGCTTAGTAAAAGGACCCTTTTATTCTGTACAACTCATGTTTTTCTGGTACTTCTACAGATATAGCTCTGGCTACTAATGACACTTCATTGAAGAACTGGAATGATGATAGTGGTGACTGATGAATATGAATCTAATGGAAAACTGCAGAAGTAGTAAAAAAAAAAAATTAAGACTACCCCTTTTAAAAGACTAATGAAAGTAATGAGAGTCCATTAAAACATGAAAACTGAATTTGATTTTATTACTAAGAAACAAAGGTTTCATATTACAATTCAGGTACGATTGAGACCAATACCTTTCCAGTGTGCTAAAAATATAACACAGACTTGAGATTTCAGTGCAATAATATTAGGCTTATTATTTGCCAACATTCTTCATCATCTTATGTGTTTTTTCATAAGCAGCCTTAAAATCTTTACCTCATCCTGTATCAGTTCATCAATACCTTCTTGGATGTCAGTATTCTCCTGGTTGGTGCAGAGACAATTTTTTAAGACAGCAAGGACGGCAAGGGCCTTTTCAGCAGCCTCCTTATCAGTGCTATTCTGCAAAGGATTGTCTAGATAAGAATCCAAATTTGGCACAACGCCTTCTAAAAGCTGTACTATCTCTAAGAAACGTCTCATAGCTGCAGGTTCTTCCTCTGG
The DNA here is from genome assembly GCF_901765095.1 of Microcaecilia unicolor. Lineage (NCBI taxonomy): Eukaryota > Metazoa > Chordata > Amphibia > Gymnophiona > Siphonopidae > Microcaecilia > Microcaecilia unicolor. Next base: position 768,448,306 of record NC_044031.1, on the reverse strand, counting down.
AACTTCAACATTTTCTTCTTCTGTATCATCTACAGGTTCCTCCTCTTTTTCATCGTTTTCAGTATCATTAATATACTCCTCCTCATCTTTCTCCTCATTATAAATTGGTATGCTTTCTATATTTTGATTAAGACTATTAATGCTGTTTGCAATATCTTCGTCACTCACTTCTGTAGTGTAATTGGATTCATACAGTTCTTGCGTAGGCTTTAAATTTGACTGTACTGAAATACTGAGAGATGGAATTTGAGTGGTAGTGTCTGACTGAAATTCTTGTGACATCTCTGCCGTTACAGACATTACAGTTTGTGTTGTAGTCTGTGTGAAATCAGGTTGTGTTTCTTCAGTAGTATTTATGTCAATGATATACACGTGTTGGTTTTCATTTATATCATATGTTTTTGATCCATTGGTTTCTGTAATGCTTTCAAGCAAGGTCTGAAGAATATGCCGAAGTTGTTTCAGTGTTTTTTGCTCTTCAACTTTTAGTTTCATGTTAACGAATGAACGAGGTTCTGAAAGACAAAGAATACAAAATTATCATACACATTTGACATGAAAAACAGTATCTTTGTTTCTAAGAGATTCCACTAACTAAACACTTATCCTTTACAGCACTAGCCCCGACCCATCTTTCCGCTATATATAGGAACTGAATCCTCATTCAACAAATTTAAGTCCTCCCTTAAAGACTACCTTTTCTCCCAGGCCTTCTTGATGCTCTCATCCCCTCTCTTTAGCCTATCCCAACGTTGCTGGCAGCTGAAATGAGTTAGAATAGCTGGTCTTGCTCCTTGACTTTCTGTGGTAAAAGCAGTTAGTTTAAAAGAGGTTTGGATAGCTTCCATAAAGAAAAGTCCATAAGCCATTATTAAGATGGCCTTGGGGAAAATCCACAGTTTATTTTTAGGATAAGCAGCATAAAATGTATTGTACTGTTTTGGGATCTTGCCAGGTACATGTAGGCTGGATTGGCCACTGCTGGAAACAGGATTCTGACCTTGATGGACCTGGTTGTACTTATGGTTAACTCTTCCTTATACTCCTGGCACAGTAATATTGTAACCTTCCTTTTGTTGTCCTCCTACTATGGCTCATGTTGTAACATAGTGGCAGATAAAGACCTGAATGGTCCATCTAGAGGTGTATTTTCAAAGCACTTAGACTTACAAAGTTCCATAGTAACCTATGGAACTTTGTAAGTCTAAGTGCTTTGAAAATGAGCCCCCTAGTCTGCCCAACAAGAAAAACTCATTTTACATGAGTGCACTAAAACCACGGCAAGCTCCGCCTACTACTGGCAAGCTATGCCTACTGGCTTCAGCTCATATAGGGTCTGTTTACTAAGCTGCGGGGAAAAAAAGGCCTTGCACTGGCAGTGGTGGCTGTTTTTCCCACATGTGCAAAGGGGAAAAGGATAGTGATAGGAGTGTACTACCGTCCGCCTGGCCAGGACGAACAGACGGATGCGGAAATGTTAAAGGAAATCAGGGACGCAAACAAACTGGGCAACACAATAATAATGGGGGATTTCAATTACCCGCATATAGACTGGGTTAATGTAACATCTGTACACGCAAGGGACATAAGATTTCTTGATGAAATCAAGGACAGCTTCATGGAACAGCTAGTTCAGGAGCCGACAAGAGAAGGAAAAATACTAGACTTAGTCCTTAGTGGTGCTCATGATCTAGAGCAGGGGGTAACGATACGAGGGCCGCTTGATAACAGTGATCATAATATGATCGGTTTTGATATTGGCATTGAAGGAAGTGAAACTAGGAAATCAAGTACGCTAGCGTTTAACTATAGAAAAGGTGATTACGACAAAATGAGAAAAATGGTGAAAAAAAGACTGAAAGGAGCAGCTCGCAGAGTAAAAAACTTGCATCAGGCGTGGATGCTGTTTAAAAACACCATCCTGGAGGTTCAGGACAAATATATTCCACGTATTAGAAAAAAGGGAAAAAAGACTAAACGTCAGCCGGCGTGGCTAAACAGTAAGATAAAGGAAATCATTAGAGCCAAAAAACAATCCTTCAGAAAGTGGAGAAGAGAACCAACTGAAAGTAACAGGATAGATCATAAGGAATGCCAAGCCAAATGCAAAGCGGAGATAAGGAGGGCAAAAAAGGACTTTGAGAAGAAATTAGCGTTGGAAGCAAAAATACATAGTAAAAATTTTTTTAGATACATTAAAAGCAGGAAACCGGCCAAAGAGTCGGTTGGGCCGCTGGACGAAAATGGTGTTAAAGGGGCGATCAAGGAGGACAAAGCCGTAGCGGAGAAATTAAATGAATTCTTTGCTTCGGTCTTCACCGAGGAGGATTTGGGGGGGGGACACCGGTGCCGGAAAGAATATTTGAAGCGGGGGAGTCGGAGAAACTAAACAAATTCTCTGTAACCTTGGAGGATGTAATGGGTCAGTTCAGCAAGCTGAAGAGTAGTAAATCACCGGGACCTGATGGTATTCATCCCAGAGTATTAATAGAACTAAAAAATGAACTTGCGGAGCTACTGTTAGAAATATGCAATCTGTCCCTAAAATCGAGTGTAGTACCGGAAGACTGGAGGGTAGCCAATGTTACTCCGATTTTTAAGAAGGGTTCCAGAGGAGATCCGGGAAATTATAGACCGGTGAGTCTGACGTCGGTGCCGGGCAAGATGGTGGAGGCTATTATTAAGAATAAAATTGCAGAGCATATACAAAAACATGGACTGATGAGACAAAGTCAGCACGGATTTAGTGAAGGGAAGTCTTGCCTCACCAATCTAATGCATTTTTTTGAGGGGGTAAGCAAACATGTGGACAATGGGGAGCCGGTTGATATTGTATATCTGGATTTTCAGAAGGCGTTTGACAAAGTGCCGCACGAAAGACTCCTGAAGAAATTGCAGAGTCATGGAATCGGAGGTAGGGTATTATTATGGATTAAGAACTGGTTGAAAGATAGGAAGCAGAGAGTAGGATTGCGTGGCCAGTATTCTCAGTGGAGGAGGGTTGTTAGTGGGGTCCCGCAGGGGTCTGTGCTGGGTCCGTTGCTTTTTAATGTATTTATAAATGACCTAGAGATGAGAATAACTAGTGAGGTAATTAAATTCGCCGATGACACAAAATTATTCAGGGTCGTCAAGTCGCAGGAGGAATGTGAACGATTACAGGAGGACCTTGCGAGACTGGGAGAATGGGCGTGCAAGTGGCAGATGAAGTTCAATGTTGACAAGTGCAAAGTGATGCATGTGGGTAAGAGGAACCCGAATTATAGCTACGTCTTGCAAGGTTCCGCGTTAGGAGTTACGGATCAAGAAAGGGATCTGGGTGTCGTCGTCGATGATACGCTGAAACCTTCTGCTCAGTGTGCTGCTGCGGCTAGGAAAGCGAATAGAATGTTGGGTGTTATTAGGAAGGGTATGGAGTCCAGGTGTGCGGATGTTATAATGCCGTTGTATCGCTCCATGGTGCGACCGCACCTGGAGTATTGTGTTCAGTACTGGTCTCTGTATCTCAAAAAAGATATAGTAGACTTGGAAAAGGTACAGCGAAGGGCGACGAAAATGATAGTGGGGATGGGACGACTTTCCTATGAAGAGAGGCTGAGAAGGCTAGGGCTTTTCAGCTTGGAGAAGAGACGGCTGAGGGGAGATATGATAGAAGTGTATAAAATAATGAGTGGAATGGATCGGGTGGATGTGAAGCGACTGTTCACGCTATCCAAAAATACTAGGACTAGAGGGCATGAGTTGAAGCTACAGTGTGGTAAATTTAAAACGAATCGGAGAAAATTTTTCTTCACCCAACGTGTAATTAGACTCTGGAATTCGTTGCCGGAGAACCTGGTACGGGCGGTTAGCTTGACGGAGTTTAAAAAGGGGTTAGATAGATTCCTAAAGGACAAGTCCATAGACCGCTATTAAATGGACTTGGAAAAATTCCGCATTTTTAGGTATAACTTGTCTGGAATGTTTTTACGTTTGGGGAGCGTGCCAGGTGCCCTTGACCTGGATTGGCCACTGTCGGTGACAGGATGCTGGGCTAGATGGACCTTTGGTCTTTCCCAGTATGGCACTACTTATGTACTTATGTACTTATGCCAAGGCCCTTTTTCCTGCAGCCAGTAACCCCCCGCCCAAAAAAAAAAATGGCTACACGGTGAGATAACTCTCACTGCATGGCCATGTGGCGGGAAGCAGTTACTGCCACCCATTGAGGTGGTGATAAGGGCTCAAGTGCTAACTGGGCAGCACCCGGTGAAGCTCATTATCACTGGGTTACCACCCTGCAAGCCATTTCCGATGGTTTCCTTCTTCCCCCAGAAATGGCACGTGTTCAGGGCGGGACTACCGCTGGTGGCTGTGTTGGGCTGGCGGTAGTACTGCCAATCTGTAAAAAGGCCTCATAAACTAGATAGGTTCACTTAGAATCACTGCCTCTGTTTTTACCCATCCTTTTCCTCCATTTTATTCTGTAAACCACTTAGATGAATGTTCTGATTTGTAGTGTATCAATCAAACACATAAAAGGCGAGTGTCGTACTCACTCGCAAATGCGCAGTAGAGACTTCCCTCTCTGCCTCGCCCCTGCATCAATACGTGATGAGGGGGGCGGGACAGAGCGGGAAGTCTCTACTGCGGATGCCGCAGACGTACTCGCAACCGCTCCGCCCTCCCCCCCGAGGTCACTGCTACCGCTCCCCCCACCCGGAGTTGCCGCCACCGCCGCCCCTCCACCTGGCCCGAGCACTGTCTTTCTTATTGAACTTACATCGCACCATGCAGACGCAGCAGGCACATCAGCAAAGCTGCCGTTGGGACGGGCTTCCTTCTCTGCCTGTGTCCCGCCCTCGCCGCGTTACGTCACACGAGGGCGGGACACAGGCAGAGAAGGAAGCCCGTCCCGATGGCAGCTTTGCTGATGTGCCTGCTACGTCTGCGTGGTGCGATGTAAGTTCAATAACAGACAGTGCTCGGGCCGAGGGGGGGGGGGCGGAGCAGCGGCGACCTCGGGGGGGGGGGGGGGGGCCTCAGAACCAACTAGCCTGTTTACATGGGCTCAACGACTAGTTAAATAAGAATTAGAATTATTTATACAGCACCTTTATCCAAGGTGGATATACAAAAAAACCCCCATAAAAATCCCACATACATAAAGAGTGTGTGTGTGTGTGGGGGGGGGGGGGGGAGCCTAGGCCCCCCTGTGGCTACACTACTGCCCCCATCAGACGAGTATTCTAGCAACCACCAACCTCCCTGTGAAAAAGCATTTTCTAGTGTTACCCCTAAGTCTATCTCCCTGCAACCTCAATTGATGTCCTCTAGTTCTACTGCTTCCTTGATCTATTTGTGTATTAATACCTTTCAAGTATTTAAACGTCTATATCATATCACCCCTGGTCTTGCATTCCTCTAGGACAAGGGTTCTCAACCCAGTCCTTGGGACACATCAAGCCAGTTAGGTTTTCAGGTTACACACAGTAAATATTCATGAGATATATTTGGATACAATAGAAGCAGCACATGCAAATTTATCACATGCATGTTCTTTGTGGATATCTTGAAAACCAAACACGCTTGGTGTGTCCAGAAGGCTAGGCTGAGAACTTTTGCTCTAGTGGAATGGAAGGACAGGGGAGATATGATACGGACATTGCCATACTGAAGGTCCATCAAGTCCAGTATCCTGTTTCCAACAATGGCCAACCCAGGTCACAAGTACCTGGCAAGATCCCAAAACAGTACATTTTATGCTGCTTATCCCAGAAATAGGCAGTGGATTTTCCCAAGTCCACTTTAATAATGGCTTATGGACTTTTCTTTAAGGAAGATATCCAAACCTTTTTAAACCCTGCTAAGCTAACTGCTTTTACCATATTATCTGGCAATGAAATCCAGAGTTTAATTACATGTTGAGTGAAGAAATATTTTCTCTGATTTGTTTTAAATTTACTACTTTGTAACTTCATTGCGTGCCCCCTAGTCCTAGTAATTTTGGAAAGAGTAAACAAGTGATTCACTTCTATACGTTCCATCCCACTCATTATTTTATAGACCTCTATCATATTTCTCCAAGCTGAAAAGCCAGAGCCACTTTAGCCTTTCCTCATAGGGAAGTCGTCCCATCCCCTTTATCATTTTCGTCACCCTTCTCTGTACCTTTTCTAATTCCATTATATCTTTTTTGAGATGTGGTGACCGGAATTGCATACAGTACTCAAGGTTCAGTCGAACCATGGAACAATACACAGGCATTATAGCATCCTCATTTTTATTTTCCATTCCTTTCCTAATAATACCTAACATTCTATTTTCTTTCTTTGCCACCGCTGCACACTGAGCAGAGGGTTTCAACGTATCGTCAATGATCACACCTAGAGCCTTTTCTTTTTAATGTTTATTTATATTTATTGAACATACACAAATCGCACAGAAATAATTGTGAACAAACAGTATCGCCACTTCCCTCTGCAACATCAACATTAATTTTTGTTTTGTTTCTATTACTCTGTAATCCCCTTATATGCCCCTTACCCCCTCCCCCTCCCTCTACCCCCTTTCTCCCACTTAGTTAATTATCAAGGCAGGGTCCGGCTGCGCCGACCACTCAATATATGAGTCCCATGTTCGATGATACACTACCAGGCGACCTTGTCGCATCGCCGTTAGCTTAGACATTAGGTGAATGTAGTCCAGTTTCCTTATAACAGTCCTGAGTCCCGGCAGAGTTTGTTGTTTCCATGCTGCTGCTAGCACTAACTTGCCAGCCACCAATATCTGGGTAGCCAGCTGATACATATATTTTTTGGACCCCTGGGGTCGCATATGCAAAAGGCAAAAGTCCATTGTCATAGGAAAGTCTGATTTCGTTATGCTTATAATCAACCTCACCACTCCTGTCCAATACTGTTGAGCATGAGGACAGGCCCACCATATATGAGCCATATCTCCTAACATTTCACATTGACGCCAACAGAGAGCCGACCCCCCTTTAAACATTTTAGCTAATCTCTGTACACCTAGAGCCTTTTCCTGGTGACTCTTGCAATTTTTCACAGTCCTCTTGCAATAATTTTGAATAACTTTCTGTCGTCAGCAAATTTAATTACCTCACTAGTTATTCCCATATCTAGATCATTTATAAATATGTTAAAAAGCAGCAGTCCCAGCACAGACCCCTGCAGAACCCCACTATCAACTCTTCTCCATTGAGAATACTGACCATTTAACCCTACTTTCTGCTGTCCTTGCATTTCAGCCTCTTGCCCCCAATCACATACAGTTCCTTTGGATTTCTACACCTCATGAGCATCACTCAGCACTTTGCAATAACTTTTAACTGCCAAACATTAGATCATTCTTCTAATTTTTTGTAGATAACACTCCCTCTGAGGTATGCACTCTGTTGCAAATCTTCATGTCATCTGCAAAAAGGTAAACTTCCTTCTAACCCTTCAGCAGTGTTGCTCACAAATATATTTTTGATCAAGACAAAGCCAACATGGATTTAACCATGGGAATTGCTTCACTAATCTGCTACCTTTCTTTCAAGGGGTGAACAAAACATGTGGATAAAGGTGAGCCAGCTGATATTGTGTATTTGGGTATTCAGAAGGCAATTGCCAAAGTATCTCATGAACCACTCCTGAGGAAATTAAAAAGTCATAGGATAGGAGGCAGGGTCCTATTGTGTACTAAGAACTGTTAGAAGACAGAAAACAGAGAGTAGGGTTAAATGATCAATATTCTCAACAGAGAAGGGAACATAGTGGGATCTGTGCTGAGACTGCTGCTTTTTAAAAAATATTTATAAATAATCTGGAAAAAGGAACAACAAGTGAGATGATCAAATTTGCTGACAACACTGAATTATTCAAAGTAGTTAAATCACAAAAGAATTGTGAAAAATTGCAAGAGGACTTCATGAAACTGGGCACCCAAATGGCAGACTACATTTATTTATTTATTGCATTTGTATCCCACATTTTCCCACCTCTTTGCAGGCTCAATGTGGCTTACAATATATCATGAGTAGTGGAAGTATATAAGAAAATCGACATTTAGTATTGCAAAAAGATCTTGGGCAAACATGATAATGATAAAGCATGATGATAGTATAACAGCAAATATCGTAAGGCAGGTCTGGATAAATGTGTAGGAGTTCACATTTGTTGATCTTTGTGGTATGCCTTGTTGAAGAGATGGGTCTTCAATAGTTTGTGGAAGTTAGTTAGTTCATAGATCATTTTTAAGTTACGCGGCAGCGCGTTCCAGAATTGTGTGCTCAAGTAGGAAAAGGTTGATGCATGCGTTAGTTTATACTTTAGACCTTTGCAGTTGGCGAAGTGAAGATTAAGGAATGTGTGGGATGTTTTTTTAGCGTTCCTGGGTGGTAAGTCTATCAGGTCTGACATGTAGGCTGGAGCATCTCCATGAATGATTTTGTGAACTAGGGTACATATTTTGAACGTGATGCGTTCTTTGAGTGGGAGCCAGTGTAGCTTTTCACGTAGGGGTTTAGCACTTTCATATTTTGTTTTGCAGAATATGAGTCTGGCTGCAGTGTTCTGGGCTGTCTGAAGTTTCTTGATTATTTGCTCTTTGCAGCCAGCACAGAGTGCATTGCAATAGTCTAGATGGCTGAGTACCATTGATTGTACTAGGTTACGGAAGACGGTCCTTGGGAAGAAAGGTCTTACTCTTTTTAATTTCCACATTGCATGGAACATCTTCTTGGTTGTATTTTTCGCGTGATTTTCAAGTGTTAGGTGACGATCAATCGTAACTCCAAGAATTTTTAGGGTGTCCGAAATTGGAAGATTCAGTTTTGGTGTGTTAATGGTGGTGAATTTGTTCGTGTTATATTGAGAGGTGAGTATTAGGCATTGGGTTTTTTCTGCATTGAGTTTCAGCTGAAATGCATCCGCCCATGAATGCATGATATGTAGGCTCTGGTTGATATCATTGGAGATTTCCTTTAAATCTTGTTTAAATGGGATATAGATCGTTACGTCGTCTGCGTATATGTATGGGTTGAGGTTTTGGTTTGATAGTAGTTTGGCCAAGGGTATCATCATTAAGTTGAATAAGGTCGGCGAGAGGGGGGGATCCCTGTGGAACTCCACATTCAGGTATCCATGTGGCTGATGTAGTCGAGTTAGATGTCACTTGGTATGATCGTGTGGTTAGGAACCCTTTGAACCAATTGAGAATGTTGCCTCCAATTCCGAAGTACTCTAGGATATGTAATAGTATTCCGTGATCAACCATGTCGAAGGCGCTGGACATGTCAAATTGTAGGAGTAGTACGTTCTTGCCAGTTGCAATCAATTGTTTGAATTTAGTCATGAGAGTAACTAGTACTGTTTCAGTGCTGTGGTTAGACCGAAATCCTGACTGGGAGTCGTGTAGTATTGAGAATTTGTTTAAATAGTTTGTGAGTTGTGTGGTCACCATTCCTTCCATTAGTTTAGTTATTAAGGGAATGGATGCTACTGGTCTGTAGTTGGTTAGTTCACTCGTACTTTTCTTTGCGTCTTTGGGTATGGGGGTGAGTAGAATATTTCCTTTCTCCTTTGGGAAGAGTCCATTTTGTAACATATAGTTCAAATGGTTCGTTAGGTCTGTTATGAATTGTTGAGGGGCATATGTCATAAGGTTGTTTGGGCAAATGTCTAATTTGCAATGAGATTTGGCGAATCTTTTGAGCGTGTGGGAGATGAGATCCTCCGATAGTATCTCGAAGTTGGTCCAGGTTCTGTCTGCTGGGTATACACCAGGGTCTGGATCTAGACATTCAAGGAGATCGGTGTAGTCAATGTTGCTGACAGGTATTTTAAGTCGCAGTTTTATGATTTTCTCATTGAAGTATTTCGCGAGATTGTCTGCACCTGGTGTATCTTTGCTGTTGGTTGTGACTGGTGTAGTATCTAGTAGTTGATTCATGAGTTGGAACAAATGTGAACAAAAGCAGAGTGATGCATGTAAGGGAGGAGGAATCCAAACTACAGTTATGTGATGAGTCTCCACGTTAGGAGACACCACACAGGAAATGGATGTAGGTGTCATCTTTGACAATAGGTTGACTGGCTAAGAAAGCAAATAAAATGTTAGGAATTATCAGGAAAGGAATAGAGAACAAAACTGAGAATACTCTAATACCTTTGTATTTCAAACACTTGTGTAACCAACACCAATATACTAGTATTAGGAGACATTAACCTCCACCTAGAAGACCCAAACTCTACCAACGCACGAGAATGCAAGGAATTTCTCCACTCATGGGATCTTAAATGGCCACACATGCAAGCAACCCATGTCAAAGGGCACACACTCGACCTCATCTCACACAATCTGTCCACAGACCAGAACCTAATAATAACAGAAATTAAATGGACAGAAACACCATGGACACCACTACAAACTAAACCTATCCCTAAAATGGCGGAAAAGGGGTTCACACCGTATACAAGAACACACAACCTACTGCACAAGAGGCCAAATAGACTAGGAAACATTCTGGCAACAGATATACAAAAACAAATGGACAGCATAAATGGACTCTATATACTACCTCTCAGAATTGGATAAAAGATGCATACTGGACAAAATACATAGTAACATAGTAGATGACGGCAGAAAAAGACCTGCACGGTCCATCTAGTCTGCCCACGATAAACTCATATGTGTATACCTTACCTTGATTTGTACCTGTCTTTTTCAGGGCACAGACTGTATAAGTCTGTCCAGCAGTATTCCCCGCCTCCCAACCACCAGTCCCGCCTCCCATCACCGGCTCTGGCACAGACTCCGTATAAGTCTGCCCTCCCCTATCCTAGCCTCTCAACCACCAACCCCTCTTCCCCCCGCCACCCAATTTCAGCTAAGCACCCTTATGAACAAGAACCTCACATAGACACAACTCGATACCGTGGTTCAACGAAGAACTGAAAAAAAATAAAAACACAATCCAGGAAACTCGAACGAGCTTGGAAAAAAATAAAAGATGAACACACACTCAACGCATGGAAACAAATACAAAGAAAATACAAATACGCAATAAGACAGACCAAAAGGTCATACTATAAAACTCAAATAGGGCCAGATTACAAAGACACGAAGAAATTATACCAACTCGTGAACAAACTACTAGACGTCACCTTGGTCACCACAACCAATACAGACATCCCATCTGCAGACAACCTTGCTAAATACTTCAATGAAAAAATTGCAAACCTACGTAACACGCTACCTCAGGACAACACCGATATCGAAAATTTCATCACTGGCTTGGACCCAACCCCTGGTGAATACCCAGCAGACCAAACCTGCTCAAACTTCGCTCTCCTCACCGCGGAAACAGTCACCCAGGCAATTAATATGTTCTCCAACTCTCACTGTAAATTGGATACCTGCCTCAGCTACCTAATAAAATCCACCCCCCACCGCTTCATAGCAGACCTTAAATCCCACTTAAACTACATGCTTCAACAAGGTCTCTTCTCTAAGGAAAATGGCAACATCCTACTCACCCCAATACCAAAAGATCCCAAGAAAAAAAATCAAACAAAATCACTAACTACTGCCCAGTAGCAACAATCCCACTGGTGGTCAAACTGATGGAAAGCATGGTAACCAAACAACTTACTGATTATATAAACAAATTCACAACATTACATGACTCACAATCAGGATTTCGCCCCCTCCATAGCACTGAAACAGTACTAATTACCCTCTCCTAGCCAAATTCAAGCAGGAAATAGCAACAAGCAAAAGCATACTTCTCCAATTCGACATGTCTAGTGTGTTCGACATGGTAAACCATAAAATACTACTAAGACTCCTAAATTACTTCAGGATTGGCGGACACATACTTAGTTGGATCAAGGGTTTCCTAACCACTAGAACATATCAAGTGAAATCAAGCTCAAACATATCACCACCGTGGAAAGCAGAATGCGGAGTACCTTAAGGATCACCACTATCACCGATCCTTTTCAACCTAATGATGACCCCACTAGCCAAATCCTTATCCAACCGAGGCCTTAACCGTTTCATCTATGCAGACGATGTCACAATATACATTCCTTACAAACGTGACCTGACAGAAATCACCAACGAAATCAAGCTCAGCTTGAATATCATGGACTCATGGGCAAACGCATTTCAACTAAAACTCAACAAAGAAAAAACACACTGTCTCATCCTCTCATCCCAATACAATACGAACAAACCCACAAACACCCCAGATTATACCCTCCCTATCTCAGACAGCCTAAAAATTCTCAGTGTTACAATTGACCGTAACCTCACACTAGAGAACCAAGTGAAATCTACAACAAAGAAAATGTTCCACTCAATGTGGAAACTCAAACGCGTGAAACCATTCTTCCCGAAGGAAACATTTCATAACTTGATACAATCAATGGTACTAAGCCATGTAGACTACTACAACGGAATTTATGCGGGATGCAAAGAACAAATTATAAAGAAACTTCAGACCGCTCAAAACACGGCAGCCAGGCTTATATTTGGAAAAACACGATTCGAAAGCGCCAAACCCCTCAGAGAAAAACTGCACTGGCTCCCAATCAAAGAACGTATTGCTTTCAAAATCTGCACCCTGGTTCATAAAATTATCTACGGCGAAGCCCCAGGATATATGACAGACCTCATAGACCTACCAACCAGAAACACAACAGGATCAACACGAACATACCTAAATCTCCACTACCGAAGTTGCAAAGGACTCAAATACAAATCAGAGGAAAATCCTGGAGAAGGACCGCGATGGACTGGAAATAGTACAATTGAGAATGAAGTGGATAGAGCACCGTTCACGGAAGAAAGTGTGTATCAACAACTTGAAAAGCTAAAGGTGGACAAAGCCATGGGACCGGACGGGATCCACCCCAGGATATTGAGGGAGCTCAGAGAGGTTTTGGCGGGTCCTCTTAAAGATTTGTTTAATATATCCTTGCAGACGGGAAAGGTTCCGAGGGATTGGAGAACGGCAGAGGTGGTCCCTCTTCACAAGAGTGGTGATAGGGAAGAAGCTGGAAACTACAGGCCGGTAAGCCTCACTTCGGTTATTGGAAAAGTAATGGAAGCGATGCTGAAGGAAAGGATAGCGAATTTCCTGGAAGCCAATAAGTTGCAAGAACCGAGACAACATGGTTTTACGAAAGGGAAATCGTGCCAAACGAATCTCATTGAGGTCTTTGATTGGCTGACAGAAGAATTGAATCAGGGACGAGCTATGGATGTAATCTACATAGATTTCAGCAAAGCTTTTTACACGGTTCCCCACAGGAGGCTCTTAAATAAACTAGAGGGGCTGAAGATAGGACCTGAAATGGTGAACTGGATTAGGAACTGGTTGACGGACAGACACCAGAGGGTGGTGGTGAATGGAATTCGCTCGGAGGAGGGAAAGGTGAGTAGTGGAGTGCCTCAGGGATCGGTGCTGGGGCCGATTCTGTTCAATATATTTGTGAGTGACATTGCCGAAGGGTTAGAAGGTAAAGTTTGACTATTTGCGGATGGATACTAAGATCTGTAACAGAGTGGACACCCGGGAGGGAGTGGAAAACATGAAAAAGGATCTTAAGAAGCTAGAAGAATGGTCTAAGGTTTGGCAATTAAAATTCAATGCGAAGAAATGCAAAGTGATGCACTTAGGGAATAGAAATCCTCGGGAGACGTATGTGTTAGGCGGGGAGAGTCTGATAGGTACGGGTGGAGAGAGGGATCTTGGGGTGATAGTATCTGAGGATTTGAAGGCGACGAAACAGTGTGACAAGGCAGTGGCCGTAGCTAGAAGGTTGTTAGGCTGTATAGAGAGAGGTGTGACCAGCAGAAGAAAGGGGGTGTTGATGCCCCTGTATAAGTCGTTGGTGAGGCCCCATCTGGAGTATTGTGTTCAGTTTTGGAGGCCGTATCTTGTTAAGGATGTAAAAAGAATTGAAGCGGTGCAAAGAAAAGCTACGAGAATGGTATGGGATTTGCGTTACAAGACGTATGAGGAGAGACTTGCTGAACTAAACATGTACACTCTGGAGGAAAGGAGAAACAGGGGTGATATGATACAGACGTTCAAATATTTGAAAGGTATTAATCCACAAACGAACCTTTTCCGGAGATGGGAAGATGGTAGAACGAGAGGACATGAAATGAGATTGAAGGGGGGCAGACTCAAGAAAAATGTCAGGAAGTATTTTTTCACGGAGAGAGTAGTGGATGCTTGGAATGCCCTCCCACGGGAGGTGGTGGAAATGAAAACGGTAACGGAATTCAAACATGCGTGGGATAAGCATAAAGGAATCCTGTGCCGAAGGAATGGATCCTCAGGAGCTTAGTCAAGATCGGGAGGCGGGGCTAGTGGTTGAGAGGCAGGGATAGTGCTGGGCAGACTTATACGGTCTGTGCCAGAGCCTGTGGTGGGAAGCGGGACTGGTGGTTGGGAGGCAGGGATAATGCTGGACAGACTTGTACGGTCTGTGCCAGAGCCGGTGGTGGGAAGCGGGACTGGTGGTTGGGAGGCAGGGATAGTGCTGGGCAGACTTATACGGTCTGTGCCCTGAAGAGCACAGGTACAAATCAAAGTAGGGTATACACAAAAAGCAGCAAATATGAGTTATCTTGATGGGCAGACTGGATGGACCGTGCAGGTCTTTTTCTGCCGTCATCTACTATGTTACTATGTAACCTATTCATCCAGCTTTTCCTACATAAGCACACTACTATGGAACGCATTACCAAAAGCTGTGAAAACAACTTATGATCTAAACTTCCGGAAATCATTAAAAACTAACCTGTTCAAAAAGGCATACCCTACCGACCCAACTTAAATGCCTGTACCCTGCAACACAACAAAACCAAAGCTCGTAATGGACATATAATAACTCTTCCTCTCTACGATTCTCTAATGTGTCTGTACACACAAACTTATTCTACCACAACATTACTGTATTTGTTCATACTGGAATTGGTGAACGCCTTTACGGTACTATGTAAGCTACATTGAGCCTGCAAATAGGTGGGAAAATGTGGGATACAAATGTAACAAATAAATAAATAAATGTACTTATATTGAATAGAACTGCTCCAGCACCAATCCCTGAGGCACTCCACTACTCACCTTTCTTTCCTCTGAGTGAATTCCGTTTATCATCACCCTCCGTCATCTGCCAGTCCACCAGTTGCTAATCCAATTCATCACTTTGAGTCCTAATTACAGCTTGCTCAGTTTATTCATGAGCCTTCTATGAGGAACTGTATCAAAGGCTTTGTTGAAATAGGCTACATCTAGCGCATGTTCTAGATCCAGTTCTCTGGTAACCTAGCCAAAGAAATCAAATTCATTTGGCATGATTTTTCTTTTGTAAAACTATGTTGCCTCGGATCGTGCAACCTGTTGGATTGTAGAAGGTTCACTACTTTTCCAACCACCAAAATGAAGATTACCGGCCTATAGTTTCCCTACTTCTCCGTCATCCTTTTTGTGAAGAGGGACAACATCCACACTTTTCCAATCCTGTGGAATCTCTCCCATCTCCAAAGATTTATTAAACATTTAAGAGGACCCACCAGAACCTCTCTGAGGTCCCTCAATATTCTGGGATGTATTCTCTGCTACTTATCATTTCTATAGCACTACTAGACGTACACAGTGCTGTACAGTTTAACATGAAACACAGTAACATAGTAGATGACGGCAGAAAAAGACCTACACGGTCCATCCAGTCTGCCTAACAAGATAAACTCATATGTGCTACTTTTTGTGTATACCTTACCTTGATTTGTATCTGCCATTTTCAGGGCACAGACCTTAGAAATCTTGCCCAGCACTAGCCCCGCCTCCCAACCACCAGCCCTGCCTCCCCCCACCGGCAGATTTGTATCTGCCATTTTCAGGGCACAGACCGTAGAAGTCTTGCCCAGCACTAGCCCCACCGCCCAACCACCAGCCCCGCCTCCCCCCACCGGCTCTGCCACCCAATCTCGGCTAAGCTTCTGAGGATCCATTCCTTCTGAACAGGATTCCTTTATGTTTATCCCACGCATGTTTAAATTCTGTTACCGTTTTCATCACCACCTCCCGCAGGAGGGCATTCCAAGTATCCACCACTCTCTCCATGAAAAAATAGTTCCTGACATTTTTCTTGAGTCTGCCCCCCATCAATCTCGTTTCATGTCCTCTCGTTCTACCGCCTTCCCATCTCCGGAAAAGGTTCGTTTGCGGATTAATACCTTTCAAATATTTGAACGTCTGTATCATATCACCCCTGTTTCTCTTTTCCTCCAGGGTATACATGTTCAGGTCAGCAAGTCTCTCCTCATACGTCTTATGTTTGTGCAGCGCTGCGTACGCTTTGTAGCGCTATAAAAATGCTAAATAGTAATAGTAGTAGTAACACAAATCCCATACCATTCTCGTAGCTTTTCTTTGCACAGCTTCAATTCTTTTTACATCCTTAGCAAGATAAGGCCTCCAAAACTGAACACAATACTCCAGGTGGGGCCTCACCAACGACTTATACAGGGGCATTAAAACCTCTTTTCTTCTGCTCTCTCTATACAGCCTAGCAACCTTCTAGCTACGGCCACCGCCTTGCCACACTGTTTCGTTGCCTTCAGATCCTCAGATACTATCACCCCAAGATCCCTCTCCCTGTCCGTACATATCAGACTCTCACCGCCTAACACATACATCTCCCGTGGATTTCTACTCCCTAAGTGCATCACTTTGCATTTCTTCGCATTGAATTTTAATTGCCAAACCTTAGACCATTCTTCTAGCTTCCGCAGATCCTTTTTCATGTTTTCCACTCCCTCCCGGGTGTCCACTCTGTTACAAATCTTAGTATCATCCACAAAAAGGCAAACTTTACCTTCTAACCCTTCGGCAATGTCATTCACAAATATATTGAACAGACAGTCCCTGCTCGAAACAGCTTACAATCTAATCAAGACAGACAAACAGGCCAAATAAGGGATAAGGGAATTACTAAGGTGGGAAGGATATAAAACATACATGGGTAACATACAAGTGAATAGGGGTTAGGAGTTAAAAGCAGCATACAGGTGGGCTCTTAGCCTAGATTTGAAAATAACCAGAGATGGAGCTTGACATACTAGCTCAGGAAGTCTATTCCAGGCATATGGTGCAGCAAGATAAAAGGAACAGAGGGCTAGATGCACTAAACCTTAACGACCCTCTAACAACCCTTTAACGAAGGAAATTCCTAACCATTGCATGCATTAAAGGCCTTTTTCCTACGAAGCAAGCAGCTAACGAAAACGGAATGCAAACGAGAAACTACCATTGAAATGTGGACAATTCGGAATGCACTAACCATACCGAGGATTGCAACGAATCATTTACCGTCAGAAATTTTATTTGAGCTCAGACCTGTCGTTAAGGCCTGAGCTGTCATCTCCCCGCTGCCCCCTGCACCATAAAAATCCAAGCCGGCATGTTTAAAAAGAAAAGTGAGATACAAACACAAACACGTGGCTCTCCGCTCCCCCCTGCATCACTACAAAACTAAACATACCTCAAAAAAAGATCGGGAGGGGGCAAAGGCGCTTGTCAGAGGCGACCTGTATGGACGGCTTTCCCCGCACCCCCCCAGATGATACAGACACTGCTCCTCACTTCTCCCTGCAGCTTAAAAATCCTGTCTCTCTCTCCTTCTCCCACAGCTTTGAAAATTAACACTCTCTGCTATCCCCTGAAGCCAATTTCCCAGTACTGTAAACAGGCTGCCCCTTCCCCCTCCCTTCTTGTTCCATCACAGTGAAAGAGGTCTTTTGTTACAAAAGGGGGTTTACGAGGGTCGTTCTTTTTAGAGTCATCTTCAACTGCACTCTCCTGCTAGGTCCGGGACCTGCAAGCCTTTATTGCTCTCTGATCTAGCAGGAGAGCTAGATCCGATCCCCCCCTTGCACGCCCCAGTTTGACGTAAGCAACCTATGTAGGTTTAGTACGTTTGTGGCATGCTCAGATCTGCGCATGCTTAAGGGGCAAATTAACGACGGGGATGATACATTGTACTTTTCAATACCGCACCGAACATTTCTGAGCTGTTTTTTTTGTGTATTGTTCATTGTTTCAAATTCGTTAAGCACTTTTACGATTTAGATTTTTTAACGTTTGGTTGATGCATCTAGCCCAGAGTCTGCAGTGGAGTAGAAGGGTATAGATAAGAGAGATTTACCCAATGAATGGAGTTCTCAGGAAGGAGTGTAGGGAGAGATAAGAGTGGAGAGGTACTGAGGAGCTGCAGAGTGAATACACTTGTAAGTCAATAAGAGGAGTTTGAACTGTATGCGGAAACGGATATGCAGCCAATGAAGTGACTTGAGGTTCCACGGCTTTATCCAGTTTCAGTTTCTCAGCTGTTTATAAATAGTGCAATATTTACTCCATTCTCATGTATATCTTTGTCAGCCAATCATGGTCCTTCTCTAGGATATTGTCTGTCAACACAGAAGTATTTGTTTAGCATGATTTTCTTCATCACTCTTCACACAGTGGTTTTCAACATCTTTGAGTCTTACAATTCTATTTCTAGCCTTCCTCCTTTCCCCAACATACCTGAAAAAGTCTTCTCACTTATCTTTATGCAGTACTTTTTTTGTAGGAAAAAAGGTACCGGTACTCCATCCATATCCAGCTTTGCACTCCATTAGATCAAGCTAATACAGCCAGATCTCCACAATTGGTACCATATGTTTCTTGGTACTCAAAGCCACGGCCTTGCAGCTGAACCCCAGAGACTACTTGGGTTACGTGACTTACCCAAATGCCCATGGAACTGAAGTGGGACTGAAAATCAGGCTTCCTCAGTTCCCTACCTACTGCCCTAATTATTAGGCTATTCATTACGAAAGAGCTGGATTAGAGGCTGACCGAATGTCAGTTTCAGTGCCAAATGGGGCCCAAAATCCTTTTTCTGCCTAGTGAAAGCCGAAAATTTGTGCTTTGACCTATTTTTCTCCCTCCCTCCCCTCTGAACTTAAGTTGCCTCTTACCCCCCCCCCCCCCCCACCTACCTATGGCCCCCCCTTTGGGCCTATATTACAATCCCTTGAGGTCTAGGGGTGTGGTAAGGGCAGGTGTGATCTCCAGTCGCTGCTGCCCATGTTGGCTCTTCTCTCAAAATAGTCCCATGGCCTCTAGTGGCAATCTTGTGAGACTGCCGCATGAGGGCACGGCAGTCATTTTGAGAGTAGAGCTGACAAGGACAGGAGCGACTGGGGATAACTGTCACGTCTGTGGCCGTGACCACCCTCAGACTTACCTTGTTCCTGGGGGTCAGCTTCCTAGCTGGCTCCTGTTTCTTCTGTCTGTCCTTTCTGAGCTAGCTCTGGCTCTCTGTGCTGGCTGCATCCAGCAGCATGACACTAATTGCTTCACTATACTGCACCTGTGGGTGTTGCCTGGGTTAGCTCTTTCTCTCTCTGTGTGTGCTGGCTGCTTCCAGCATGACTCTAATTGCTTCACTACACTACACCTGGGTGTGGGAAGCCTCTCTGTGTTTCACTGTGCTTTCTGTCTGCTCTGTGGTTTGTGCCTGAACAGCCTCCGTAGTTACTTAGAGATTGCTGCAGCTGCACCTCTGGTGTTGAAGGGCTTTATTAAGCACTTAGAGACTACAGCCTTTGCAGCGTCTAAGGTCCCTGGTATGTTAGAGTGCTCTGTGCACTGCTGCATTGTCCAGTTCAGTGTGAGTTCCTAGTGTATGATTAGTTAGCTTGGGCACAGCTTTGCTTGTTAGCCTGTGTACAGCTTTCCTAGTTCTCCTGTGTTTGCTTAGTGTGTGTTTCTAGTGTTTGACTGGTTAGCTTGGGCATAGCTTTCCTGTTAGCTTGTGTACAGTTTTCTAGTCTTTTTGTGTTTAGCTTTCTGGTTTTCCCGTGTGTGTTTTCTTTTGCTTCTGGAGCTTCAGCCCTTGTTCTGTCTGTTGCCAGTACTCCTTGATACTGGAGCTCCAGCCATAGTCTCCTTGACCTGACCATTGCTTTGAACCTGACTACTGCTTGCTAGCCGCCCGCCCAAAGACTTGCTTTGAATCTGATTACTGCTTTGCTAGCTGCCTGCCCAGAGACTTTGCTTTGAACCTGACTACTGCTTTGCTAGCCGCCTGCCCAGAGACTTTGCTGTGACCCTGACTACTGCTTTGCTAGCCGCCTGCCCTGAGACTTGCTTTGAACCTGCCTACTGCTGGAACCGGACATTCCCTGCCTGTCTGCCTTGCTTTCACCTAGGTGCCTGGGGGCACTTCTGTATCCTGACTCCTGTTGTTCCTGCCTGCTAGTTCCAGTTCTCCTGTAAGCCCTGCCGGTCACTCAAACCTGAGGGCTCTACCCTCGGGGAACGGTGGCTAAGCGCATGTGAAGCCTAGGTCCAGTGTGTTCCTGTCCAGCAGGTTCCGGTCCCGTGGGTTCCAGTCCAGTGGGCTCCATTCCAGTGTGTTCCAGTCCAGCGGGCCCACTCCAGTGTTCCAGTCCAGCGGACTCCACTCCAGTGCGCACCCGTCCGGTGCATTCCAGTCCTGTGTATTCCTGTGCAGAACTCCAGTCTGGGGTTCCAGTCCAGTCCTGTCTCTACCTTGAAGGTGACCTTGCCTGCCACTGCCGCTCCACGGTAGTGGCCCAAGGACTCACGCACCCAGTGCTCCCGGGGAAGAAGCCTGACAGAATGCCAAGGTCCTCGAGAATGCGACAATAACTCCTGCCCTGACTACACTAAGTACTGCCATACTGGGAAGACCAAGGGTCCATCAAGCCCAGCATCCTGTTTCCAACATTGGCCAATCCAGGTCACAAATACTTGGCAAGATCCCACACTACCAGGGATTGTTAGGTAGGTTGGGGGGGGGGGGTACTCTTTGCATTTTTTTTTTTGCTGCAATGTGAAAGTAACAGAGTATGATCTTGAATGGTAGTTTATGGTAAACAGAGTACGCCAAATAAATGATTTTGATACAAAACTTTAGCAGGAATTTAACTCCATAAATTTGGGACAAAAAGCTCCTTATGAATTAGCCTCTCTGTGGAGATATGGCATCAGCTGTCTCTCCAAATGTGGCGCAAAAGAACCTGTACATCCTTGATTGTTCAGAACCCCGGACCTCAATGGTGGTGGACTCATGTGAAGGTCCATACCCTGAGAGATGAGTCCTGTGGCAGGCGAGACTGCCTGGCAGCCAGAAGGCGATAGGGCCCTGTGCAAGCTGGCTGTGTACCCCTCCTAATCTGCTGCCGAAGGAGGAAGATCAGGAAGCAGGGGCCTAACAAAGCTAGAGGTGTCCCAAGGTCAGTGACGTGTCTTTTAATAGGATGTGCAGCACAGAACACATGGTCATCACTAAACTGCAGTCCAAACTCTCCCTGCCAACCAAAGCAGTCAAATGCTCACAGAGAATGGCCCTACTGCGGCCCTGACACAAGCAAGGCAGAAAGCAGGCAATCACAGTGCACCACGGTGGTTTCTGCCAACTCTTCAACACCTATCATATCTGTGATCCTGTGCACCTCACCTCCCTATCCCTTGAAACTAGAACTCACTTACCGATTACCACACAACTTGCACCATATGGGGATGACCCAGACAGCCTTCTCCGATTGCTGCAAAAAAGCCTGAGCCTCTTCATTATTATTATTCTGACAATAAACTTTATACAAGCAGAGGAAGGAAGCCTAAAGAAAGAAAACAGCCCCACGCTTGACCAATGGGTTTGGAAGGGAAGAAAATGGTGGAAGGGGATAGGGGAGACGAGGACTTCTACAGGACCTTACTCACTGCTCTGGGCAGGGGCCCTATGAATCCTTCACTGCCCCCAAATAACACAGCCCACAGGTCTTGGACACATAGGTTGGAGTCCTGCCTAGGGCTTCCTCCTGACTTGATTAGGGCGAAGGCCACAGACTAATATCTAAGAACCTCACACTATGGTCCCCCAGGGGGTCAAGCCACACATTGCAAGTTCCAGGGCTGCACCACTCCTTATACTGGAGATGACATCACTGAAAGTCAGTGTTCTCTGATTCCATCTGGTGGTTGATGGGCATACCCCAGTTGTTTGGACTGGTCTAGAAGGATGAAGAGCAGCCCTTTATGAAGAAAATTATAAAGATTTAAATAGAAACATTCTAGATAAGAGGTCATCCCCTTATTTGGAAACATTAAAATAGGTGTCAAATCATTCACATAAAAGCAACTATTAAATTTAGCATGTGGGGGAAGTATGCAGGGTATGGCTCATGAATTCTTTCCAACTCATCTATGTGGGGGTGTGTAGCTAGCTGTAATCAAATCATTTACCTACAAGCTGCTATTAAAATTGAAAAATAAAGAAAACAATTTACACAGTTGATTTAATAGATACGATCAAATGTCTGTTCTATCTTTCTTTTTTTTCTACACAACTGCAATAAATGGATACAGCCCCTGTGCAGATAATTGAAAGTTCTTACCAAAGGTGGTAACTTCTGTTGTTTCAACGTAGTTAGTTGATTTTACAGGCAATGTGAAAATCTGTTAAAAAAAAAAAAAGCTACACTATAATTGTTCAAGTTTATGCATAAATATCTTTGTACTCAGCCTGCATCTTAAATCCTAAAATGTTACAGCATATAAATCCCCTCAGTTTTCAGGACTGCAAGAAATTCAAGAAGCAATTAAACCTTCTGGAACAATTAAAAAAGTAGTGTAAGGAGTGATACCAGTGATATAAGGAATTGCTGGGCAAACTGAGTATTTGTGATTCTGGCAGCACAGAAGGAAAGTACAAAAGAACAGGGCTATCCCATTACCCCCTACCATTTGTGAGGATAGAGAATAATTTTTGGAGGGATATTTTGGCTCAGGGTTATAAAAAAGCCAAAGTACAGTTTGAATGTTTGTCTGTTGGTTTCTACCTCCTAGCCTGGATCCAGCTCATAAGGGAGAGCCCTTAAGCCTTAAGCCCTAGTGGTATAAGTTCATAAAGTGTTAATTTAGAGACACCTGGTCACTTAGATCAGGACAGTCTGTTAATTAGTCTAGGAGTGTGTACTGTGGTTGTGCCAGTTTCACTAAAAAATCCACAGTACATGGACAGCAAGAGTAGTGTACTTGCTGGATCCTCTCCAGAGCTCAGGAGGAAGGAGAAAGTGAGTTTATTAAATAATTCTATCTAATTCGCCTATGTACAGATAAAACACTATCTCCGCTCCTTAGATCAGGTGGCGCTGGGGGGACGTATGTGGATACGGTTGCGAGACTTTTTTCAGGAGCCTATGGAGGAGTACCCCTCAGTCTCAGGGATATACAAGTCCTTGGTCCGTTGGAGGCCCGGGAAGAATTATGCCCACCTGATAAGCAAATGGGAAATGGATCTGGGGTTTTCACTGGCGTCGTGGGATGTGGGGTCAGCATTGCGTGGTATTAGGACATTGGTGATGGACGAACGATTGAGAGAATGTGGCTATCGAGTGCTATTGCGGGGTTATATGGTGAGAGCCCAGTTGGCCCATGTAGAGGGCGCTGGGGATTCGACATGCCTGAAGTGTGGAGTGGCCCAGCACTTATCATCATGCGTTTTGGAAATGCCCGGCAGTACGAACTTTTTGGCAGCGGGTAAGGAGCTTCTTGATTAGACTGGGACATAAGGTCCAGGGAACGGAAGAGCAGTTTCTGTTGGATAGACCTAGAGCCTTTGCTTCCCTGGGGCGCCACGTGAGCCTGCTATGTAGAAAAATGAGCCTGGTAGCTCGTAAATGTGTTTTACAATATTGGACTGTTCCAGAAGCTCCCGCATTTTGGCACTGGAGAAACCAAATACACCTTCTGGCGTCTTGGGAGGTCAGAGAGGCGAGACAGTCCCCAAGGCGTAGGAAGCTTTTTGTCCGGACATGGTCAACTTATTTGCAAATTCTTAGCCCAAAAGGGCGCAGTATGTTAATTAACCCATAAAGAAGGAAATTCTTGACAGATACCTGTCCTGGTCGGGAAATAGGGGGGGGGGGGAGGGTGAAAGGTGGGAAGTTATTGAGGCATGGGAGAGATGGATACCAAGTTTCTGATGTTTCTAACAGAAGGATGGCCTTATAGAACATGGTTCTGGAGAACAGGTGTGGTATGGCAAGTTTTGTTTTGGCTGGGCTGCGGACTCTGTCCAGTCAGGAGTTTCTAATACAAGGTTCATATAACTATGGAGAAGTAATGTTAATAATAGATGATTAAGTTATAGGGATTCTACCCAGGATCCTGAAGTGGATGACTGGTCTCGGGGGGGGGGAGGGGGAGGGGCGGCGCTATCAGAGACAAGCCCCGGGAGACCACGGTGCAGTGTCACAGTTCTAATTCGGTTAGGCAAGAGAGGAGTGGAGGTTATGAGCCCAGTTCATCCTCAAGCTGAGGTTGGGCTTCAATGTGGGATTGTATAAAGTTTAATTTGCTATGCTGGTAATGGCAGTAATATAATTGTGAATGTTACGAAGGACTGTCCTCAATAAAAAAAGGACTGCACCATTAATGGGGGAGGGGGTTCTAGGGTTAGGTAGGGGAGGGAGGGGGTACTGTTCAAAAAAATGTGAAGATGTATATTATTTTATCTGCAGTTTGATGGTTCTGTTACCAAGGTTTTGTTTCTTTTCTATATTGACAGTATATTGACAGTGGTGATTGTTTACTTTGTTGCATTATCAATAAAATTGTTGAAACATAAAATGGAGGGGTGAGGTGGGAATAAAATGTAAAAAAAAAGTTTGATGGCGGAATGTAGCATTTGCACTAGCTGAATACTTGTGCATGTTTGAGTTTCTGTACATTTAGAATGTGAAATGTGTATCCTGTGAATGTCATCAATAAAAACGTTGAAACATAAATAATTCTATCTAGTCACCCTAAGACCACCTTACTCAGCTCTACAGGTCCTGGATTGACACCATCAATAGTTGTCGAGATCTACTGGCAGTCATCTGCCCTATGGTACCAACTGTCCCAAAACAACATCTGATATGCTGACAAGAACCTCAGGAAACCTGAGCCTCCAAGAGACAAGCTGCTGAGACTGTTAACTCTTATACTACTTACTGGATACAGAGAGAAACAGCATCAAGGAGGAGGATAGAGGGTCTGTATAGAGATAGGGTTACCACATTTGCGGAGATAGAAAAATAAAATGCTGCCCCGCCCCTGCCGCACAATCACCTTGACTCCCCAAGAAAGCCAGATACCATAAGCGGTGAAAATACTGGTAAAAGTATCAGAAATACATTTTCTTGTGTACTCTGCTAAATGCAAAATTTTATATACATTTCCAAAAAAGCAAACATCCATGAGCAGCATGTCCCTTCTTTTTCATCCCATCGATGACCAGCATAACCCCCCTTCTCCTCCATGTACTGCATAAGTACATATAAGTACATAAGTATTGCCATACTGGGAAAGACCAAAGGTCCATCAAGCCCAGCATCCTGTTTCCAACAGTGGCCAATCCAGATCACAAGTACCTGGCAAGATCCCAAAAAGTACAAAACATTTTATACCGCCTATCCCAAAAATAGTGGATTTTCCCCAAGTCCATTTAATAACGGTCTATGGGCTTTTCCTTTAGGAAGCTGTCCAAACCTTTTTTAAACTCCGCTAAGCTAACCACATTTACCACATTCTCTGGCAATGAATACCAGAGTTTAATTACACGTTGAATGAAGAAAACTTTTCTCCGATTCGTTTTAAATTTACTACATTGTAGCTTCATCGCATGCCCCCTAGTCCTAGTATTTTTGGAAAGCATGAACAGACGCTTCACATCTACCCGTTCAACTCCACTCATTATTTTATAGACCTCTATCATATCTCCCCTCAGCCACCTTTTCTCCAAGCTGAAGAGCCCTAGCCGCTTTAGCCTTTCCTCATAGGGAAGTCGTCCCATCACTTTTATCATTTTCGTCGCCCTTCTCTGCACCTTTTTAAATTGCATTTCCCCCTTTTCCCTCTCCCTTCCCTCCATCTACAATATGTCCCCCTCTCTTCTCCCTTCCATCCACGTGCAGCTTGCCCTATTCTCTCCCCTTCCATGCATGTACAGCTTGCTGCTTACACCCTTCTCCCCCTCCCATCCATGAGCAGTTTGTCCCCTTATCCCCCTCTCATCCATGTGTAGCATATCACCCCTCCCCCTCCCATCCATGCACAGCATCCCCTCTCCTTCTCATCCATGTGTAGCATATGAATCCCCTCCCTTAAAGCCCTGGCGGTCTAGGGACATCTTCGGGGCAAAGAACCTCACTCTTTCCTGCCCGCTGCCACCACTACTTTAAAATGGCTGCCGAGATTTCAAGTGGTGGCCTTGAAAGACTTCCGCAGAAGTCGATGCTTGAAGTCTTGCCATCAATTTTAAAGAAGCAGTGGCAGCAGGCCACTAGACCACCAGGGAGCATTATGGTAGATTCAGGCAGGGGAGAGAGAAGGCCTGCCAGTCCAGAAACCTGGAAAAACGGGCAAGCAGGTAAAAACCACCTGGACTCCCGACAGTCCCCTGAAAAAGAGGAGATCGCCAGGGGAATCCGGACATATGGCAATGCTATGTATTGACTATCACAAATAATTACTACTACTTATCATTTCTATGGCGCTACTAAGATGTACACAGGGAGACAGCTGGTCCGTTGGAAATGTTTGATCCTTCAGCTGAGGTGTTTTTGTAAAGTATATCTCAAGAGAAACAAGTAATGTAGAGTTGTATGAAGGTTTCAATATCATAATATATACATTTTTCTTTTTTAGTTAGACGCAGACCATTTGACCCTGAAGCAGGCGACGAAACGCTGGCCATTGTTGGTCTTGGTCGCGTTCAGCATGTAACTAACTAAAGAAGGATTGGACCTTGCAAAAGCTAAGTAGCTGTTACGTTTAACTTTACGACTGCCCATCATATGTTAGAAAAAAGAAAAAATTTATACAAAAAGAAAAAAAGAGTATTAGAACATACGTTTGGGATAGGCTGCTCTATGAACGTGGGGGTGTTGCCAATGATGAAGCGGTCCAGCCCTCATGAGCTCATAATATAATTGAACCGGGGGCTTCTTGAGGCAACATCTCCTTAAATTAATTGATTGTATCACTTTTTGTCAGAAAATTAAGCCGATGATGTTATCTTTATATCTCCTCCACACTTGAATATATTATTTGTTAATAGAATTAGAAGGAGATTACCTTCATATTTATTTATTATAATTTGCCGATTATATTTGGAGAAGGACCTTAAAATGGCTGATCAATCTTGGAGAACCAGACACACTTTTTCTTCTGAGCACATAACAGACACTCTTAGAGGTGTCTCTCTTTTGGAACTTGATCCTGCGCTGTCTATGTCAGTGTCATGGACAGCGGCTGGAGATCTATATAAAAGACTGACGAGAGCAGAATTACATGGGGCAACACTGATAGAATATTGCAAAAAAGAGATTATACCACGAAGATTACGCATAATAAAACCCCCCAAAATGTTCAATAATGATTCTGAATTCCTTACCCAGTGGGCAGGAATATTGAATAAATGTTCCTTAGACCTTATGGTGTTGATTATTAATAAAACTACATCAACAGCGGTTTCAATTAAAGAGGAGATTGGAAAGACCCTTGAGACATTAAAAACTCAATGTACAGCGGACGTTTTCTCTAAACAACACGAGGAACTAAATGCCAAGATCGACTCATTTCGGAGGTCTCTTCAAGAATCTAAGATTAAAAAATTACGTAGAGATGAAGAAGATTATGGTAAGAATCGCGTATATCCGTGGTTACAACAAAAGGATAAACAGGAGGTTTCCCCTCCTTTTGGCGGTGAAGAGAGCGAATTTTCGGATATAAGCTCCTCTGGCTCCGATGGACAGCCTTTTTTAGGAGACTCCAGAGGGAGAAGAGGAAGAGGACGCGGAATGCGAGGCTGGAGAGGAATGTGGAGAGGAGACCAATACCAACAAGGGAGCTGATCAATGATTATGGTCTGGAAGAAGAAGGGTGTATAGTAATTAATCTGTCCAAATACTCCCTTTCAACTACTGAATTGTCTTTACTGTCTAAAGGCCTCTCCTTTGTTCCCACCCAGTGCCATGATTCCTTTCAATGTAGAGTGGATCTAGAAAAATTTTTACGTAAATTACATTTGAGAGTCTACTTTTCACAGCTTACCGAATCTAGAAGCGATGCGGTGGATACATCGAGAGTCAAATTAAAATCGACTTGGTGTCCTCCAGCTCCACCGGATCCTGCTCTTTCCATCTTTCGTCGAGTTGTTTTACAAGATCTTGAGAGTGTTGAGGAAACGACCAGCCGCCGTAATTTCAATCTGTCTAATGACGAATGGAAAGTTCTAAACCAACTAAAGAACAATACCCAGTTGGTAATACGACGGGCAGATAAGGGAGATGCGGTGGTGTTACAAGATCGCTCTGCCTATGAATCTGAAGTATATAGGCAATTGAATAATACGAGTGACTATATACTTTTGGATATAGATCCTACGGAGATGTTAAAGACTTATCTTCCAACTGACAGGCGCTGCATATGCAGATAACTTGATCACCCAAAAAGAATTTCAGTTCCTTAATTCGAATGCTCCTAACATACCTGTTTTTTACACGTTACCTAAGGTACATAAGACCTTATGCAATCCACCTGGACGCCCGATTGTCTCTGGGAAGGGCTCGTTATTAGAACCTCTTTCCATATACATAGATACCTTTTTGCGTCCACTGGTTCCTGCAGTTAAATCATATATAAAAGACTCGACGCACTTCATGCAAAAGTTAAGCACGTGGAACACTGATTTAGATGACACTTTGCTAGTAACCCTTGATGTAGTTGCACTTTACACATCCATCCCTCAAGACGAGGCTGGAAAAACATGGAATGGTGCTCACTTCCTTCATATTGAAACTAGCTACACTGGCTATGAAGAAAAATTATTTTCAATTTGATCAAAAGATCTTCCAACAGATTTCAGGAGTAGCGATGGGTGCTACCCTAGCACCCTCAGTAGCTAATTTATTTATGTCATTTTTTGAGGAAAAGTTTGTATACACCTGCCCTTTTTGGTCCCACATTAAGATGTGGTGTAGATTTATTGATGATATATTTTTTGTGTGGGAGGCTGATATACATACTTTAGAACTGTTCATCAAGTTTTTAAATCAATGCCATCCTACGATTAAATTCACAGGACATCATGAAATACAAAACATCAGCTATCTGGATGTGCAGATTAGCAAAGCTAAATCATCTTTTAACACCACAGTATACTGGAAGAAGACTGATGTCAACAGCTTGCTACAATATACAAGTTGTCACCCAAGGTGTCTCAAGAATAGTCTCCCTTTTTCTCAGATGTTGAGATACCGCCGTTTATGTTCAGAAACAGCAGATTTTCGAGAACAAGCAAGAACACTCAGCAAGCGTTTGCACCAAAGGGGTTACCTGAAGAAGATCGTGAGACAAGCATACCGATGAGCAAAATTTAACCATCGAGAGACATTATTATGCCCGAATAACAACAATGTGAGACCCAGTGATGAAGAAGATTTTATCACTTGTGTTTTACGTTTTAATAAAGATGCACACAGGGTCAGTAAAATTCTTAGCGACCACTGGGGCATATTACAGACTCTTTCAGTGTTTACAAATAAAGGAATTCGTTTTGCATACAGCAGATCTAAGAACTTGAAGGAACTATTATGCCCGTCGGTATTACCTTTAAATAGAGATGTGTCTCCTATTTTTGCAGGGCATAAAAAATGTGGTTCCTGCTGTATGTGTGAGATGATGATAGAGAAAAAGATTTTTATCCATCCAAAATCCTTTCGAGAATTCGATTTAAGAGTCAACACTAACTGTAAATCAGATCATGTCATCTATTGCCTAGTTTGCCCGTGCGGTTTACTGTATGTGGGACAAACCTCACGGACGCTATATGTCCGATTGATCGAGCACCGCAGTGTGTTAAATACACAAAGAATGTCTACACCTTTGGTACAACATTGCAATACAGTACAACACTCCTTTGCTGAATTAAGATGTTTTGTCTTACAACAAATAGAGGTATCCCGAACCCGTATTGGAGTTGACAGAAGGAGGATCCTGTTCCAGTGTGAACAAAAGTGGATATACCGTCTGAACTCATTAACCCCAATGGGTTTGAATGCAAAAATCGAATGGGGACATTTTTTCTAATTTGGAACATTTTTTCCAACTGATAACATTGTTTGAAACACACTTCTCTATTTAGAGTGTTCAGATTACTGATCATAAGTTTTTTTGAAGTCTTTTTGAAGTTTAGAAAAATTGTGTGCTCCGTGTTGAAAGAATGAAAGGTGAGGACACAAGCTGATTGGTCGAGCCAATCATTGGCGTCTGACGTAAGAGAACCTTTAAATTTGAGAAGCCATCTTTATTCTAAGCTGGTCCGTTGGAAATGTTTGATCCTTCAGCTGAGGTGTTTTTGTAAAGTATATCTCAAGAGAAACAAGTAATGTAGAGTTGTATGAAGGTTTCAATATCATAATATATACATTTTTCTTTTTTAGTTAGACGCAAACCATTTGACCCTGAAGCAGGCGACGAAACGCTGGCCATTGTTGGTCTTGGTCGCGTTCAGCATGTAACTAACTAAAGAAGGATTGGACCTTGCAAAAGCTAAGTAGCTGTTACATTTAACTTTACGATTGCCCATCATATGTTAGAAAAAAGAAAAATTTATACAAAAAGAAAAAAAAGAGTATTAGAACATACGTTTGGGATAGGCTGCTCTATGAATGTGGGGGTGTTGCCAATGATGAAGCGGTCCAGCCCTCATGAGCTCGTAATATAATTGAACCGGGGGCTTCTTGAGGCAACATCTCCTTAAATTAATTGATTGTATCACTTTTTGTCAGAAAATTAAGCCGATGATGTTATCTTTATATCTCCTCCACACTTGAATATATTATTTGCACAGGGAGACAGAGACATAGTAACATAGTAGATGACGGCAGAAAAAGACCTGCACGGTCCATCCAGTCTGCCCAAGACAAACTCATATGTGTATACCTTACCTTGAATTTGTACCTGTCCTTTTCAGGGCACAGACCATATAAGTCTGCCCAGCAGTATTTCCCGCCTCCCAACCACCAGTCCCGCCTCCCATCACCGGCTCTGGTACAGACCGTATAAATCTGCCCTCCCCTATCCTAGCCTCCCAACCACCAACCCCTCTTCCCCCCACCTGCTCCGACTTTGTAAATAGTTTGCCTGCTGCTAAAGTAATTTGTTCCAGTTTGTATACTCTCCCTTTACCTTTGACAATAAGTTCACTAAAGACAGTGGCTCAGAGCAGCCCTCTGTAGTGGTCTACTTTATTTAAGTGCGGAGCGAGTAGACTTTACTTTCTGGCCTCCTAGATTAAACCAATCCCATGCCCTGAGATACATTCAGGGGACATTTTATTATAGCTAAGCATACACTAACAGACATTAGCATGCGCTAAATGCTGCATGTCCTATGTTATACCTATGTCCATTAGTGCACACTAAGCTTTAGTAAAAGAGTCCTTGTGTACCAGGGAAAATCCCAAATTATAAGCTTATATTTATTTAAAACACTTCTAGTCTGCCTATTTGTAGGTGGGTTACAATAAAACACTCAGAATAAAAACAATACAGAACTCAAATAGTCATTGAAATGCGTTATACAAGAAAATATCTCATAAAGCCTGAATAAACAAATATGTTTCAGCTGCTTCTTAAGTAAAGATAATTTTCTTCAAACGGTCAGGCAAATTATTCCACAACTGTGGACCTCTAACTGAAAATGCAGCATTTCTCTGAATTACCTGGTAAGCAAAGCAGATGTTTCTGTTCCGAGCGCAAGGCACGGGGAGGCAGATAAAACTTAAGCACATGTCTAAAATATTGGGGCACTCGAACAAAGACTTAAAAGCCACAATCAACAGTTTAAAATTAACTCGCTAATGCAGGGATTTCAACACTGGACTGACATGGTCAAAATGACTAATCCCAGCTATCATATGCCCCATCAAGAAACTCAGTATCTACATGGAAGAAAAATGAATATCAACAGCATACACACAAAAGTTCTCAAGTTCACAAATTAATTCCCATAGGGGTACAAAATACAAATTAAAGAGCAATGGGCAGAACCCTGGGGACACCCCTCCTCCTAGAAGGGGACTCAGCCAATCTAACCTGCGATACCCGAGTTGTCAAATATGATTTAAACGAAGAATACAAACCCAATCATAAATCCACTGAAGCAAAACAGCATGATTCAGAGTCAAAGGCAGAGGAAATATCCAAGGTGACTAAACACAGGGCTTTTTTTGAGGGGGTACTTGGGGGTACTGAGTACCGGCACCTTTTCCATTGTTTCCTAAAATTGACCTATGGAACCCAAATTTTAATGAAAGAGGTCAGGCTCTACACATCAATTCTGCCTTGTCATAGATTCTGTGATTGGTTGTAGGGGGCCTGGCCATTGTGGGGTGGGTCCCTCACAGATCTCCCCACCTCTGAAGGGTGCTCTAGCATTTGAGTACTGGCACCTTTTTTGCAAGAAAAACCACACTGACTAAACAATAACTCAAATTACCATCCAAACCCCTTCTGATCACATCCAACATGGATATTAAAAGTCTCAGTATCATGTGCCCTATGAAAAACATATTGGTTAAAATCCAACCACTACTAAACATCACAATTATCCAACAATTGCAACAATTATGCATTTTCAAAAAATGTCACCAAGCACAGTACCACAGAAATAGGTCTACAGTTAGTCACCAAATTTGCATCCAATGTTTCCCTTTTCAACAAAGGTCTAACAGAGGCATGTTTCAATAAATCCAATAATTTAATATCCCATAGGGATAAATTAACTAGCCTAAACAAAACTGGGCTTGAAGGCCTATGCTATACAAAACTGCCATAGAACAAGGATCCTTTAAGGCTTTTGAAGGTGTCATAGATCGCAAAATACCAAATACCACATCCTCTGTGGTATCTTCAAAAGAATCCCAAATTCTACATAAGAATAGCCATACTGGGTCAGACCTATGGTCTATCTAGCTCAGTATCCAACAGTGGCCAAATACTGACAAAACGATATTTATGACAGTAACTAGCCCTCATCATCACCCAATAACTATCTCAAATTTTAAGATTGATAATGTTACTTGAGGTGCGGTCGCACCATAGAGCGATACAACGGCAGAATAATATCCTTATTTTTGTTTTCCATCCCTTTCCTAATGACACCCAACATTCTATTTGCTTTCCTAGCCGCAGCAGCACATTGAGCAGAAGTTTTCAACTTATCATCGACGATGACACCTAGATCCCTTTCTCGGTCCGTGACTCCCAACGCTGAACCTTGCATGATGTAGTTATAGTTTGAGTTCCTCTTTCCCACATGCATCACTTTGCACTTGTTCACATTAAACGTCATCTGCCATTTAGACGCCCAGTCTCCTAAGGTCCTCTTGTAGTTTTTCACAATCTTCCCACGATTTGACTACTTTGAATAACTTTGTGTCATCGGCAGATTTGATTACCTCACTAGTTACCCCCATCTCTAGGTCATTTATGAATATGCTAAAAAACAGAGGTCCCAGCACCGATCCCTGAGGGACCCCGCTAACTACCCTTCTCCATTGCGAATATTGACCTTTTAGTCCTACTCTCTATTTCCTATCTTTCAACCAGTTTTTAATCCACAGTAAGACACTAGGGGCTGTTGTACTTGTGATAATAAAATATGTAGCCTGTCACACAACTACCTTTTATTACTCCTACTCCTGTTCTATGGGATATAGGGGGTAGGTAGTAGTAACATAGTAACATAGTAGATGACGGCAGAAAAAGACCTGCACGGTCCATCCAGTCTGCCCAACAAGATAAACTCATATGTGCTACTTTTTGTGTATACCCTACCTTGATTTGCACCTGTCCTCTTCAGGGCACAGACCATATAAGTCTGCCCAGCACTATCCCCGCCTCGGAACCACCAGCTCCGCCTCTCACCACCAGCTCTGGCACAGACCGTATACAGTGGGGGAAATAAGTATTTGATCCCTTGCTGATTTTGTAAGTTTGCCCACTGACAAAGACATGAGCAGCCCATAATTGAAGGGTAGGTTATTGGTAACAGTGAGAGATAGCACATCACAAATTAAATCCGGAAAATCACATTGTGGAAAGTATATGAATTTATTTGCATTCTGCAGAGGGAAATAAGTATTTAATCCCTCTGGCAAACAAGACCTAATACTTGGTGGCAAAACCCTTGTTGGCAAGCACAGCGGTCAGACGTCTTCTGTAGTTGATGATGAGGTTTGCACACATGTCAGGAGGAATTTTGGTCCACTCCTCTTTGCAGATCATCTCTAAATCATTAAGAGTTCTGGGCTGTCGCTTGGCAACTCGCATCTTCAGCTCCCTCCATAAGTTTTCAATGGGATTAAGGTCTGGTGACTGGCTAGGCCACTCCATGACCCTAATGTGCTTCTTCCTGAGCCACTCCTTTGTTGCCTTGGCTGTATGTTTTGGGTCATTGTCGTGCTGGAAGACCCAGCCACGACCCATTTTTAAGGCCCTGGCGGAGGGAAGGAGGTTGTCACTCAGAATTGTACGGTACATGGCCCCATCCATTCTCCCATTGATGCGGTGAAGTAGTCCTGTGCCCTTAGCAGAGAAACACCCCCAAAACATAACATTTCCACCTCCATGCTTGACAGTGGGGACGGTGTTCTTTGGGTCATAGGCAGCATTTCTCTTCCTCCAAACACGGCGAGTTGAGTTCATGCCAAAGAGCTCAATTTTTGTCTCATCTGACCACAGCACCTTCTCCCAATCACTCTCGGCATCATCCAGGTGTTCACTGGCAAACTTCAGACGGGCCGTCACATGTGCCTTCCGGAGCAGGGGGACCTTGCGGGCACTGCAGGATTGCAATCCGTTATGTCGTAATGTGTTACCAATGATTTTCGTGGTGACAGTGGTCCCAGCTGCCTTGAGATCATTGACAAGTTCCCCCCTTGTAGTTGTAGGCTGATTTCTAACCTTCCTCATGATCAAGGATACCCCACGAGGTGAGATTTTGCGTGGAGCCCCAGATCTTTGTCAATTGACAGTCATTTTGTACTTTTTCCATTTTCTTACTATGGCACCAACAGTTGTCTCCTTCTCGCCCAGCGTCTTACTGATGGTTTTGTAGCCCATTCCAGCCTTGTGCAGGTGTATGATCTTGTCCCTGACATCCTTAGACAGCTCCTTGCTCTTGGCCATTTTGTAGAGGTTAGAGTCTGACTGATTCACTGAGTCTGTGGACAGGTGTCTTTCATACAGGTGACCATTGCCGACAGCTGTCTGTCATGCAGGTAACGAGTTGATTTGGAGCATCTACCTGGTCTGTAGGGGCCAGATCTCTTACTGGTTGGTGGGGGATCAAATACTTATTTCCCTCTGCAGAATGCAAATAAATTCATATACTTTCCACAATGTGATTTTCCGGATTTAATTTGTGATGTGCTATCTCTCACTGTTACCAATAACCTACCCTTCAATTATGGGCTGCTCATGTCTTTGTCAGTGGGCAAACTTACAAAATCAGCAAGGGATCAAATACTTATTTCCCCCACTGTAAGTCTGCCCAGCACTATCCCCGCCTCCCAACCACCAGCCCCGCCTCCCACCACTGGCTCTGCCATCCAATCTTGGCTAAGCTCCTGAGAATCTATTCCTTCTGAACAGGATTCCTTTATGTTTATGTTTATCAGAGTGCTAAGCACAACTGGCCTCTCAATCGCTCTCTTCAATTTCTGCTGAAGCAAGCAGTTTGCTAGAATTTATATGTGCCTCAGAGGAGATGCAAAAAACAATGGGAAAAATATTGAAAGCATATGGGTATTTCCCATTATAAAATAAGACCGGGGTCAGCCACCAAGGTGGAGAAACTTGATCTGTTTTCAAAATATATTTTATCAACAAATCAAGGGCACCGCGATGGGGACATCAATGGCTCCAGATTTGGCAAACTTACACACTGCTGAATTTGAAAGAAAAGTGCTTACCACACACCCCTTTCAAGAAAACATAAGATTCTATAAGCGCTACATTGATGATATTTTTATTTTATGGAAGGGTGATTTGACGATCCTAGAAGAATTCGATAAACGGCTAAATAGACAAGACGAGAATCTGAAATTCAAGATGCAATATAGTTTTTCAGAAATTGGCTTTTTGGATCTTCTCATCATTAAAAAATGTGACCATTTCAAAACTAGCCTTTTTTGAAAAACTACAGACTGTAATGCCTACCTACAGTAGGTGTTACAGTCTGTAGTAGTAGTAGTAGGTAGTAAATTTGTAGTTTTATGGTAAGAACTGAGAACCTGTTAAGATTTACTGTGTGGCTGGAATTCAATGTATGTATCTATTTGAAATTCAGTGATTGAGCCTTTTCCTTCAGGGTATTCCTTCAGGGTGGCTCCAGTCCAGCCAAGAAGTTGGCTGGACTGGAGCTACCATTACATACTAGCCCTCGCCTGATGCAATGCTGATACTCCTGCAACACTGAAGACCAGCGCAATAGAAGGGAGTGCTGAAATAGTCTCATGTGGCAACACAATAATAATGGGTAATTTCAATTACCATGATATTGACTGGGTAAATGTAAAATCAGGGCATGCTAGTGAGGTAAAATTCCTTGATGAAATTAAAGACTGCTTTATAGAGCAGCTGGTAAAGGAGCCAACAAGAGAAGGAAATATTCTAGACCTGTCCTTAGTGGAGCGCATGATCTGGTGCAGGAGGTAATGGTGCTGAGGCCACTTGATAACAGTGACCATAATATTATATTCAGATTTGATATCGGCTTTGGAGTAAGTACACACAGAAAATCCGATACATTAGCATTTAACTTTCATAAAGGAGACTATGATAAAATGAGAAGAACGGTGAAAAGAAAAACAAAGGAGAAGCTGCAAAGGTCAAAAATTTACATCAGGTGTGGATGCTGTTCAAAAATACTATCCTGGCAGCCCAGGCCAAATATAATCCATTTATTAAAAAAGGAGGAAGGAAGGCATGGTTAAAAAATGAGGTGAAGGAAGCTATTAGAGCTAAAATAAAATCCTTCAGAAAATGGAAGAGGAATCCAACTGAAAATAAGAAACAGCATAAGGAATGTCAAGTCAAATGCAAAATTTTGATAAGGATGGCAAAGACGGACATTGATAAAAAGATTGCGTTGGAGGCAAACACACACAGCAAAATTTTTTTTAGGTATATTAAAAACAAGTGTGTTACCGAAAGACTGGAGGGTGGCCAATGTAACGCCAATTTTTTAAAAAAAGGTTCCAGAGGAGATCCGGGAAATTATAGACCAGTGAACCTGACATCAGTGTCGGGCTAAATGGTAGAGGCTACTATAAGAACAAAATTATAGAGCATATTCAAGAGCATGGATTAATGAGACAAAGCCAACATGGATTTAGTGAAGGGAAATCTTTGCCTCACCAATCTATTACATTTCTTTGAAGGGGTGAACAAACATGTGGATAAAGATGAACCAGTCAATATTGTGTATCTGGATTTTCAAAAGGCGTTTGACAAAGTACCTCATGAAAGACTCCAGAGGAAATTGGAGAGTCAGGGGATAGGAGGTAGTGCCCTATTGTGGATTAAAAACTAGTTAAAAGATAGAAAACAGAGAGTAGGGTTAAATGGTCAGTATTCTCAATTACAAGAGGACCTTGCAAGACTGGGAATCTAAATGGCAGATGACGTTTAATGTGAGCAAATGTAAAACAATGCATGTGGGAAAGAGGAACTCAAATTATAGCAACGCAATGCAAGGTTCCACATTAGGAGTCACCGACCAGGAAAGAGATCTAGGCGTCTTATTGATGATACGTTGAAACCCTCTGCTCAATGTGTGGCGGCCACTAAGAAAGCAAATAGAATGTTAGATATTAGGAAAGGAATGGAAAACAAAGATGAGGATGTTATAATGCCTTTATATCACTCCATGGTACGACCGCACCTCGAATATTGTGTGCAATTCTGGTCACCACATCTTAAACAAGATAGAAAAGGTACAGAGAACAGTAGCAGAAATGATAAAGGGGAAGGAATGACGTTCCTATGAGGAAAGGTTAAAGCAGCTAGGGCTTTTCAGCTTGGAGAAAAGATGGCTGAGGGGAGATATAATAGAGGTAATAACGAGTGTAGTGGAACGGGTAGGTGTGACTCCCTAATTTACTCTTTCCAAAAACACTAGGAGGCACGCAATGAAGCTACAAAGTAGTAAATTTAAAAGAAATCGGAGAAAATTTTTCTTCACTCAATGTCTAATTAAATTCTGGAATTCATCGTCAGAGAATGTAGTAAAAGCGATTAGCTTAGTGGGTTTAAAAAAGGTTTGGATAGCTTCCTAAAGGAAAAGTCCGTAGACCATTATTGCTTATTTCTAGGATAAGTAGCATAAAATGTACTGTACTGTTTTGGGATCTTGCCAGATACTTGTGACCTGGATTGGCCACTGTTGGAAACAGGATGCTGGGCTTGATGAACCTATAGTCTGTTCCAGTATGGCAACACTGATGTACTTATGTAAAGGGCACTTAAGTGCATAGTGTCTACTCTCACCATAATAGAGACATAAATTCAGAGTCCTAAGCCTCTGCTTCTCATGTGCAGATATAGGAGAGCGGTCCACCTGCATGAGTTCCACGAGATCAAGAAGTGAGACCTCCTGGATGGGGATGCAAGAGGTTTGGTGTTAACCGGGTGCCCAAAACCCCTTCCCGCTTTAAGTCCACAAATGTGTGCACCAGATGTGCGTGCCTAAGAGGCTCTACCACTGCAGCCTATGCAATTTGTGAGGCGCCTCGGAGTGCCCCGGAATGCCACCAAGAGTAGCCTACCATTGAGTTGGGATTGCCGAGGGATGCTGCGGACCCCTGCCTTGAGGTCCCATGAGGTTAGTGCGCCGCCCGAGGCTTGAGGGCCAGGGCCGTGACATTAGAC
This sequence comes from Microcaecilia unicolor, assembly GCF_901765095.1. Classification (NCBI taxonomy): domain Eukaryota; kingdom Metazoa; phylum Chordata; class Amphibia; order Gymnophiona; family Siphonopidae; genus Microcaecilia; species Microcaecilia unicolor. Next base: position 768,409,240 of record NC_044031.1, on the reverse strand, counting down.
TAACCTTCTTGTAGTTCCCATCTTTCCCCTTTCTTCTGCTTTTGTGGAGAGGGACCACATCCGCCTTTCTCCAGTCCTCTAGGACCACTCCAGACTCTACAGAAGTATTGAAAAAAGGTTCATTATGGGCAAATTTTGTATGATCAAAAATTATTGGGCCAAACTGGATACCTATATATCTGCTGGATGATACTGTATACAATGCCATTGTTGTTTTGGTTTTCTTTATATGTTGTTTAATTGTTGAAAACCTAAGATATTTGAACTACAGAAGCATTGAAAAGGTCATACAGTGGAGCTGCCAGAACTTCCCTAAGTTCCTCCAGCACCCTTGCATGTATGTCGTCGAGCCCCATAGTTTAGCTAGCTCCTCATGAGCAGTCCTCTGAAAATCGTTCAGGGTCTACCACACTACCATTTCCATGTTTTTTTTTGTTTTCTGTAGTCCAAATAGTTGTTAAGGGGTGAGAAAACAAGGCAAACGTTTCACCAAATCCAACATGGAGGATAAAAGCAAGATAAATAGTCTTTATTTAAAATCCAAAGGCTTCCACAGATTTACACATCTGTGCCCAACATGGCCATGTTTTGCCTTGAAAAGGCTGCGTCAGGGGCTAAGTTACTACAAAAAAAAAATCAGAAAAAACATATAAATACTAGTAAAAAAGGCCCGTTTCTGACACAAATGAAATGGGCGTTAGCAAGGTTTTCCTTGGAGTGTGTATGTTTGAGAGAGTGTATGTGAGAGTGACTGTGTGTGAGAGAGAGAGTGAGTCTGGGTGCGAGTGTGTCTGTGAGAGAGAGAGAGAGAGTGTGTGTGTGTGAGAATGAGAGTGTGTGCAAGTGCGTATGTGAGAGACAGTGTGAGAGAGAGTGTGTGTTTCACACAGATACAGTGTATGTAAGAGAGAGAGTGTGTGTGAGACACAGAATCTCTGTGAGACTGAGTGTATGAGACCAAGAGAGTGTGTGAGTGACTGTGTGAACATAGAGAGTGAATGTGATACAGTGTGAGAGACAGTGTGTGAGAGTGAGAAAGAGAGAGAGAGACAGAGAGAGAGAGAGAGAGAGTGTGTGTGTGTGACAGAGATACCTCCCCCCCTCTCTGTTGTGAGGCCACCCCCCTCCCTCCCTCCCTCTCTCTGGTGTCAGGTCCACTCCCCTCTCTCTCTGGTATCTGAGCGTTACCTGTGCAGGACGCTGAGCTCTGGCTGTGCTTCAAGGAACTGACCAATCCTATTTAATAGAATGCACCTCCAACATTCTGAAGCTGAGAAACCTCGTGTGGTTGGTCACTTCTGCTTGTGACGAACCCGGAAGTACGTGATGTCAATTCAGGAGATGGATACAGAGAGCAGAAATGCCTCAGCCATGCAGAGCTTCAGAACGTTGGAGGTGTGATTTATTATATAAAATATGTAAAATCAAATACAAAACTGAGAGACTTACATAAAAAATTAAAAACATCTCATTTGGATATAACTCCTTACCTGTATGACCACACGAAAAAAAAAATGGATAACTAAAAACGCTACCGCCCCTTTGTAAAAGACCCCCATAGTTAAAACTGAAAACAACTGTGAAACACTTTTAAAACTTTGAAGCAAAAGCCAACTGCTTAATGCTCTTTTGTATAATTGAGAAAAACTTGCTGTGACTACCTAGCCTATACAAACAGCATTTATTTATTTATTGCATTTGTATCCCACATCCCCCCCACCTATTTGCAGGCTCAATGTGGCTTACATAGATTTGTTAACATTGTCATTGCAGGATATCAGATACAATTAGTAATGTGTAGCGATTAGGAAGGGAAGAAAGAAGGGAGAGAGTGGTTAGGGTAGTTATAGAAGGTAGGCATTCATAATTGAGTGGATTGGTGAGGTGACTTAGTGAGGTTATAGGTTCTCATTGTAGGCCTTGTTGAAGAAGAATGTCATGCATACAAAATTAATGTAAGGAGCCTAAAAACAAACTTAAAACTTATTTTCAATAAACAGAACTAAAACCAACTTGTACTTACTAGTAGAAAAACATATAATACTGTTCAAAAAATGTTTTAAAAGGGTGTTATACACAGTAAAAAAAAAATAAAAAGTGCCAATAACATCAATGCGTTCCAACCACGGAAGAAATCTCAGTATCAAATAAACCTTTGATGAATATCTTCACACACCTCTGGACATCTAAAGTCTTACCAAAAACATAAAATATGACATCTTTATGATCATAAGAAGATAAAATGAGGTAATGAAAATCTCCTTGTAAAAAGCTAGGTAAGCCAGCCCTTGGCTTAAAGGAACATGTGTATCAAACATTTCTCAGTGAAAATCAAGGGAAATGCAAAAAAGATAAAAGAATCCAGTTAAAAACAGCAAGGGAATCATACATATCCTTTAATAACATCATAATAAAATTTCTACAGGTAAAGTGCATTATTTCATTATTTAAATTTTGAATTTATTTTTATTATTTTATTTTTTTGCATTTGCATAAGTTACATATTTATTTATTTGTTGCATTTGTATCCCACATTTTTCCACCTATTTGCAGGTTCAATGTGGCTTACATAGTACGCGTTCGCCAGCTCCGGTAGAGAAACAAATACAAAGTGATGTTATAGTCGAGTAAGGTTCATATGTGACAGACATATTGGGACTCATAGAGAGGAAGAGTTTTATATAGTGTTCATTACGAGCTTTAGTTACATTGTGTCGCAGGGTTCAAGCACTTAAGTTGGGTCGGTTTTTACTGGTGAATACCAGTTAGTTTTAGTTCTATTTATTAAGTTTTAAATTTGTTTTTAGGCTTCTTACATTATGTATGCAGGACATTCTGTATATATAGGCTAGGTTGTCACAGCAAGTTTGTTTTCTCAATTATAGAAACGCACCCAGAGGAATAAGTACGTAAGTAGTTTGTTTAGCTTTTACTTCACAGTCATTTTCAGTTCTAACTATCCCCCCCTCCCCCCCCCCCGTTTAAATACAGGCTGGATCGAGTGAAATAAAAGTTTTTAAATAAAATAAATATTTGTAAGGGAGTATAGCGAAAGATACATACCTGTAGCAGGTATTCTCCAAGGGCAGCAGGCTGATTGTTCTCACATCTGGGTGACATCCACGGCAGCCCCCTCCAACCGGAAGAGTTTCAGTAGCAAACTCAAAAAGTCTTGCGGGGGGGCACGCCTACCGCTCATGCGCGGCCGTCTTCCCGCCCATGCGCGACTGCTCCCGCTCAGTTAAATGAAAGAGCAAAGAAACAAGAAAATAACAACTCCAAAGGGGAGGAGGGAGGGTTGGTGAGAACAATCAGCCTGCTGTCCTTGGAGAATACCTGCTACAGGTATGTATCTTTCGTATTCTCAGAGGACAAGCAGGCTGCTTGTTCTCACATCTGGGGTATCCCTAGCTCCCAGGCTTACTCAAAACAACAAAGAGGGTCAATTGGGCCACGCAACGGCGAGGACATAACAAAAATTGACCTACGAAGAACAACTAACTGAGAGCGCAGCCTGAACAGAATAAAACTGGGCCTAGGGGGGTGGAGTTGGATTCTAAACCCCGAACAGATTCTGCAGCACCGACTGCCCAAACCGACTATCGCGTCGGGTATCCTGCTGGAGGCAGTAATGAGATGTGAATGTGTGGACTGATGACCACGTCGCAGCCTTGCAAATCTCTTAGTGGCTGACTTCAAGTGGGCCACTGACGCCGCCATGGCTCTAACACTATGACCCGTGACATGACCCTCAAGAATCAGCCCAGCCTGGGCATAAGTGAAGGAAATGCAATCTGCTAGCCAATTGGAGATGGTGCGTTTCCCGACAGCAACCCCCTTCCTATTGGGGTCAAAAGAAATAAACATTTGGGCGGCCTGTCTGTGGGGGCTTGTCCACTCCAGGTAGAAGGCCAATGCTCTCTTGCAGTCCAATGTGTGCAACTGACGTTCAGCAGGGCGGGTATGCGGACGGGGGAAGAATGTTGGCAAGACAATTGACTGGTTCAGATGGAACTCCGACACCACCTTCGGCAGGAACTTAGGGTGAGTGCGGAGGACTACTCTGTTATGATGGAATTTGGTATAGGGAGCATGGGCTCCCAAGGCTTGAAGCTCACTGACCCTATGAGCGAAAGCAACTGCCACCAAGAAAATGACCTTCCAGGTCAAGTACTTCAGATGGCAAGAATCCAGTGGCTCAAAAGGAGGTTTCATCAGCTGGGTGAGGACGACGTTGAGATCCCATGACACTGTAGGAGGCTTGACAGGGGGCTTTGACAAAGGCAAACCTCTCATGAATCGAACGACTAAAGGCTGTCCAGAGATAGGTTTACCCTCTACACAGGAATGGTAAGCACTAATCGCACTAAGATGGTTCCTTACTGAGTTGGTTTTGAGACCAGACTCTGATAAGTGTAGAAGGTATTCAAGCAGGATCTGTGTAGGACAAGAGCGAGGATCTAAGGCCTTGCTGCCACACCAGACGGCAAACCTCCTCCACTTGAAAAAGTAACTCTTCTTAGTGGAATCTTTCCTGGAAGCAAGCAAGACTCGGGAGACACCCTCCAAAAGACCCAAGGCGGTGAAATCTACGCCCTCAATATTCAAGCCGTGAGGGCCAGAGACTGGGGGTTGGGATGCAGAAGCGCCCCCTTGTTCTGAGAGATGAGGGTTGGAAAACACTCCAATCTCCACGGTTCTTCGGAAGACAACTCCAGAAGAAGAGGGAACCAGATCTGATGGGGCCAAAAGGGCGCAATCAGAATCATGGTGCCGTGGTCTTGCTTGAGTTTCAGTAAAGTCTTCCCCATCAAAGGTATGGGAGGATACGCGTACAGAAGGCCGGTCTCCGAATGCAGGAGGAAGGCGTCCGACGCTAGCCTGTCGTGGGCCTGTAGCCTGGAACAGAATTGAGGCAGCTTGTGGTTGGTCTGCGTGGCGAAAAGATCCACTGAGGGGGTGCCCCATTCCCGGAAAATCTTGCGTACCACACTCGAATTGAGCGACCATTCGTGCGGTTGCATAAGTCTGCTCAACCTGTTGGCCAGACTGTTGTTTACGCCTGCCAGGTATGTGGCCTGGAGAAGCATGCTGTGCCGGCGTGCCACATCCCGACAGCTTCCTGACACAAGGGGCGAGATCCGGTGCCCCCCTGCTTGTTGATGTAGTACATCGCAACCTGATTGTCTGTCCGAATTTGGATAACTTGAAAGGACAGCCGATCTCTGAAAGCCTTCAGCACGTTCCAGACCGCTCTCAACTCTAGGAGGTTGATCTGCAGACCTGATTCCTGGAGGGACCACAGTCCTTGAGTGTGAAGCCCATCGACATGGGCTCCCCACCCCAGGAGAGATGCATCCGTCGTCAGCACCTTTTGCAGCTGAGGAATTTGGAAAGGACGTCCCAACGTCAAATTGGACCGAATTGTCCACCAGTGGAGTGAATTGCGGAAACCGGTGGGCAGTCAGATTGCATCCTCTAGATTCCCCGCAGCCTGATACCACTGGGAAGCTAGGGTCCATTGAGCTGATCTAATGTGAAGACGAGCCATGGGAGTCACATGGACTGTAGAGGCCATATGGCCCAGGAGTCTCAACATCTACCGAGCTGTGATCTGCTGGGACGCTCTTGCACGGGAGGTGAGGGACGGAAGATTCTGCGCTCTCGCCTCGGGGAGATAGGCATGAGCAGTCTGTGAATTCAGCAGAGCTCCAATGAATTTGAGTGACTGGACTGGGTGGAGATGGGACTTTGGGTAATTTATCACAAACCCCAGTAGCTCCAGAAGTTGAATAGTCACCTGCATGGACTGAAGAGCTCCTGCCTCCGAGGTGCCCTTCACCAACCAATCGTTGAGATAAGGGAACACATGAAACCCCAGCTTGCGCAGCGATGCCGCAAACCACCACCAGGTATTTTGTGAACACCCGTGGCGCAGAGGTGTGCCCAAAGGGCAGCACACAATACTGGAAATGCTATGTTCTCAGACGGAATCGCAGATACTGTCTGTGAGCCGGCAGTATCGGGATGTGAGTATAAGCATCCTTTAAATCCAGGGAGCATAGCCAGTCGTTTTTCTGAATCAGGGAAAGGAGGGTGCCCAGGGAAAGCATCCTGAACTTTTCTCGGACCAGATATTTGTTCAGGCCCCTCAGGTCTAGGATGGGACGCATCCCCCCTGTTTTCTTTTCCACAAGGAAGTACCTGGAATAGAATCCCAGCCCTTCTTGCCCGGGTGGTACGGGCTCGACTGCATTGGCGTTGAGAAAGGCGGAGAGTTCCTCTGCAAGTACCTGCCTGTGGTGGGAGCTGAAAGACTGAGCTCCCGGTGGACAATTTGGCGGAACGGAGATCAAATTGAGGGTGTACCCGCACCGCACTATTTGGAGAACCCACTGATCGGAGGTTACAAGAGGCCACGCTGTTGACGCGAACGAGCGCTGGGGCTGAGCCTGGGAAGGCTGATGGGAAGGAGGATTGTACCTACGTTTAGTATAACATAGTAACATAGTAGATGACGGCAGAAAAAGACATGCACGGTCCATCCAGTCTGCCCAACAAGACAACTCATGTGTGCTACTTTTTGTGTATACCCTACTTTGATTTGTACCTATGCTCTTCAGGGCACAGACCGTATAAGTCTGCCCAGCACTATCCCCGCCGCCCAACCACCGGCTCTGGCACAGACCGTATAAGTCTGCCCAGCACTATCCCCGCCGCCCAACCACCGGCTCTGGCACAGACCGTATAAGTCTGCCCAGCACTATCCCTGCCTCCCACCACCGGCTCTGGCACAGACCGTATATAAGTCTGCCCAGCACTATCCCCGTCTCCCACCACCGGCTCTGGCACACACCGTATAAGTCTGCCCAGCACTATCCCCGCCTCCCACCACCGGCTCTGGCACAGACCTTATAAGTCTGCCCAGCACTATCCCTGCCTCCCAACTTCCAGTCCCGCCTCCCACCACTGGCTCTGGCACAGACCGTATAAGTCTGCCCAGCACTATCCCTGCCTCCCAACCTCCAGCCCCGCCTCCCACTACCGGCTCTGCTATCCAATCTCGGTTAAGCTCCCGAGGATCCATTCCTTCTGAACAGGATTCCTTTATGTTTATCCCACGCATGTTTGAATTCCGGTACTGTTTTCATCTCCACCACCTCCCGCGGGAGGGCATACCAAGCATCCACCACTCTCTCCGTGAAGAAATACTTCCTGACATTTTTCTTGAGTCTGCCCCCCTTCAATCTCATTTCATGTCCTCTCGTTCTACCGCCTTCGTATCTCTGGAAAAGGTTCGTTTGCGGATTAATACCTTTCAAATATTTGAATGTCTGTATCATATCATCCCTGTTTCTCCTTTCCTCCAGGGTATAAGTGTTCAGGTCAGCAAGTCTCTCCTCATACATCTTGTAACGCAAATCCCATACCATTCTCGTAGCTTTTCTTTGCACCGCTTCGATTCTTTTTACATCCTTAACAAGATACGGCCTCCAAAACTGAACACAATACTCCAGATGGGGCCTCACCAATGACTTATACAGGGGCATCAACACTCCCTTTCTTCTGCTGGTCACACCTCTCTCTATACAGCCCAACAACCTTCTAGATACAGCCACCGCTTTGTCACACTGTTTCGTCGCCTTCAAATCCTCAGATACTATCACTCCAAGATCCCTCTCCCCGTCCGTAACTATCAGACTCTCGCCACCTAACACATACGTCTCCCGTGGATTTCTATTCCCTAAGTGCATCACTTTGCATTTCTTCGCATTGAATTTTAATTGCCAAACCTTAGACCATTGTTCTAGCTTCTTCACATCCTTTTTCATGTTTTCCACTCCCTCCGGAGTGTCCACTCTGTTACAGATCTTAGTATCATCCGCAAATAGGCAAACTTTACCTTCTAACCCTTCGGCAAGGTCACTCACAAATATATTGAACAGAATCGGCCCCAGCACCAATCCTTGAGGCACTCCACTACTCACCTTTTCCTCCTCCAAGCTAACTCCATTCACCACCACCCTCTGGCGTCTGTCCTTCAACCAGTTCCTAATCCAGTTCACCACTGTAGGTCCTATCTTCAGCCCATCCAGTTTATTTAAAAGCCTCCTGTGGGGAACCGTGTCAAAAGCTTTGCTGAAATCTAAGTAGATTACGTCCATAGCTCGTCCCTGATTCAATTCTCCTGTCACCCAATCAAAAACCTCTATGAGATTCGTTTGGCACGATTTCCCTTTGGTAAAACCATGTTGTCTGGGATCTTGCAACTTATTGGCTTCCAGGAAATTCACTATCCTTTCCTTCAGCATCGTTTCCATTACTTTTCCAATAACTGAAGTGAGGCTTACCGGCCACTTACCGGCGTAAGAAGCAGTCTTTTTTCCCCTGAAAACCCGCCTACCTGATGAGGTAGATGCTGAAGGCGCCCAGTGGGAGAGGTTGTCCAGGGCAGTTTCCCGCTGGTGAAGCTGTTCGACCAACTGCTCGACTTTCTTGCCAAAAATATTATCCCCCCGGCAAGGGACATCCGCCAGCCGCTACTGGGTTCGGTTGTCCAGGTCAGAGGTGCACAGCTATGACAGTCTGTGCATCACTAACCTTCTCCACCACTGCCAACTCCAGGCTCCGCCCTTTCTGCCTCGCCTTATCCTATGCCTGGAATGAACTCCCTGAGCCCATACGCCAAGCCCCCTCCCTATCCATCTTCAAATCATTGCTCAAAGCCCACCTCTTCAATGTCGCTTTTGGCACCTAACCATTGTACCTCTACACAAGAAATCTAGACTGCCCCAACTTTTTGATTGACTGTACTCTTTGTCCTTTAGATTGTAAGCTCCTTTGAGCAGGGACTGTCCTTCTTTGTTATTTGTACAGCGCTGCGTAACCCTGGTAGCGCTCTAGAAATGTTAAATAGTAGTAGTAGTACTATACCTTGGGCAGCGGATCTGGATGTCATAAATACCCCTGGACAGGAATTTGCGACACGCCTTCAGCTGCCTGACCACCTCCTGAAAAGACCTGGACTGCTCCGGCGGAAGCTTGTCAACCAGGCCTCACATGTGAATGCTCGTGTAGAGCTGGTAAGACTGGATCTTGGCCACGAGCATGAAGGAATGATAGGCCTTCCTCCCAAAAGAGTCCAGAGTGCGAGACTTGCACCCCGGGGGTGCAAAGGCGGTATCCCTCTAACTCTTGGCTCTCTTGAGAGCAGAATCCACCACCACGGAGTCGTGTGGCAACTGAGTCCTCATCAACTCCGGGTCGCTGTGGATCCTATACTAGGACTTGGATTTCTTTGGGATGGTGGGGTTAGATAAGGGCTTCAGCCAGTTCCGAAGCAGTGTCTCCTTTAGGACATTGTGCAACGGGACCGTGGAAGACTCTCTAGGAGGTGATGGATAGTTGAGGACCTCGAGCATCTCAGTCCTCGGCTCATCCACAGTAACCACGGGGAAGGTAATGCTCACAGACATGTCCCTAACAAAAGAGGCAAAGGAAAGGCTCTCAGGTGGCGAAAGCTTTCTTTCCGGTGAAGGAGTGGGGTCAGAGGGAAGACCACAGGACTCCTCGGAAGAGAAATACCTGGAGTTCTCCTCCTCCCCCCACGAGGCGTCCTCATCGGTGTTGGACATGAGCTCCCTGACTTCAGTCCGAAACCGGGCCCGTCTCTACTCAGAGGAACCAGGTCCTCGATGATGATATTGAGAGGTGGACTCCCGCACTGGCGGGGATGAAGCTCCCTCCATCGACGGAGAGTCCACCTGAGTGGCGGCCAAGACCGATGCCACAAGCGGTACCGGTGTCGGCGACCGCATCACAGGGCCAGAGCCAGCCGGCACTTCCATCAACGGTGCCGAGGGCGCAAGCACCCCCGGCATCGGGAGAGACTGGCGCAGCAGCCCTTCCAGGATACCTGGAAGAATGGCCCGGAGGTGCTCGTCCAGAGTCTCTGTCGGGAAAGGCTGAGGGGCTGGTGCAGTTGTCGGAGATAGAATCTGCATAGGGCCAGGAGGCGGTACCGGACTGCCCAACGACCGACACCTCTTGGATGGAGGGGGAGCGGTCCTCCCGGCGTCGACACTTCTTGGGTGCCAAATCCCTCAACGCCTCGGAGCTCCTGGTACCGTGAGAAGGGGGCGACCGATGATGATGCTTCTTAACTTGTTTCTTTCAATGCACGTCACCTGCGCTCTGTGGTACCGACGAGGAGGACGTGGAATCCACATGCCTCCTCGGGGTCGGGTCCAAAAAAGGTCGGTCCCAATGGGCCTGCACAGCAGGAACTGTCGAGGCAGGTGGAGGCCCACTCGACTGCTCACTGCTCCCAGCGAGAGGTGGTCGTTGGGCCTGTGGTGCCTGCTCTCCTGAGGTCGATGCCATATCCGGTGGCGAAGCTGTCGACGCCGAAGAGCCGGGCCAAGCTCCAAAAAGACGATCCCCGCTGAGCTTGTCTCGCCATCTGTGTCTGCTTTTTAAAGCTAAGACACAATTTGCACGCTTTGGGGTTATGCTCAGGCCCGAGGCACTGAAGGCACCAAGCGTGGGTGTCGAAAAGCAAAATTGCCCGGCCGCACCGACCACACTTCTTGAAGCCGCTGGGAATCCTCAATGTCATCGACGGAAAAATAGCGGCGGCAAGGTCAAAATCGTCGATGGTGGCGGCAAAAATGGCCACAAAAGGGAAAAAATGCGGATGCGACGGCGGCAAAAGAAAACTTAAGGCAAAAACTAGCACACTACGGGAAAACCCAAGTTTTTAAACTTTTTTAAAAAAAATGAAAAGAACAGAAAAAAGGAAGCGCGGATGGCGCCACTAAACAAGAGAAAAAAAGAGAAAAAGCAAACGAATCGCTAGATGGTTTCCGAGGGCTGAGAGGAGAGGGACGCAACGCAATCTCTCTCCACCATGGAAAACGAAAAACTGAGCGGGAGCAGTCGCACACGGGCGGGAAGATGGCTGCGCATGCACGGTGGGTGTGCCCCACGCGCGGGACCTCCTGCAAGACTTTTTGAGTTTGCTAGTGAAACTCTTCCAGTTGGAGGGGGCTGCCATGGACGTCACCCAGATGTGAGAACAAGCAGCCTGCTTGTCCTCGGAAAAATACAGGGACACAGCACGGGTGGGACATGGGCAGGGCTCCTACTTATACATTTACCTCCAGATTCTATATAGCATGCCTTGAGATCCATGCCTATTTCTATAACAATGAGCGCAACTCAATTGGCTTAATAAGCTAATGAGCACTGACAATACCACTTAAGTAATAATGAGCACTAATTGCACCGATTAGAATATAGGCGCACAACTTGCTAAGCATATTCTGTAACGATGTGCACCAAACTTCTAATGCACACAGACAAAAAGAGGCATGGTTATGGGTGAGGAAATGGGCATTCCAAACTTTATGCACCTACTTATAGAATATAGCCCAGTGCACCTAAATCTATGTGATGGGATTTATGCCACACTTTTATTGGTGTCAATGGATGCGCATAGATTAATGTGCTGAAATATCAACTAATTGTATTCTATAATCGGCGCCTAAATATAGGTGCCGATTATAGAATACGCTTAGTCAGCACTGATTTCAGCACCGATTTTTTAGGTGCCATATATAGAATCTACCCCTTAACGTCACAGTAGCATTTGGGTACTTGCACTCTATGGTTGCTGTATGCATGAGTACCTAGATTTTAGACTACCAATACTGGAATACACTAGTATTCTATAATGGAACCTAAGCACCTAGTTTCCATTACACAATATGCTCTTGGGGTACTTAAATGGAGATGTAGATGCTGAAGGCTGCCGGCGGGAGAACTTGTCGAATGCGGTGTCCCGCTGGTGGAGAGACTCTACCACCTGCTCGACTTTTTCCCCAAAAATGTTGTCCGCACGGCAAGGCGAGTCCGCAATCCGCTGCTGGATTCTATTCTCCAGGTCGGCGGCACGCAGCCATGAGAGCCTGCGCATCACCACACCTTGAGCAGCGGCCCTGGACGCAACATCAAAAGTGTCATAAACTCCTCTGGCCAGGAATTTTCTGCACGCCTTCAGCTGCCTGACCACCTCCTGAAAAGGCTTGGCTTGCTCAGGGGGAAGAGCATCAACCAACCCCGCCAACTGCCGCACATTGTTCCGCATGTGTATGCTCGTGTAGAGCTGGTAGGACTGGATCTTGGCCACGAGCATAGAAGAATGGTAGGCCTTCCTCCCAAAGGAGTCTAAGGTTCTAGGGTCTTTGCCCGGGGGCGCCGAAGCATGCTCCCTAGAACTCTTAGCCTTCTTTAGGGCCAAATCCACAACTCCAGAGTCATGAGGCAACTGAGTGCGCATCAGCTCTGGGTCCCCATGGATCCGGTACTGGGACTCGATCTTCTTGGGAATGTGGGGATTACTTAATGGCTTGGTCCAGTTCGCAAGCAATGTCTTTTTCAGGACATGGTGCAAGGGAACAGTGGACGCTTCCTTAGGTGGAGAAGGATAGTCCAGGAGCTCAAACATTTCAGCCCTGGGCTCGTCCTCCACAACCACCGGGAAGGGGATGGCCGTAGACATCTCCCGGACAAAGGAAGCGAAAGACAGACTCTCAGGAGGAGAAAGCTGCCTTTCAGGAGAGGGAGTGGGATCAGAAGGAAGACCCCCAGACTCCTCGTCAGAGAAATATCTGGGGTCTTCTTCGTCCTCCCACAAGGCCTCACCCTCGGTGTCAGACACAAGTTCACGGACCTGTGTCTGCAACCTCGCCCGGCTCGACTCCGTGGAGCCACGTCCACGATGGGGGCGTCGAGAGGTAGACTCCCTCGCCCGCATCAGCGAAGCTCCCTCCGCCGACGTAGTCGGGGAGCCTTCCTGGGAGGTGGCCGCGGTCGGCACCGCACGCGGTACCGACGTCGGGGACCTCAACCTGGGCGATGGACCAGCCGGCGCCACGCTCGACGGTACCGGAGGCGCAAGCACCGCCGGTACCGGAGGGGTAGGGCGCAACAGCTCTCCCAGAATCTCTGGGAGAACGGCCCGGAGGCTCTCGTTCAGAGTGGCTGCAGAAAAAGGCTGAGAGGTCGATGCAGGCGTCGACGTCAGAACCTGTTCCGGGCGAGGAGGCTGTTCCGGGCTGTCCAGAGTGGAGCGCATCGACACCTCCTGAACAGAGGGTGAGCGGTCCTCTCGGTGCCGATGCCTGCTGGGTGCCGACTCCCTCGGCGACCCAGAGCTCTCGGTGCCGACACGGGGAGGAGACCGGTGTCGATGCTTCTTCGACTTCTTCCGAAGCATGTCACCGGAGCTCCCCGGCACCGATGAGGAGGACGTAGAATCCATCCGTCGCTTCCTCGGGGCCGAGACCAAAGAGGGTCGATCCCGGGGGGGCTGTACCGCAGGAGCCCTCAGGGTAGGAGGAGACCCACCCGAAGGCTCACCGCCACCAGCAGGGGAATGGACAGCCCTCACCTGCACTCCTGACGATGCACCTCCGTCCGATGACATCAGCAGACGAAGTCTCGGTACCACCGACGTCGATGCAGTCGCCCGATGCCTCGGCGCCGATGCAGAGGTCCTATGCCTCGATGCAGTCGATGGAGCGGCAGCCAAGGAAGATGATCCGGACGCTGACGACGTCGATGCACTCGATGCCTCCGGTGCCGATGCCGACGAAGAGCCCGAGAACAAAACGTTCCACTGGGCTAATCTCGCTACCTGAGTCCGCCTTTGTAACAGGGAACACAGACTGCAGTTCTGAGGGCGGTGCTGGGCCCCTAGACACTGAAGACACGCAGAGTGCCTATCAGTGAGCGAGATTACCCGGGCGCACTGGGTGCACTTCTTGAAGCCGCTGGAAGGCTTCGATGTCATGGGCGGAAAAATCACGCCGGCGAAATCAAAGGCCGAAATGGCGAAAATTGAAGCACCAAAATTTAAAGGGAGAAAAATCTCGACCGAGGCCAAACTAGGCCTACCCCGACAACGAAAGAAAACTTACGGGGCAAAAGCTGTGAAAATTACGGGAAGGGCAGAAAACCCGAAAGGGTCTTCCGGAACACTTCCGGAGCGCTTCCCGAACTTTTTCAACGAAAAACAAGGAAAAAACACGTCGAAAAGGACGCGCGAGGTCGACTCTCTGGGGCACGAACGGCGTAACACGACCGTTCCGAGCGCGGACGAAAGAAGACTGGCCGGCTCGAGCCGGTTTCGGGCGGGAAGACGGCCGCGCATGCGCGGTGCGCATGGGCGCGCGAGGACTAGCAAAGGCCTTTGCTAGTAAACTTTCCGATGGAGGGGGCTGCCGAGGACGTCACCCCATCAGTGAGAACAAGCAGCCTGCTTGTCCTCGGAGAACACAGTAGCATTTGGGTACTTGCACTCTATGGTTGCTGTATGCATGAGTACCTAGATTTTAGACTACCAATACTGGAATACACTAGTATTCTATAATGGAACCTAAGCACCTAGTTTCCATTACACAATATGCTCTTGGGGTACTTAAATGGAGATGTCCAGTTTTAGAATTGCCCTCAGAGTCATCTATTCTTCAGCACCTTCCATATCAGGTCATACGGCAGGGAATTATCATTGTTAATTTCTGCATAAAGCCTTTAGTCCATCTTGTTGGGCAGACTGGATAGACCGTACAGGTCTTTATCTGCCGTCATTTACTATTTTTAATATATTTATAAAATGATTTAGAGATAGGAGTAACTATCGAGGTAATTAAATTTGCTGATGACACAAAGTTATTCAAAGTCGTTAACTCGCGACAGGATTGTGAAAAATTACAAGAGGACCTTACGAGACTGGGAGACTGGGCGGCTAAATGGCAGATGACGTTTAATGTGAGCAAGTGCAAGGTGATGCATGTGGGAAAAAAGAACCCGAATTATAGCTACGTCATGCAAGGTTCCACGTTAGGAGTTACGGACCAAGAAAGGGATCTGGGTGTCGTCGTCGATAACACGCTGAAACCTTCTGCTCAGTGTGCTGCTGCGGCTAGGAAAGCGAATAGAATGTTGAGTATTATTAGGAAAGGTATGGAAAACAGGTGTGAGGATGTTATAATGCCGTTGTATCGCTCCATGGTGCGACCGCACCTTGAGTACTGTGTTCAATTCTGGTCGCCGCATCTCAAGAAAGATATAGTAGAATTGGAAAAGGTGCAGCGAAGGGCGACTAAAATGATAGCGGGGATGGGACGACTTCCCTATGAAGAAAGACTAAGGAGGATAGGGCTATTCAGCTTAGAGAAGAGACGGCTGAGGGGAGACATGATAGAGGTATATAAAATAATGAGTGGAGTGGAACAGGTGGATGTGAAGCATCTGTTCACGCTTTCCAAAAATACTAGGACTAGGGGGCATGCGATGAAACTACAGTGTAGTAAATTTAAAACAAATAGGAGAAAAGTTTTCTTCACCCAATGTGTAATTAAACTCTGGAATTTGTTGCCGGAGAACGTGGTAAAGGCGGTTAGCTTGGCAGAATTTAAAAAGGGGTTAGACAGTTTCCTAAAGGACAAGTCCATAAACCGCTACAAAATGGACTTGTGAAAAATCCAAAATCCCAGGAATAACATGTATAGAATGTTTGTACGTTTGGGAAGCTTGCCAGGTGCCCTTGGCCTGGATTGGCCGCTGTTGTGGACAAGATGCTGGGCTCGATGGATCCTTGGTCTTTTCCCAGTATGGCATTACTTATGTACTTATGTTACTATGATATACTGATAAGCTGTCACAGGCTACATCAGGATCTCTTTCCAAATTTTAAAACAAAGTAAGTGGGTGCACACATATGCCTGTGTTATGGCAAAAGGCTCTGTTGGCCCCACAGCACCAGTTTTAAGCGGATGTATGTATGTGGGAACATATCCTCATTGCTGTGTATAGAGGAATCTTGACTTTGGGCTACATCTCTCCTGTTAGTCTGTGCTTCACTCTGTACTCTCAGCTGTCTTTTAGCAGGGCATATCACCCACTGGCCCAAATGCTCACTCTACAGCTGTTCCTGCTCCATACATTCTTCACTATCTGCAGATTCAAGTTCCCTTCTCTATTCTGTGCCTTTGTTCTTCACTAAACAGACCTCCCATGCTCCCGACTCCAGATCCCTTTCTAACTCAAGACTCATAAAAGAAATCAGTTGGTGAAGTATGAGTTTCTAGCTGCCTGTCTCTTATCACTGACTGCACAAACAGACCTTCTGAGACATCAAGCATTCCCACTGCATTGGTGAAGCTTCCCTCCATCCCCCCCCCTGGAAAATGGACATCGGTGCAACCGATCTCAACGCTAAGCTCCTTTTGAGCCTTCCTGCTGGGGTGTCTCTTTCAGGAAAAGTAGGGGTCTTGAGTATCATTTGGACTGTTTCTACCCTTGATATTGATGATGTGGAAGCTGCAACATATCAAGCAAAGTGCACCTTGATCCTCTACATAAACTGTTCCTTAAAGGCTGCCATTGACAAAGGCATGGGCATCTCAGCAGGAGTGGCCACAGCCTCTTGAGTCATTTGGGGTATTGGGGTATATCGGAACTGGGATTTCTAGTCGGTGTTGGTTTTTGCTTGCTTCTGGATGGCACAGAAAATGAATAGTCCTTGTATCAAGGGAGCTTCAAAGAAACTGGCAACCTTGGTGTCTTGGTACTCTTGATGCTGTGCTTCAATGGGGAGTGATGCTACACTCCCTCTGCACCGATGAAGATGAGGTTGAATCCTTCCTCTTATTCATACAGGAATAGGATAATGAATACTTCTGATTGGCTCTACCAATTCTTGAAGTCAAGGGTGATCGAGGCAGTCTCAGTACTGCTACATCCCCAGCATCTAGAGACTGATGCTTTCAATGCCAATGTCAATGGACCAGTCCTATCACCGAAAAACTTTTCTCTTTGTTTTTCTCTGCTACAAGTTCCTTGCTTGATATCTGAACAGAAAATACAATGAAAGGGATCATGGTCTGGTCACAAGCACCAGGAAGAGACATCTGGAGCAGAACAGAGATTTTCCTGTTGTAAGTCATGTCAAAAAGATCTATCTAGGAGGTGCCCCACTCTCAAAAAATCTGCCATGCACTGGGATTGCCTCTTTAAAGGCACTGGGGGAATTCTTTTGAGACATCTCATTCAGAAAAATAGCCACAATGAAATCAAATGACTTGGTAACAAAAATTCCCCAGCTAGGATCTTAAGGCCTATAGGTGGCCTACATAGACCTAACGCAACAAAAATATTAAAACTTGAAACCTTAGTGGAAAAATTGTTTAAGGGACTACTGAGGAACTTGTGAAAGAACTGTGTGACAGCAAAAGGACTTGCAGGATAAAAAAAGATGAAAGTAAAATAATAATTTAAAATACATATTTATGTAAATGAATTCATAGGAATTCTTAAATCATTTGAAATGTATGCTTACCTGTATAAGGTCATTTACTGTAGAAGGCTGTAATGCTAAAAAAAATAAACATTTAATTAGGAAAAAAGTATACATATGCATTTAAATTGGTGAGCGTATTGTTAGCATATACAAAATGGAGTAAAATTTTAGTTATAATAAATGATACATTCCCATTTATTAGTGAGTTAGTTTTAAAGAGGTACTTCTTGTTCTTGTTTTAATTCTTTTCTTTTGAGTTATTTTAACATGGTAATGCTTCAGGAAATTGAAAAACAAAGTTTTGAAAAATTTTGTAAAAATGTCATGTTTTGTTTCTCTATTTTCTGAATAAGCCATATAGTAATGCTTGCGTTATAATATCAAATTGAAGATACCACAATTTCAAGACTAACACATTATTTTAAGACAGTTTTGCTCAAACTATGATGATACATACAACACCATTTCGATAATGCGACAAGCAGAAAGTTTCTTTTTGGAAGCTGCAAGTTTATTGCTATCTTGAATGGAATAGATTATAAGGAATTTTCCCCTGAAGCAGCCTGAAGTGGTGAAACAGGGAACCCGTCGGGATTGATGAAGTTAATTGGAATGCATTAC
This sequence comes from Microcaecilia unicolor, assembly GCF_901765095.1. Taxonomy (NCBI): domain Eukaryota; kingdom Metazoa; phylum Chordata; class Amphibia; order Gymnophiona; family Siphonopidae; genus Microcaecilia; species Microcaecilia unicolor. The sequence continues at coordinate 768,391,254 of NC_044031.1, read as the reverse complement.
TTCTACTACTACTACTACTATTTAGCATTTCTATAGCGCTACAAGGCGTACGCAGCTTCAAGACAGATGACAGACTGTGTTTTCCAAGATAACTACAATGTATACGTTTGTGGGCAACATTTTTTTGCATGCTTTTCTAAGCTCATTCTATATTTTGAAAAGCTTTTTTGTCATTTTGATGAATTTGGAAACAGTAATAAGTAGAATATTTTTTATAACTAATGATTATGAAGAGCCTCCCACATCTATGAAGGTTTTGCCTTACAACTACGTGTGTCTCTTTCATTCTGAAGTCTTTTTTCTCCACTTTTATTTGTTATTAAATTACACGACATTCCTTGAGATACAGAATAGTACTGTAGAAGTTTATTGTGATTTATGAAGTTGAATTCTACAGATTCCTTTTATTAGTGGTAATAGAAGTCACCCATTATTATAATGTTGCCCAATTATCCAGCTTTCTTAATTTCTGTAAACATTTGCTCATCTGATTGTTCATTCTGACCTGGTGGATGGTAGTAGAACCCTACCATCATACTTTTTCCCTTCACACATGGAATTTCTACACACAAGGATTCCACGCTGTTGTTTCATGTACAATATTTGTTTCACTAAAATTCCCTCTAACATATAGCACAAACCCCACCCTCCCATTTGATCCACTATCATTGCGATATAATTTGTACCATGATAACACAGTGTTCCAATGATTATCCTCCTTCCACTAAGTCTACAAGGTACCTATTATATCTACCTCTTCATTTAGTACTATACACTCCAAATCTCTCATCTTATTTTTTAGGCTTCCAGCACTTGAAAGCAATCAACGAAACAACTATCTTTCAAAAATCTCTGAAAACATTCTTCTTCAACAAGGCCTACAATGAACACCTATAATCTCACTAAGTCACCTCACCAACCCACTCATTATGAAAGCTCACCTTATACAACTCAGTGGCGTAGCCACAGGTGGGCTTGGGTGGGCCAGGGCCTACCCATTTATGGCTCAGGCCCACCCAACAGTAGCACATGTTTAGTGGTAACTGGTGGGAATCCCAGGCTCTGCCAGCTGAAGATTTCCCCCTGATGGTAATGAAAATGCTACTGTCAACAACACCGGCACCTGCGCATACTCAGTTTTCAGTGCATTCCTGCTGCCAAGGTGGAAAGAAGCGTTTTCCCACCAGCTGAGATTTTTTTTTTTTTTTTGGGGGGGGGGGGGGGGGGGGGGGGAAACACTTGGTGCCCACCCAATTCTTGCCTAGGCCCACCCAAAATCTGTTGTCTGGCTACACCCCTGATACAACTATCCTAATCACTCCCTCCTTCTTCCCTCCTCCCCACCTGATCGCTACACATTATGAATTGTATCTGATATCTTGTTATGATTATGTCAACAAATCTATGTAAGCCACATTGAGCCTGCAAATAGGTGGGGGAATGTGGGATACAAATGCAATATATAAATAAAAAATAAATAAATAAAACACTTCAAATTGTGTTTCTTCCTAGCATCTACAAGCTGCTTTGAAGTTGACGAGGATAATCTGCACCCTTTAGTCTGTTCTCCCACTAAACACTCCTGGCTTTCTTTCACCATTATTGAAACTTCTCTATTGGAATTCCCCCAAGATCCTGTTTCAATAGTATCCTTTGAGGATACTCCACATTGAAACATGCAATCCTGAGCAACTGTTGGCTTCTCCCCCAGTACCACCACCATTTTAGAGCAGCTTTTAAACTATCTCATTTTTAAATGTTGGAATCAGCAGCCTGGTTCCATCCCGGTTAAGGTGAAGCCCATCCTTTTGTAGCAGACTTCCCCTTCCCCAGAATGTTGTCCAGTTCCTAACATATCTAAATCCCTCATATTTGCACCATCAACTCAACCACGGAGACTTTAACATAAACGTTGATGACCAATCCGACCCTCACGCTTCTCAGTTCCTCACTCTAACATCCTCCTTCAACCTCCAGCTATGCTCCACCACCCCTACTCACCGAGACGGCCATTGTCTTGACCTCGTCCTCTCCTCTTCCGGCTCTCCCTCCAATTTCCACGCTTCAGCTCTTCCTCTCTCCGAACATCACCTGATCACCTTCACACTTCTTCACCCCCCCCTCAGCCCCGTCCAACTTTAACCACTACCTCCAGGAATCTCCAGGCTATTGACCCTCCCACCCTATCTAGTATTTCTAATCTCCTCCCCTCCAACATGTCCTCCGAGTCTGTCGACAAGGCTGTCTCCGCTTACAATGCCACTCTCTCCTCTGCTCTGGACACCCTAGCACCATCCACCTCCCGTCCCACTAAGCGTACTATTCCCCAGCCATGGCCGACCTTCGCTCCTGCGCCTGATCTGCTGAATGCCTCTGGAGGAAATCCCGCACCCATTCAGATTTCCTTCACTACAAATTCATGCTATCCTCCTTCCACTCCTCCCTATTCCTTGCCAAACAGTATTATTACACCCAATTGACCAATTCTCTCAGCTCCAACCCCCGCCATCTCTTCACCACCCTTAACTCCCTCCTTAAAGTGCCCTCCGCTCCCACCCCCCTCGCTCTCTCCTCAATCACTGGCCGATTACTTCCACGACAAGGTGCAAAAGATCAACCTTGAGTTCACTACCAAGCCATCTCCTCCTCTTCACCCTTCAACCCTCTCCCTCAACCAATCAACCCAGGCCTCCTCTTCTTCACCCTTCAACCCTCTCCCTCAACCAATCAACCCAGGCCTCCTTCTCCTCCTTTCCCGACATCACCGAGGAGGAAACCGCTCGCCTTCCTTCCTCCTCGAAATGCACCACCTGCTCTTCTGATCCCATCCCCACCAACCTACTTAACATCATCTCTCATACTGTCACCCCTGCCATCTGTCATATCCTCAACCTCTCTCTCTCCACTGCAACTGTCCCTGACACCTTCAAGCATGCCGTAGTCACACCTCTCCTCAAAAAACCATCACTTGACCCTACCTGTCCCTCCAACTACTGCCCCATCTCCCTCCTACCCTTCCTCTCCAAAATACTTGAGTGCGCCGTTCACAGCCACTGCCTTGATTTTCTCTTCTCTCATGCCATCCTCGATCCACTTCAATCCGGTTTTCGCCCTCTACACTCGACAGAAACAGCACTCTCTAAACTCTGTAATGACCTGTTCCTTGCCAAATCCAGAGGCCACTACTCCATCCTCATCCTCCTCGATCTATCCACCGCTTTTGACACTGTCAATCATGATTTACTTCTTGCCACACTGTCCTCATTTGGGTTCCAGGGCTCTGTCCTCTCCTCCTATCTCTCCCACCTCACCTTCAGAGTTCACTCTCAAGGATCCTCCTCCACCCCCATCCCGCTATCTGTTGGTGTTCCCCAGGGATCTATCCTTGGACCCCTTCTCTTCTCAATCTACACCTCTTCCCTGGGCTCCCTGATCTCATCTCATGGTTTCCAGTATCATCTCTATGCTGATGACACCCAGCTGTATCTATCCACACCAGACATCACCGCGGAGACCCAGGCAAAGGTATCAGCCTGCTTATCCGACATTGCTGCCTGGATGTCCAACCGCCACCTGAAACTGAACATGTCCAAGACCGAGCTCATTGTCTTTCCACCAAAACCCACTTCTCCTCTTCCTCCACTTTCTATCTCAGTTGATAACACCCTCATCCTCCCTGTCTCATCTGCCCGCAACTTCCGAGTCATCTTTGACTCCTCCCTCTCCTTCTCTGCGCATATCCAGCAGATAGCCAAGACCTGTCGCTTCTTCCTCTTTAACATCAGCAAAATTCGCCCGTTCCTCTCTGAACACACCACCCAAACTCTCGTCCACGCTCTCATTACCTCTCGCCTTGACTACTGCAACTTACTCCTCACCAGCCTCCCACTTAGCCACCTATCCCCCCTTCAATCTATTCAGAACTCTGCTGCACGTCTCATATTCCACCAGAACCGATATACTCATATCACCCCTCTCCTCAGGTCACTTCTCTGGCTTCCAATCAGATACCGCATTCAGTTCAAGCTTCTCCTTCTTACCTACAAATGCACTCAGTCTGCTGCCCCTCACTACCTCTCTACCCTCATCTCCCCTTACGTTCCCGCCCGAAACCTCTGTTCACAGGACAAATCCCTCCTCTCATTACCCTTCTCCACCACCGCCAACTCCAGGCTCTGCTCATTCTGCCTTGCCTCATCCTATATGCTTGGAACAACCTTCACGAGCCCTTACGCCAAGCCCCCTCCCTGCCCATCTTCAAGTCTGTGCTTAAAGCCCACCTCTTCAATTCTGCGTTCGGCACCTAACTCTTACCTTTCAGGAAATCCAGACTGCCCCAATCAGACTGACTGTTCACATGTCCTTTAGATTGTAAGCTCTTCGAGCAGGGACTGTCCTTCTATGTTAAATTGTACAGCGCTGCATAACCCTAGTAGCGCTTTAGAAATGTTAAGTAGCAGTAGTAGTAGACAGTCTCTCTTCATATTGGTCTTCTTTTAAGGGTAAACATTATCTTCTTATGGATCTTATTAGTTCATCTCATTTGGATGTTATGTCTTACTGAAATATGGTTAGGGGATTACGACCTGACTTGACTCAGGCCTCACCTAGGGACTATTGCTATCTCCATTACGCGCCCCAGGCTAGGGGAGGTGGTATAGTGGTAATCTACTGTGCAGCTCTTCACATTTCTTTGCTTTCCATGATTCAAACTCCTTCCATGATTCAAACTCCTTCTATGGAATCCTTAGCTTTTTGGGTGTCTTTTGTAGAGAGGTGTGGTAGCCGTGTTACTCCACTTTTAAAGATAATCAATAGAAATAAAATAAAACATGGAAAAGAAAATAAGGATCAATAGGACATCTAGTGGGTGTCTTTTGGACATCCACTAGATGTCCTATTGATCTATCTTCCTCCTCCAGTTTCTTCCATTTCATTTCAGTGTTTTCAATCTCAGGTTATTTATTTATTTATTTATTTATTTATTGCATTTGTATCCCACATTTTCCCACCTCTTTGCAGGCTCATTGTTTGCTCTCTGTGGATTTTTTCATCCTGGGGACTTTTAATATCCACTGGGATGACAGCTTCGCTCATTACACTGCTGATACATTGGCTTTTCCCTGGAGACTTGGTCTTTGCCAGGTGATCTCTGGCCCTACACATATTAAGGGGCATACTCTAGATGTGCTATTGATTCTTTACTCTAGGATACCGTCCTTTTTCCCTTCTCGCCTGCTTCCTCGGACTGACCACTATTTTGTGATGTTTCAGCTACTGCTCTCTGATAGCTTGTGTAGCCTGGTGTATTATAGGGACTTATCCCAGTTGACACAGGATAGCTTTTTAAGGGTATTTTCCTTGGATGAAACTTCTTTCCAACATATTTCACTTACAGATGTCAGCTTTGGAACACTGCCCTATCAGCAGCATATAATACCTTAGTGCCAATTCGGGTTAAGATGTTTTCTGGGAAATATAATCAAGATCCCTGGTTTGATTCCTCCCTTTTGCTTCTGAAACGTCAACTGAGGCATAAGGAATGCTGTTAGCGTAAATGATGCTCTGCAGTTGCTTTACAGGAATACAAATCCTTGGCCTCTTTTTATAAACATTTGCTTCAGCTGGCGAAAAAAAAATTACTATTCTCAGCGGATATTTATTTATTTATTGTTTGCATTTGTATCCCACATTTTCCCACCTCTTTGCGGGCTCAGTGTGACTTACAATAAGATATGAATAATGAGAATACAGTTGTTACACATTGGTTATGGGTTACATTGTACAAGTTATGCGAGATAATCGAATTATCATTAGGAATATCACAATGGGACATCAACAGGGAGACTTTGGGAGGAGACAATGGGAAGCTTAAGGGCAGTGTTAAGACACATTGAGGCATATTTTCAAAGCACTTTGGGAGGCTAAGTTCCATAGGTTTCTATGGAACTTTGGGAGGCTAAGTGCTTTGAAAATAAGCCTCATAGGCACATGGTGTACATATTCCTGTAAGTATATGTATGAGTAATGTGGAATTAGGGGGGCTGAGAGATCATAAGTGGATGTGTGATGCATTGATGTGAGTGTGGACTCTGAGTTTTGGTTTTTTCCGTAAATTGTCTCAAACAGATGGGTCTTCAGTAATCTGCGGAAGGATGCTTTTTCGTGGATCGCTCTTAAGTTGCATGGCAGTGAGTTCCAAAGCTGCGTGCTCGTGTGAGAAAAGGTTGACGCGTGTAGCGTCTTGTATTTCACGCCCTTGAAAGTAGGGAAATGGAGGTTGAGGTATGTTCGGGAAGATCTCCTAGCATTTCTGGGTGGTAGGTCAATCAACTCGGACATGTAGGCTGGGGCTTCGCCGTGAATGATCTTGTGGACTAGTGTGCATACCTTAAAGGTGATGCGTTCCTTCAGTGGAAGCCAGTGTAGTTTCTCTCGTAGTGGTGTTGCCCTTTCATATTTTGGTTTTCCGAAGATGAGTCTGGCTGCTGTGTTCTGGGCTGTTTGAAGTTTCCTCAGTGTTTGCTCTTTGCAGCCTGCGTATAATGAGTTGCAGTAATCCAGATGGTTGAAGACGAGGGATTGCACTAGGTTACGAAAGACGAATCTTGGGAAGAGTGGTCTTATCCTTTTCAGTTTCCACATGCAGTAGAACATCTTCTTAGTTGTGTTGTTTGCGTGGGTTTCAAGTGTTATGTGGTGGTCGATAGTGACTCCAAGGATATTGACTGCAACACATTCTACGGGGCTATACAAAATATTTCATTGTTTAACACACTTCTCCGGTTCATCAGAGGTATCAGATACAGTGCAGTAGAAGGGTTTCCAACCATATCTGTATTCTTTACATTGTAGAATCCCTCAGGGCTAATTATTGGCTCCTGTGCTGTTTAACATCTTTATAGCCCCTCTACTTTCTTTGGGCCAGTTGTTGGGCTTTGTCTTGTACGATATTCAGCTCTTGTATGCTACTCATAATACTAGCTCCTCAGACATTCAGAATCTCTCTGCAAAATTAGATAAACTAGCAAGTTGGCTAAATGCACATCAATTAATCCTGAATTCGGGGAGAACTTGTGCAGTCTTCTTCGCTAGGACTGGTACTTCATAATTAGTAGATCCTTTGTTTACGGCAGGCCAAAAAATCATCTTTAGTTCGACGGTTAAGATTTTGGGAGTGACATTTGACCAAAACCTGGCTTTTCATTCTCTGATTTCCCAGGTTGTTCAGTGTAGTTTTTATAAGTTATGCATGATCTATTCAGTTCGTAATCTTTTTTTTCTCTTTCTGTTCTCTGGGTACCTATACACGTTATTACGCAGCTTGATTACTGCAATGCACACTAGAATGGTATCCATCAAACCAAGATTAAACGGTCACAAATGGTTCAAAACATGACAATTCAATTGTTGACCCATTCTGGAAACACGACCATATTACCCCTCTTTTGAGAAATGAACACTGGCTTCCCACTTTCTATCAGATTCATTATAAAACTCTTTGCTTGCTATATAAGATCTATTTTACAGGTATTCCATCATATCCAGCGGACCTGCTAACCTCTTATATACCTGCATGCTTCTCAAAATCGGTAATTCCATCTTTTCAAACTTTCAATCTTGAAATGTGCTAGGATAAGTCTGGTCTTTTGGGATGCTATGCCTTCATATTTGTAATTGGAGGGTTCTCTAGTATAATTTAATTACTTAAATCTTATTTATTTCAAGATGCTTTTGGGGCATAGCTCTGTTGGCTATGATTGCATTTCTTCTATGCTGTTTGCTAGTCTCCCGGTGGGGGCCGGGTTGCTATACCGGATGTGAATTATTGGATATGAGATGTGTGATCAGGGTTTTTTTTTGAGGGGGTACTGAGTACCGGCACCTTTTCCATTGTCTGCTAAAATTGATCCATGGACCCCTACTACTACTATTTAACATTTATAGAGCGCTACTAGGGTTACGCAGCGCTGTACAATAAACAAAGAATGACGGTCCCTGCTCAAAGGAGCTTACAATCTAGAGGACAAGACTACTACTACTACTACTTAACATTTCTAGAGCGCTACTAGGGTTACGCAGCGCTGTACAATTTAACAAAGAGAGACAGTCCCTGCTCAAAGAGCTTACAATCTAATAGCAGACAAGCAATAATTGGAGTAGACAATCAATAGTTGGAACAGTCTAGGTTACTAGGTACAATGTTAGGTTCCGAAAGCGACATTGAAGAGGTGGGTTTTGCGTAGAGATTTGAAGATGGACAGTGAGGGTGCTTGGCGTATGGGCACAGGGAGTCTATTCCAGGCATAGGGTGAGGCGAGGCAGAAAGGGCGGAGCCTGGAATTGGCGGTGGTGGAGAAGGGTACCGAGAGGAGGGATTTGCCTTGTGATCGGAGGTTACGGGTAGGGACGTACAGGGAGATGAGGGTGGAGAGGTAGTGAGGGGCTGCAGATTGAGAGCATTTGTAGGTTAGTAGGAGGAGCTTGAATTGTATGCGGTGTCTGATCAGAAGCTAGTGAAGAGACTTGAGGAGGGGGGTGATGTGCACATATCGGTTTTGGCGAAAGATAAGACGTGCAGCCGAGCTCTGAACGGATTGAAGGGGGGATAGATGGTTAAGTGGGAGGCCAGTGAGGAGCAGATTGCAGTAGTCAAGGCGAGAGGAAATGAGAGCATGGATAAGAGTACGGGTGGTGTGTTCAGAAAGGAAGGGGCAAATTTTGTTGATGTTGTAGAGAAAGAAGCGACAGGTCTTGGCTGTCTGCTGGATATGGGCAGAGAAGGAGAGGGAAGAGTCGAAGATGACTCCAAGGTTGCGGGCAGATGAGACGGGAAGGATGAGGGTGCCGTCGACTGAGATAGAGAGTGGAGGGAGAGGAGAAGTGGGTTTAGGTGGGAAGACAATGAGCTCAGTCTTGGCCATGTTCAGTTTCAGGTGGCGGTTGGACATGCAGGCAGCGATGTCAGATAAGCAGGCCGATACTTTGGCCTGGGTTTCTGCAGTGATGTCTGGTGTGGAGAGATAAAGCTGAGTGTCATCGGCATAAAGATGATATTGGAAACCATGAGAGGAGATCAGTGAGCCCAGGGAAGAGGTGTAGATTGAAAAAAGAAGAGGCCCAAGGACAGATCCTTGAGGAACCCCAACAGAGAGCGGGATGGGAGTGGAGGAAGAGCCATGACAGTGTACACTCTGAAGGTGCGGTTGGAGAGATAAGAGGAGAACCAGGAGAGGACAGAGCCCTGGAACCCGTGAAGATAGTGTGTCAAGAAGTAGATTATGATTAACAGTATCAAAGGCGTAGGATAGGTCAAGGAGGATGAGGATGGAGTAGTGACCTTTGGATTTTGCAAGGAACAGGTCATTACAGACTTTAGTAAGAGCCGTTTCCGTCGAGTGTAAAGGGTGAAAACCGGACTGAAGCGGGTCAAGGATGGCATGAAAGGAGAGAAAATCGAGGCAGCGGCTGTGAACGGCGCGTTCAAGTATCTTGGAGAAAAAGGGTAGGAGGGAGATGGGGCGATAGTTGGAAGGACATGAAGGGTCAAGTGAAGGTTTCTTGAGGAGCAGTGTGACAATAGCATGCTTGAATGAGTCGGGGACAGTTGCAGTGGAGAGAGAGAGGTTGAGGATATGACAGATGGGGGGGGGGTGACAGTGGGAGAGATGGTGTTAAGTAAATTGGTGGGGATGGGATCAGAGGAACAGGTGGTGCATTTCGAGGAGAGAAGTTGGGCTGTTTCCTTTTCGGTGATATCAGTAAAAGAGGAGAAGGTGGCTGGGGTTGGATAGTTGAGGGAGTGGGTTAAAGGGTGAAGAGGAGGAGGTGGCTTGGTAGTGAATTCAAGGTTGATCTTTTGCACCTTGTCGCGGAAGTAATCGGCTAGACATTGAGGAGAGAGTGGGGGTGGGGGGGTGGGAGCGGAGGGCACTTTGAGGAGGGCATTAAGGGTGGCGAAGAAGCGACGAGGGTTGGAGTACATAAGTACATAAGTACATAAGTAGTGCCATACTGGGAAAGACCAAAGGTCCATCTAGCCCAGCATCCTGTCACCGACAGTGGCCAATCCAGGTCAAGGGCACCTGGCACGCTCCCCAAACGTAAAAACATTCCAGACAAGTTATACCTAAAAATGCGGAATTTTTCCAAGTCCATTTAATAGCGGTCTATGGACTTGTCCTTTAGGAATCTATCTAACCCCTTTTTAAACTCCGTCAAGCTAACCGCCCGTACCACGTTCTCCGGCAACGAATTCCAGAGTCTAATTACACGTTGGGTGAAGAAAAATTTTCTCCGATTCGTTTTAAATTTACCACACTGTAGCTTCAACTCATGCCCTCTAGTCCTAGTATTTTTGGATAGCGTGAACAGTCGCTTCACATCCACCCGATCCATTCCACTCATTATTTTATACACTTCTATCATATCTCCCCTCAGCCGTCTCTTCTCCAAGCTGAAAAGCCCTAGCCTTCTCAGCCTCTCTTCATAGGAAAGTCGTCCCATCCCCACTATCATTTTCGTCGCCCTTCGCTGTACCTTTTCCAATTCTACTATATCTTTTTTGAGATACGGAGACCAGCTGAGAGAATTAGTCAGGTGGGTGTAGTATTCCCGTTTGGCAAGGAATAGGGAGGACTGGAAGGAGGATAGCATGAATTTGTAATGACAAAAGTCACTTTGGGTGCGAGATTTCCTCCAGAGGCGTTCAGCCGATCGTGCGCAGGAGCGAAGGTATCGGATGCAAGGGGTCAGCCAGGGCTGAGGATTAGCATGTCGTGTGGGACGTGAGATGGATGGTGCAAGGGTATCCAGGGCAGAGGAGAGAGAGGCATTGTAAGTAGAGACAGCCTTGTCAACAGATTCGAAGGACATGATGGACGGGAGGAGATTGGAGAGGAAAGGGTGGGAGGGTCGACAGCCTGGTTTTTTCTGGAAGTGGTGGTTAGTAGTGGACGGGACTGCGGGGGAGGGTGATGAAGTGTGAAGGTGGTCAGGTGATGATCTGAGAGAGGAAGAGCAGAGGTGCAGAAATCGGAGGGTGAGCAGGAAGAGGAGAGGACGAGGTCGAGACAATGGCCAGAGCGGTGAGTAGGGGTGGTGGAGCTCAGCTGGAGGTTGAAGGAGGATATCAGAGTGAGGAATTGGGAAGCGTAAGAGTCGGATGGGTCATCAGCGTGTATATTAAAGTCACCAAGAATGAGGGACGAAGATGAGGGTTCAAGAAAAACTGAGAGCCAGGCATCGAAGTCAGTGAGGAAGGAGGGGAGGGACTTGTCGGGGGGGGGGGGGGGGGGTAAATGACTGCAACTCCGAGTGGCAGTGGGTAGAAAAGACTGATGGAGTGCACTTCGAAGAAGGAGAAGCAGTAAGACTGCGGTAGGAGGAGGGGTTGAAAGCTACAAGAGGGCGAGAGTAGAACCCCGACGCTTCCACCACGGCCATCAGGGCGGGGAGTGTTGGAGAAGAGATAACCTCCTTGGCAAAGGGCAGTGACTGATGCAGAGTCGTCAGGAGTGAGCCAGGTTTCGGTTAGGGCGAGTAGCTGAAGGGAACGAGAGATGAAGAGATCATGGGTGAAGGGAAGTTTGTTGCAGACCGAGTGAGCATTCCACAGGGCAAGTTTTAATGAAAGAGTTCAGGCGCTATACAGTCTTGCCATAGATTCTGTGACTGGTTGCAAGGGGCCTGGCTATTGTGGGCTGAGTCCCTCAGTGATCACCCCACCTCTGAAAGGTGGCTTAGCATTTCAGTACCGGCATCTTTTTTGCTAGAAAAAAAACGCACTGGTGATGATATAATAAGGTGTGCTAGGTTATGATTGGTGTATGCTGTCCTTGTTTTTACTTTGTTCTATTCTTTCTTATCTGATTTTAGGCGTTCCTTTTCTAATTTATTATTTTGTACACCGCTCAGGTCACTCCTATGGGCAGTATATCATAATAAACCTAAAACTGAGATCCAAATGCAACTGGCTTGTAGTCATCAAGCATGGCTTTTACAATTTGAACTCTCAGCGGCGTTTGATTGATCATGATCTGATGTTATATTTATTAGATTCTATTGGTACTTTGGGTAGAGTTCTTACTTAGTCTCAAAGTTCTCTGTGATAGGTCTTCCTCGGTTTAATATGACAATGTAGTTTCTAAGAGTTGGACAATGACATGTGGGGCCTTCAGGGTTCCCCCTCTATCTCTCCTTTTATTTAATCACCGGAGTCTGTAATGCCTCTCTGGTACTATGTAAGCCACATTAAGCCTACAAATAGGTGGGAAAATGTGGGACATAAATGTAACAAATAAAATAAATAAATCTAGTTATTGCAACTTTTGGGATTCTACATTGAATTTATTACACCAATGCTGATATCACTTTGCTAAGCCCTTTCGATTCCTCTTTCAGGTTATTAGTTCCCAAATATAAACTTGTTGTTTTCTGGTTGAAGACTGGGCAACTTTATTCATTTGAAATTGAATTCAGATAAAATAACGTTTATTTGGTTTGCTCCCCCCCCCCCCCCCTCCCCGACCTGCTCCTTTATTGCTGTCTTTATTAAACGGTTTGTTTTTTCAACTGGAACCATCTTTAAGAATTTTAGAAGTGATATAAAATGCTCGACTTACCATGAAGGATCAACTGAATAAATTGTTCGGTCTTAAGTTGAAAATATTGAAATGTGTTACATACTACTTTTCTCAGGAGTATTTTATTCTTTTAATTCAATTTATTATTCTATCTTTGATTATTGCAACCTACTGTATACTGGCTGCAATGAGCCTATGCATTATCATTTTCAAGTACTGCAAAAAGTTGCTGCTAATCATTGGTATTTGATGTTATGGAAATATTACTCCTTCTCTGATAGAACTTTACTGGCTTCTGTCACGGTTGTGCCCGTTTCATGCTCTCACTCATCTTGCCACCTGGTGGTCAGACCTGGTGGCTGCGATGGACTGTCTGTTTGCTGTTTCCCAGTTCCAGAAGTCATGCTAGTCCGGATCTTCCAGCCTTCCAGACTGTTTTGGGATTTTTGGAACTTAGCAGCACCCTTACATGGTGAACTCCCTTGTATGTTGCCTTTATTAAGCACCTGGGAACTTTCAGGGTTTGCCTTGGCAACAAAGGTCTTTGGTTGTCCTTGTGGGTCTGTTGTGGCTCCTGCCCTGAATGCTTGCTTTGCCTGTTTTTGACCCTGCTTGTGTTCCTGGATTATTCTACAGTTTGCTGCCTGCGTGTTTCCTGGTTTATTCTACAGTTTGCTGCCTGCCAAGACCCTGCGTGTTTCCTGGTTTATTCTACAGTTTGCTGCCTGCCCCCAAGTCCCTGCTTGATTACTGGTTTTCTACTGATTGACGCCAGCCTATAGACTCTGTTTGGTTCCTGGTTTCTTTGCTGCTTGCTGCTTGCTGCCTGCCGGTAAGACTCTGCTTGATTCATGGACTATTCTCCTGCTGCTGCTTAGTGCTTCTGTTCCAGTCTAGCTGCTGCAGTCCGGCCTGCGCCTGTCTGTCTGTGGTCTGCCTTGCCTCCTGTTTGGGTGATTTGCCTGCCGCTGCCGCTCCTCAGCAGTGGCCCAAGGGCTCACAGACCCAGTGTGTCGTGTGAAGCGTGACGGCTTCCTATTTGTGCACGCTGCATCTAAACTTTTGACTGTTATTTTTAGAATTTTACATGGCACTGCTCCTATTTACCACAGTTGCTTTTATTTAAATGTCCACGATTCAGAATGATTTTTTTTTTTTTTGCTTTTTACCTCTGTAAAAAGGATTTGCTACAAACATTTAGATGCATATTTTCCTACTTGGCAGCTAAACATTGGATTTTCTTCCTGTGGTGATAAGGCATGAATTCTAAAACTTACTTATTCAAGGAACTTTTGAAAGTTTGATTTGTATATTATGTCATTAGTTTTTAAATTTCACTTATTGTATTGTTCAGAGATTATTAGTCTCTTGATTTTTGTAATCCACACTAAGCCTTTGGGCAAGTAGAGGAATAGAAGTCCTTTGTATATGTACTTAGGCTGATCTCAAGTGGGCTACGAATGCAGCCATGGATCTAACTCTATGAGCCATGACGTGATCCTCCAGATTTATTTATTTATTTATTGCATTTGTACCCCACATTTTCCCACCTTTTTGCAGGCTCAATGTGGCTTACAGAGTGTCGTCTACAGAGTGTTGTGTAGACAGAACATAAGTAAAGGAGATGCAATCTACTAGCCAACTAGATAAAACACATTTACCAATGGCACCTCCCATCCTGTTGGGGTCAAATGAAACAAAAAGCTGGGTGGACAAGCTTGCTTCAGATACAAAGCCAAGGCTCTTTTACAGTTGGGGGCGCCGAGGCGAAATCTCTAGAACTCCTGGCTCTCTTGAAAGTGGAATCCACAACCATAGAGTTGTGAGGTAACTGCGACTTCATCAACTCAGATTCTCTGTGAATCCGATATTGGGACTCAGATTTCTTGGGAATGGTGGGATTACTTAATGGTTTCATCCAGTTCCGCATAAGAGTCTCCTTGAGCACATTATGCAAAGGAACTGTGGATGCTTCCTTAGGTGGCGAAGGATAGTCAAGGACCTCGAGCATCTCAGTCCTGGGCTCATCTTCAGATACCACTGGGAAGGGAACAGCCACAGACATTTCCTGGACAAATGAAGAGAAAAAGACTCTCCGGGGGAGAAAGCTTCCTTTCTGGTGAAGGCCACAAGACTCCTCAGAATAGAAATATCTGGGATCCTCCTCTTCATCCCACGAGGCATCCTGATCGGTGTCAGATAAGAGTTCCTTGACTGCAGTCCGAAACTGGGCCCATCTCGACGCCGAGGAGCCATGTCCTCGATGGTGATGTTGAGAAGTCGACTCCCGTGCCGGCGGCGATGAAGCTCCCTCCAGCGATGTCGACGGGGAATCAACCTGGGTGGCAGACGAGACTGATGCCGCAGGTGGCACCAGCATCGGACACCTCACCACAGGCAGAGAGCCAGCTGCCGCTTCCATCGATGGTACAGAGGGCACAAGCACCCCTGGTACCGGACCAGACTGACGCAGCAACCCTTCCAGGAGACCTGGAAGAATGGCTCGGATGCGCTCGTCCAGAGTCACTGTCGAGAAAGGCTGCGGGGTGGGTGCAGGAGTCGGTGTCAGAATCCGTGGAGGTTGAGGAGGCGGTACCGGGCTGCCCGAAGACCGACGCACTGATACCTCTTGAATGGAGGGTGAGCTCTCCTCCCGGCGTTGGAGGCTTCATGGGTGCCGAATCCTTTGACGCCCCGGAGCTCCCGGTACCGTCTCTGGAAGGAGACTGATGACGATGCTTCTTAGCCTTTGCTCGATGCACGTCATCAATACTCCTCAGTACCGATGAGGAGGATGTGGAATCCACACGCCTCCTCGGGGTCGGGTCCGAAAGTGAACGGTCCCGGTGGGCCTGCACAGCAGGAGTCTTAGAGGCAGTCTTCAAGGCAGGACATACGGAAGCTAGAAGAATGGTCTAAGGTTTGGCAATTAAAATTCAATGCGAAGAAATGCAAAGTGATGCACTTAGGAAGTAGAAATCCATGGGAGACGTATGTGTTAGGTGGGGAGAGTCTGATAGGTATGGGCGGAGAGAGGGATCTTGGGGTGATAGTATCTGAGGATTTGAAGGCGACGAAACAGTGTGACAAGGCGGTGGCAGTAGCTAGAAGGTTGTTAGGCTGTATAAAGAGAGGTGTGACCAGCAGAAGAAAGGTGGTGTTGATGCCCCTGTATAAGTCGTTGGTGAGGCCCCACCTGGAGTATTGTGTTCAGTTTTGGAGGCCTTATCTTGTTAAGGATGTAAAAAGAATTGAAGCGGTGCAAAAGAAAAGCTACGAGAATGGTATGGGATTTGCGTTACAAGACGTATGAGGAGAGACTTGCTGAACTAAACATGTATACTCTGGAGGAAAGGAGAAACAGGGGTGATATGATACAGATATTCAAATATTTGAAAGGTATTAATCCGCAAACAAATCTTTTCCGGAGATGGGAAGGTGGTAGAACGAGAGGACATGAAGTGAGATTGAAGGGGGGCAGACTCAAGAAAAATGTCAGGAAGTATTTTTTCACGGAGAGAGTAGTGGATGCTTGGAATGCCCTCCCGCGGGAGGTGGTGGAAATGAAAACGGTAACGGAATTCAAACATGCGTGGGATAAGCATAAAGGAATCCTGTGCCGAAGGAATGGATCCTCAGGAGCTTAGTCAAGATTGGGAGGCGGGGCTGGAGGTTGGGAGGCGGGGATAGGGCTGGGCAGACTTATACGGTCTGTGCCAGAGCCGGTGGTGAGAAGCGGGACTGGTGGTTGGGAGGCGGGGATAGTGCTGGACAGACTTGTACGGTCTGTGCCAGAGCCGGGGTTGGGAGGCAGGGCTGGGGAGGTGAGGATAGTGCTGGGCAGACTTATACGGTCTGTGCCTGTGCCAGAGCCGGTGGTTGGGAGGTGGGGCTGGTGGTTGGGAGGCAGGGATAGTGCGGGGCAGACTTATACGGTCTGTGCCCTGAAGAGCATAGGTACAAATCAAAGTAGGGTATACACAAAAAGCAGCAAATATGAGTTATCTTGTTGGGCAGACTGGATGGACCGTGCAGGTCTTTTTCTGCCGTCATCTACTATGTTACTATGCTACTATGTGGAGACCCACTCGACAACTCACTGTTCCCAGCGTGTGGTGGTCTCCGGACAGCCATTACCTGCTCTCCCGAAGTCGATGCCATCTCCGGTGCTGATATCGATGCTGCCAACCTCGGTACTGATGTCGACGTCAACGAACCGGGCGAAGCTCCAAACAGACGATCCCGAAAAGCTTTTCTCTATGCCTGTGTCCGCTTTTAAGGTTAAGACACAACTTACACGCATCTGGGCGATGGTCGGGCCCAAGGCACTGAAGACACCATGTGTGGGGGTCGGTACTTGAGATCGCCCGGTTGCACCGAGCACACTTCTTGAAGCCGCTGGGAGTCCTCTATGTCATGGACGGAAAAATAGCGGCGGCGAAGTCAAAATTCTCGATTGTGCCAAAAGTTAAGGCACAAAAATGAGAAGGCGCGACGGAAGCGAAAAGAAACTTAAAAGGGCAAAAAACTAGGGAATAAAGGGTCAGTTTTTATTTTGGTTATAAAGGGAACAGGCTTAAACAAAAGAAATAAGCAAAAAGGCAAAAAAATCTCCGAAAAACGAAGGCTCTTTTCGGGTCAAAATGGAGAGAGATCGCAAGTAATCACTCCCTAACCATGGAAAGAAAAGAACTGAACGGGGTCTCGCGCGACAGGCAGAGAAAATGGCCGCGTAGGCTCCTCCTTCCCCAGAATGTTGCCCAGTTACTAACAAATCTAAAACCCTCCTCCCTGCACCATCATCTCATCCATGCATTCAGACTCCGGAGCTCTGCCTGTCTCTTGGGTCCTGCGCGTGGAACGGGTAGCTACCATAGACAATCTGGATTTGAGCTTTCTACCTAAGAGCCGAGAGGTGTGGTAGCCGTGTTAGTCCACACTTAAAGGTTATCAACAGAAATCAAACAAAATAAAACATGGAAAAGAAAATATGATACCTTTTTTATTGGACATAATACATTTCTTGATTAGCTTTCGAAGGTTGCCCTTCTTCATCAGATCGGAAATAAGCAAATGTGTTAGCAGATAGTATATATAAGAGAAACATCAAAGCATTACTTTGACAGTCTGACAGAGTGGGAGGGTGGGGGTATGCATGGGGACATCAAAGCATTTCACTGATATTCTAACAGGATGGGTGTTGGTAGGTGAGAGGAGGGTAATAAACAGAGAAATACAGCTTTATGGTTTATAATGGGTTAGAAAACCCAGATCCTTATTAAGTCCTGTTTGTTGGGTGTCAAAATATTCAATCATTCTTATTTCAAAGGTCTTACGTTCCTGTATTGTTTTAAAATTTGTAAGGGGGTTGGAGGGTCTAAGCAGGTCAGGAGGAGGTATGGGGCCAGACTACATTCCCCACAAGGCCCTCAGAGAAGGGATTGGGGGGGGGGTAGGTCCCAAAACCCGGTAGGGACCCCACATGGAAGGGAGGGGGAAAAGGACTGGAAAGAGCAGCTGCTATGGCAGACGAGGGCCAGAAGGGGGAGCCGTGATGACAAAGCTCAATTCCCTTGGGTTAGAAATCAGTACAAGATTCCTTCCACCTGGGAGGGGGAGGAGGTCTCCAACCAACAGTCTAGCAGAGAAGCAGAGTTAATTGAGTGCTTGGAGGAAGGAGAGTCTGGAGGGCCCAGCACACCAGGTTTGGAGGAACCGGTTGACAAGAACTGTAATTGTACTTTGGGGCAGAGTTGCAGGGACTGAAGGCAGTGGGTGGTCACAGGAGTCAATTAGCTGTGTTGTGGGCGGTGTACTGCCATTCTGCAACCACCCAAGCGGAAAGACTTTTAAAACTGAAACCCAGGCTGTTGAACTGGGGAGAACTTGGATTTAAAGGGAAGTTTTTTTTCTTGTTGCTTTGTTTTGAAACTGAATGGGACTTTAACCCCCTTGAACTGAGATTTGTGGAGGAGGGGAAATAAACTGCTGGGAACTACTACTACTACTACTACTACTTAACATTTCTAGAGCGCTACTAGGGTTACGCAGCGCTGTACAATTTAACAAAGAGAGACAGTCCCTGCTCAAAGAGCTTACAATCTAATAGACAAGTGAACGGTCGGTCCGATCGGGGCAGTCAAATTGGGGCAGTCTGGATTCACTGAACGGTAAGGGTTAGGTGCCGAACGCAGCATTGAAGAGGTGGGCTTTAAGCAAAGACTTGAAGATGGGCAGGGAGGGGGCTTGGCGTAAGGGCTCAGGAAGGTCGTTCCAAGCATAGGGTGAGGCGAGGCAGAATGAGCGGAGCCTGGAGTTGGCGGTGGTGGAGAAGGGTACTGAGAGGAGGGATTTATCCTGTGAACGGAGGTTACGGGCGGGAACGTAAGGGGAGATGAGGGTAGAGAGGTAGTGAGGGGCAGCAGACTGAGTGCATTTGTAGGTAAGAAGGAGAAGCTTGAATTGAATGCGGTATCTGATCGGAAGCCAGTGAAGTGACCTGAGGAGAGGGGTGATATGAGTATATCGGTTCTGGCGGAATATGAGACGTGCAGCAGAGTTCTGAACAGACTGAAGGGGGGATAGATGGCTAAGTGGGAGGCCGGTGAGGAGTAAGTTGCAGTAGTCCAGGCGAGAGGTAATGAGAGCGTGGACGAGAGTTCGGGTGGTGTGTTCAGAGAGGAAAGGGCGAATTTTGCTGATGTTAAAGAGGAAGAAGCGACAGGTCTTGGCTATCTGCTGGATATGCGCAGAGAAGGAAAGAGAGGAGTCAAAGATGACTCCGAGGTTGCGGGCAGATGAGACGGGGAGGATGAGGGTGTTATCAACTGAGATAGAAAGTGGAGGAAGAGGAGAAGTGGGTTTTGGTGGAAAGACGATAAGCTCGGTCTTGGACATGTTCAGTTTCAGGTGGCGGTTGGACATCCAGGCAGCAATGTCGGATAAGCAGGCCGATACCTTTGCCTGGGTCTCCGCGGTGATGTCTGGTGTGGAGAGATACAGTTGGGTGTCATCAGCATAGAGATGATACTGGAAACCATGAGATGAGATCAGGGAGCCCAGGGAAGAGGTGTAGATTGAGAAGAGAAGGGGTCCAAGGACTGATCCCTGGGGAACACCAACAGATAAGGGGATGGGGGTGGAGGAAGATCCATGAGAGTGAACTAAAAGCTGTGTTGTCTGGAGGGACTTTGTTTGTGGACTGCCGAAGGGAGCCTACCACCCCCTGAAGGTTTGCTACCGGGAGTACAGTTATTACAAATTACCTTTCAGTATTCTTACTGTGAAATCACTGGTGCAGTGATCTGGTCTTGTAAGGTGTTGGCCCACAGGGGTGGGGGCTTGACTGGCACCAGCTACACACTGGACCATCAATACTCACCAGAAACTATTACAAAATTAATCAAATTCATTTTAACTCACAACTACTTTACTTTAATAATATCTATCTACAAATAATGGGCACTGGAATGGGCACCAGGACAGCACCCCAATATGCCAACCTTATGGCTGAGCTGGAAGAGACATTTCTGAATACATACCAGACCAAACCTCTAAAATACTACCGGTACATCGATGACATTTTTATGATTTGGACGGAGGGGGAAGAAACTCTGAAACAATTTTACTATTCCTTCAATACATACCATCCTACAATCAGATTCAAAATTGACTACTCCCCAGAAAAAGTCAATTTTTTGGACACCACAGTCTCAATCAGTGATGGCTGTATACAAACATCTATATACATGAAACCCACAGACAGATGCAGCTACCTCCACAACTCCAGCTTCCACCTTTCACATACAAAAAGATCCATTATTTACAGCCAAGCCACAAGATACCACCGTATCTGCTCGGACCCAGAGCGTAGAGACAGACACCTTGAAACCCTGACTGCATCCTTCAAACAGAAAGGCTACAACCCCAAAATAATCTCCAAGAATATTGCCTCCTCCCTCAAAACACCCAGGGAAAATCTGCTACAGTACAAAGAAAAAAAAGCCACAGACAGAATTCCCCTTGTAGTGACATACAACCCAGAGCTGGAGAAACTGAGGAAAATCATAAGAGACCTACAGCCGCTACTCCAGGAAGATGAATTACTGAAAAAGATATTCCCATCCCCACCAGTGCTGGCCTTCCAACAGCCACCAAACTTAAAACGCAAGCTGATCAGAAGTAAACTCCCAACACAGACGGAAAAAGAAAAGGGCACATTTCCCTGTAACACAGCCAGCTGCAAACTATGCCAAAATATTTCACAAGACCCCACAGTCATTCACAAGGGAAAAATAGTCAACATAAAGGACTATTTTACATGCTCATCTTCCAATGTGGTACATATCATTCAGTGTAAAAAATGTAACGAAGGATGCTATATTGGAGAAACAGGCCAGATGCTTAAGACAAGATTCAATCTGCACAGACATCACATGAAAATAGCCGGTGCCAGTCAAGCCCCCACCCCTGTGGGCCAACACTTTACAAGACCAGATCACTGCACCAGTGATTTCACAGTAACAATACTGAAAGGTAATTTTAAAACAATACAGGAACGTAAGACCTTTGAAATAAGAATGATTGAATATTTTGACACCCAACAAACAGGACTTAATAAGGATCTGGGTTTTCTAACCCATTATAAACCATAAAGCTGTATTTCTCTGTTTATTACCCTCCTCTCAACTACCAACACCCATCCTGTTAGAATATCAATGAAATGCTTTGATGTCCCCATGCATACCCCCACCTTCCCACTCTGTCAGACTGTCAAAGTAATGCTTTGATGTTTCTCTTATATATACTATCTGCTAACACATTTGCTTATTTCCGATCTGACGAAGAAGGGCAACCTTCGAAAGCTAATCAAGAACTGTATTAAGTTATGTCCAATAAAAAAGGTATCATCTTATTTTCTTTACCTAAGAGCCTAAATTTGGCTTCCAGAACCTCTCTCCCACATTTTCCTATGCCACTGGTACCCACATGTACCAAGACAGCTGACTCCTCCCCAGCACTATCTAAAATCCTATCTAGGTGACGCATGAGATCCGCCACCTTCGCACCAGGCAGGCAAGCCACCAGACGATCCTCAAGTCCACCAGCCCCCCAGCTATCTATGGTAAAATTATGTATCATACCTGATAATTTTCTTTCCATTAATCATAGCTGATCAATCCATAGACTGGTGGGTTGTGTCCATCTACCAGCAGGTGGAGATAGAGAGCAATCCTTTTGCCTCCCTATATGTGGTCATGTGCTGCCGGAAACTCCTCAGTATGTCGATATCAAAGCTCCATCCGCAGGACTCAGCACTTAGAGAATTACACCCACAAAGGGACACTCTGCCCAGCTCACCACCGACGAAACGGGGGAGGGGAATTAACCCAGCTCATCCCCACACAAGTGGGGGAGGGGAATCCGTCCAGCTCATCCCCGCGGAGCGGAGGAGGGACACCACACCCGCCGATGCGGGGGGATCTGGCTTATCCTGCAACCGCAACCGCGGGAGGAGCTGACTGACCCTACCACCGCCGAAGCGGGAGGGGTACAAAGCTGCCCTACAGCCGCACGAAGCGGGAGGGAGCGCCGGCAGAATTTAGGTCTCAATCCAGCCCCGTAAAACGGAGGGGAGAGGAATGTAGCAGCTCACTGTAACACAAAATCGTCTCAACTCCTGAAGAATCCAATTGAAAAAACTTGAACACGAAGTCCTCCTGAACAGGAACTGAAGACTAAACTTGAACCTGAAATGCAACCAGAATATAAACATTACAGATATCTGGGCGGGGCTATGGATTGATCAGCTATGATTAATGGAAAGAAAATTATCAGGTATGATACATAATTTTACCTTCCATATCATCATGCTGAGCAATCCATAGACTGGTGGGATATACCGAAGCAGTACTCACCCTGGGCGGGACATAAAAATCCCTGACCGCAACACTGAAGCTCCAAACCGGGCCTCCGCCCGAGCAGCCACAGTCAAGCGGTAATGCCTGGAGAAGGTATGAGCCGATGCCCAAGTTGCCGCCTTGCAAATCTCTTCCAAGGAGACGGACCTGGCCTCCGCCATCGAGGCCACCTGAGCTCTAGTGGAGTGAGCCTTCAGCCGGACAGGCGGTACCTTCCCCGTGGCCACATAAGCCGCTGCAATGGCTTCCTTGACCCATCTTGCCACTGTAGGCTTAGCAGCCTGCAGACCCTTACAAGGACCTGCAAACAGGACAAACAGATGATCCGACTTCCGGAAATCATTGGTCACTTCCAAGTATCTGATGATGACTTGTCTCACATCTAGATATTTGAGAGCAGAGTACTCCTCTGGGTAGTCCTCCCTACGAAAGGATGGGAGACAGAGCTGCTGATTCACATGGAAGCGAGAAACAATCTTGGGCAGGAAGGAAGGCACTGTGCGAATAGACACTCCTGCCTCAGTGAACTACAGAAAGGGCTCTCGACATGATAGTGCCTAGAGCTCGGAAACTCTTCTGGCTGAAGTGATAGCCACCAAAAAGACTGCTTTCAACGTCAGGTCTTTCAGAGAACATACTGAGGAGTTTCCGGCAGCACATGACCACATATAGGGAGGCAAAAGGATTGCTCTCTATCTCCACCTGCTGGTAGATGGACACAACCCACCAGTCTATGGATTGATCAGCATGATGATAGGGAAATGCCTAATGATCGAATCAACAACTACAACAGCTGTCCTAACCTTTCCCTCCCGGGCAGCACTTGGAGACATATCCTCGGTGCGAGAGGATAGTACATCCCCTGGTGGGCAGGTCCTGGCTACAGGAGTACTTCCTACTTCACCAGGGTGATGCTCTCCTTCTAGGAGACCTCCCTCCTCCAAGGTAGCACAAAGGCTACCAGACTGGAGGTGGGACTTCTCTACAACATCCCTGTAGGTCTCCTCTATGTACCTCTCTGTCTCCCTCAGCTCCACCAAGTCTGCTACTCTACCCTCATGAGAACGGACACGTTCTCTGAGAACTAGGAGCTCTTTGCATCGGGCACACACATATGATTCAAATGATCGCATAGGGTTTTGTTGTGATTCTGATTGAGGAAATTTCAAGTTGAGGTGTTATGAACTCGGCAGTGGTTTCGGTGGTAAAGTGGGATCAATAGATTAGTGCTATGTCTCCGCCTCTTTCTTTTCTGGTCCAGTGTGTGATTTTGTATCCTGGAGGGCACAGGTCTAGGATTATGGGGTCCTTTTGGTCATGGATCCAAGTTTCAGTGAGGAAGAATAGGTCGAGGTTTTCTGACATGATCCAGTCTGTTAGTATTGCTGTTTTATTTACAGCGGATCTGGCGTTGACGTAGCCCACTTGGATTGTTTGGAATGGGTCTTCTGTGTTTGGTGTTAAGCGGACTTTTGTTAATTGTCGTTTCTTTGTTGAGGTGATTTGTTTGGGTCCTTCTTTCCCTTCTGTTGTGGTTGTTCACATGTAAGTGTTCTTCCTTTGTTTAGGTTATCATCAGTTTGGTGAGGTGTGGTGTATTTGATCAATCTATGATGACTGTGTAGTATGGGTATGATGTTATTTTCTGCAAGTGGGGTGATTAGTGTTAAGTGGATCAGTGTTAAGGAGTAGATTATTAGGAGTAGTTTGAGGGTATTCATTATGGTATATATTTCCTGTGGTTACTATTAAGACCGTGTTGCCCCAATCTGCTCTCCTCACAAGCCTGCCTTCTCCGGTTGATCAAATGCAGTGCAAAAGGCTCCTTCTCAGGCACACCTGTCCTGCTGAAGGTGTCTTCAGTTCACTAGCAATTATTCAGTTTTTACTTTGGTTTTTACTGTCAGGCCTTTCAAGCCTTGTCAGTTGTAAAGTCTCAATATCTTCTTGAAATATAATAGGCACTTTACTCACGGTCTGGTGATCGGACGCGTTGCGAGAGGGCACAGAGACTCCGTAACCCTGGGAGCTGTGTCTATGTTACATAGTAACATAGTAGATGACGGCAGAAAAAGACCTGCATGGTCCATCAAGTCTGCCCAACAAGATAAACTCATATGTGCTACTTTTTGTGTATACCTTACCATGATTTGTACCTGTCCTTTTCAGGGCACAGACCATGTAAGTCTGCCCAGCACTATCCCCGCCTCCCAACCACCAGCCCCGAGAATTTCTATTCCCTAAGTGCATCACTTTGCATTTCTTCGCATTGAATTTTAATTGCCAAACCTTAGACCATTCTTCTAGCTTCCTCAGATCCTTTATCATGTTTTCTACTCCCTCCCGGGTGTCCACTCTGTTACAGATCTTAGTATCATCCGCAAATAGGCAAACTTTACCTTCTAACCCTTCGGCAATGTCACTCACAAATATACTGAACAGAATCGGTCCCAGCACCGATCCTTGAGGCACACCACTACTCACCTTTCCCTCCTGCGAGCGAATTCCATTCACCACCACCCTCTGGCTTCTGTCCATCAACCAGTTCCTAATCCAGTTCACCACTTTGGGTCCTATCTTCAGCCCATCCAGTTTATTTAAGAGCCTCCTGTGGGGAACCGTGTCAAAAGCTTTGCTGAAATCTAAGTAGATTACGTCTATAGTTCGTCCCTGATTCAATTCTCCTGTCACCCAATCAAAGAATTCAATGAGATTCGTTTGGCACGATTTCCCTTTGGTAAAACCATGCTGTCTCGGATCTTGCAACTTATTGGCTTCCAGGAAATTCACTATCCTTTCCTTCAGCATCGCTTCCATTACTTTTCCAATAACCGAAGTGAGGCTTACCGGCCTGTAGTTTCCAGCTTCTTCCCTATCACCACTTTTGTGAAGAGGGACCACCTCCGCTGTTCTCCAATCCCTGGGAACCTCTCCCGTCTGCAAGGATATATTAAACAAATCTTTAAGAAGACCCGCCAGAACCTCTCTGAGCTCCCTCAATATCCTGGGGTGGATCCCATCCGGTCCCATGGCTTTGTCCACCTTTAGCTTTTCAAGTTGTTCATACACACTCTCTTCCGTGAACGGTGCTCTATCCACTTCAATCTCATTTGTACTTTTTGCAGTCCATCGCGGTCTGGTGTCTACCTGTTGGAGGTAGACACCAGAGGGGGGCAGCAGCCTCAGGCTGCCGCTACTGCTTTGCTCTGAGCCCCTCGGAACCTGTCTCCGGGGCCTCCGCCGCGTTGCCCCTTCTCCTCTTGTCGCTGCTGCTGTGCTCTGGTGTCGGTGCTGTCGACTGAGCCCTCGGCGGCCTCGGCAAATCCCTCCGAGAGCGTCCTCATGCCTCCATAACTCCCATGCTCCTGGGGCAGCTCCACCAGACAGTACTCCCCTTTCCTGCTGCCATCTGAGGAACCGGTGGGCGGGTGAGGCAGAGCCGGGCACATGACCCCTTCCACACAGCCCTGTGGTCCCTCGTGGGAGAGGCTCAATCGTCTCTACCTGCTCTGGATGGGCAAGGAGGCAGAGTCGGGTGCGCGGTCGCTGTCCCATGAGCCTCGTGCGGTCCCCCGTGGGGAGAGGTTCGAATGCCTCTCCTTGCTCTGAGGGCGACAGCGGTGCTGTTCGCCGGACCCACACGGGCTCCCCAAGTGCCATCTGCTGCCTTGTGTGGTCCCCCATGGGGGACAATTCAGACTGGTGCCCGATTAACTCAGCACAAGTTAAGGCAGCTGTTTTGCTTAACTTTATGCAATTGCTTAGATGGAAAGTGCAGGCTTGGAGAGGGGAAGAGGAGATTATCTGAGAAGTTCAGGAATTTGCAAGACAAAGAGGCGTCATGGACCGTAACCATACCTTAGAATGTAGCCAGGGGAAATGCTTGGCAATTTGGTTTTTAAAGTCCAGTATCTAATATTTAACAGGCACTTCTGTTCATCAAAGACATGCAGCAGATGGATGTGTTTCACTCCTGTGAAATTATTTGGAAGTTTTAATGCTGAGGAAGCTTCAGCAAGATAACAGAGCTTTAGAGGTAGTATAAGTTATAGATATGAACATTAAGTTAAAAGTTGTAGTGGTGGTTTTAGTTAGTTCCTGATCCTGGTGTCCTTTGTTCCAATTGATGCAGATCTCTGGAGGTTTTTCAGTTGTAAATCCAGCTTATTTCACAAGCAAAGAGAGTCAAAGATCAAAAGATTCCAGCAACAGAGAAACAATAGAGAAACAAATGGCTGTACTTAGCACTTCTATGTGAATTTCTTTGGAAACTTAATGCAGGGGCTGATGGTTGACTTTAGTTTTGTTATGATTGTGGTCATAACCCCTCTAAAACTTACCTTTTTCCTGGTGGTCAGCTTAGCTGGCTTCTGTTTCTTTTGTTGGTCCTTTCTGAGCTGGCTCTGTCTCCCTGTGCTGGCAGATTCCAGCAGCATGGGGTTAATTGTTTTACTTTACTACAGCTGTGTGGGTGGACTGAGTTAGCTCTACCTCTCTTTGGGTGTACTGGCTTCAAGTGCTTCACGGTGTTGCATTGGTGTGGGTTGGGCCTCTCTGGGTCAGTGTGCTTTTGCCTAGGTCTAGGGAGTGTGACATCATCAGGGAGGGCCTTGATAAGGAAGTGGTGTTTCCTTCAGAGCCTTTGCAACGGTGGTGTTTGCTTTAGGTAGGGTGGTGCAGTGTGCACTTCTGACTTTGTGTCTAGTTTCCCTGCTTGCTTTTGCTAAGGGCCAGGTTAGTGTTAGTGCAGTGTGCACTGGTGACTGTGTGTTTAGCTTTCCTGCTTTTCCCTTAGGGTTCCCCTGCTTTTCCCTCTTGGTTTTGGAGGCATTGCTGTGTGTAGGGCTTTGGAAGCTCTGTTGTTGATAGAAGTACTTCAGGGTTTGGTGGTGTTAGGAACACTGCAGAGTTTGTTGTTAGAAGTACTTCTGGGTTTGTGCTATTGGGAACATTGCAGTCTTTGCTGTTGGTGTTTGGTGATTTAGAATCACTTTTGGCTTATGTGTTAGCTTCCCTGCTTTTTCCTTGTGGCTCCCCTGTCTTCCCTTTTAGTGCTAGGAGCTCTTCTGGTTGCTTGCCAGAGTAGTGCTTAGGAAGCACCTTGTTAGTTTTGTTTCTAGCTTGCTAGAGCAGTGCTTAGGTAGCTTGTTAGTTTTGTGTTTAGCTTGTTAGTGTAGAGCTCTGCTTGTAGCTTGGTGCTTAGTAGCACCTGTGTTAGCTTTATGTTTAGTTCCCTGCTCTGTTAGTTTAGGGCTTAGCAAGTCCCTTTCTTGAGCAGGGCTTAGGAGCTCCTGTTTAGTATAGGGCTTAGGAAGTCCTTTTGTCAGTTTACTGTTAGGAACACTCCTGCTGGTTTAGGGCTTGGGAGCACGTAGATCAGTTAAGGTTTAGGAGCACTTCTGTTTCCAGTCCTGGTCCCTGTGTCATCCGGTATCCAGTAAGTCCTGCCGGCTACTCGAACCCAGGAGCTCAACTCCTGGGGGGCTTAGTAGCTAAGTGCAGGTGAAGCTGTGTGGACCAGTCCGGTGTGGACCAGTCCGGTGTTCCAGTCCTGTGTCCTCCAGTCCAGTGTTCCAGTCTGGGGGGTTCCAGTCCTGTGTCCTCCAGTCCGGGGAATTCCAGTCCGTGTGTTCCGGTTCGCTGGGCGGTGCCTGCAGTCCCTGCTGGTGTCGGTGTGCTTGCCCAGTGTTGGTTGGTGGGTTTTGCCTGCTGCTGTCGCTCCTCGTCAGCAGCCCAAGGGCTCACGTTTGCTCCAGAGCCCAGCCCCGCGGGCTCTGAACCTGAGAACCTGACAAGTTTTAAGAAATCTAACAGACTCAGAGTTTTAGAAATAGTTAAGTGGTTAAAATAGAACTTTAACTCACGGATTGTAGGTATGAACTTTATAGTTTCTGGTTCTGATATTCTTGGATGGTCCAATTGAAGCACGTTGCTGTAGGCTTTTTCTTTGTTGTCCAGGAGGAGGGTTAGATGTAAATATAGATCCAGTACCAGTCTCAGGGCATGAGGAGAGTTATTTGCAATATGAAGGGAAGATAAAAGTTATTTTCTCCAGCCAAAATAAAAGAAAGCAGTTCAAAGTAAAATTGAGGACTGGTGCCTCAATACAGACTGCGCAGAAGTCACTAAAAATTTGGGTTGTAAATAAGCAAAAAGTGTATTTGCAGAGCCTCATGTGAACCCAGCCACCTAGTCAGGCAGCTGTTTATATAAGGTGGATCAGCCACTAGGGTCTGAAGTTCACTGAATCTTCAGGCTGAACCAAAACAGAACTTTCCAGGTCAGATACTTCAGATGACAGGTCAGGTACAAGCAGCTCATAAGGAGCTTACATCAGCTGGGTGAGGACGACGTTGCATCAAATGTCACTGTAGGTGATTTGATGGAAGGTCTGAATAAAAGTAAGCCCCTCATGAATCAAACAGCTAAAGGCTTTGCAGAGATGGGCTTATCTTTTACACAATGATGGTAAGAGCCAGTTCCACTGAGGTGAACCTTTACAGAGTTGGTCTTAAGACTAGACTCAGAAAGGTGTAGAAGGTATTCAAGCAGTTTTTGTGTAGGACAGGAAAAAGGATCTACAGCCTTGCCCTCACACCAAATGGCAGAACTCTTTCCACTTGAAATTATAATACTTTTTAGTATTATTCCTTAGTATCATTCCTGGAAGCAAGCACTGGAAGGTTAAAACCCTCCATAAGTCACTACAAATCAGTACTAGCCTGCATCATGAACCTGACTTTTACAGACAACCATTTTCAGACTTAATGCAGAGGCCTGATACTAAACTTGTACAGCGCTGCGTAAGTAGTAGTAGTAGTAGTGTAAAGGCCTTGAGGTGCCATCCAGTCTGATAAAAGCAAAACAACTTGGACAATAACAACTTTTTGTTGTTATATTGTTATCAGCATTGACGTCACTACAGGGACTTCAGGGCATCATGTCCCAGACCACCTGGCACTAAGAAAGGTATAAAGACCCCATACTTGAAGGTGTTATCAGTTAGCTGGCACATAAACTATGCCTAACTGATAACACCTTCAAGGGGTTATCAGATAGCTGTAAGTAAGGGAAAGGAGGAAAGCCTTTGCATGTTATAAGACAACTCAGAAAGATGAAGACAAGAAAGAATACCTAAATAAGTGAAGAGAAGCTGGAAAAGCTATCAGGAAAGCAAAGCGGCAAATGGAGGAAAAGATAGCTAATACGGTAAAATTGGGGGACAAGACATTTTTCAGATATATAAATGACAAGAGGAAGTGCCATAATAGCATTGTGAGGCTCAAAGCTGAGGGAGAGAAATATGTGGAAGATGATAAGGATAAAGCTGAACTGCTTAACGATTATTTTAGCTCTGTGTTCACGAATGAAAGACCGGGGGTAGGGCTGCAGAAAACAAAGGCTAAAGGGGATGGATGTATGGTAGACCAAAACCAGTTTACGGAGGACTGTGTTCGTGAGGAGCTTGCCAAACTAAAAGTAGACAGAGCGATGGGGCCTGATGGGATACACCCCAGGGTGCTTAAGGAACTCGGAGAAGTTCTGTCGGCTCCGCTGACGGACCTCTTCAATGCTTCCTTAGAAACTGGAGTGGTACCGGTGGACTGGAGAAGGGCGGATGTGGTTCATTTGCACAAGAGTGGAAGTAAGAAGGAGGTTGGGAATTACAGACCTGTCAGTCTGACCTCGGTGGTGAGTAAGCTAATGGAAACGCTTCTAAAGAGGAGGATTGTGACATTTCTTGAACTACATGGAACGCGGGACCCTACGCAGCATGGCTTCACTAGTGGCAGGTCATAACAGACGAATCTGACTGTCTTCTTCAACTGGGTGACCAAACAGATGGATGTGGGAGGGGCGCTTGATGTGTTATAGTTGGATTTCAGCAAAGCCTTTGAAACGGTTCCGCACAGGCGACTGATAAATAAATTGAGTGCCCTCATTATGGGACATACAGTAACTGAATGGGTTAAAAATTGGTTGAATTGTAGGAGAGAGGGTAGTGGTAAATGGAGCTTGCTCTGGAGAAAAGGATGTCATCAGTGGAGTACCGCAGGGATCGGTCCTAGGGCCAGCTCTTTTTAACT
Organism: Microcaecilia unicolor; assembly: GCF_901765095.1. Lineage (NCBI taxonomy): Eukaryota > Metazoa > Chordata > Amphibia > Gymnophiona > Siphonopidae > Microcaecilia > Microcaecilia unicolor. Next base: position 768,360,663 of record NC_044031.1, on the reverse strand, counting down.
TCTTTGTTAGCGATATTGCGGACGGGCTGTCTGGTAAGGTTTGCCTCTTTGCTGATGATACTAAACTCTGCAACAGGGTGTGAATGACATGAGGAAGGACCTAGCGAAGCTAGAGGAATGGACCAATATTTGGAAACTAAGGTTTAATCCCAAAAAATGCAGGGTCATGCACTTGGGTCGCAAAAATCCGAGGGAACGGTACAGTATAGGGGGTGAAGTGCTTCATTGTGCGAAGGAAGAGCGGGACTTGGGGGTGATTGTGTCTGATGACCTTAAAGCTTTCAAACAGGTAGAAAAAGCGACGGCCAAAGCCAGAAGGAAGCTTGGGTGCATAAAGAGAGGCATGACCAGCACGAAAAAGGAGGTAATATTGCCACTGTGTAAGTCTCTGGTGAGGCCCCATTTGGAGTACTGAATGCAGTTCTGGAGACCACACCTACGGAAAGATATAAACAGGATGGAGTCGGTCCAAAGGGCGGCTACGAAATTAGTAAGCGGTCTTGAATGCAAAAATTATAGGGACAGGCTTATGAACCTCAACATATATACGCTGGAAGAGAGGAGGGAGAGAGGAGACATGATAGAAACATTTAAATATCTCAAGGGCATTTATGTACAGGAAGAGAGCCTTTTCCAAATGAAGGAGAGCTGTGGAATGAGGGGGCATATGACAAAGTTAAGAGGGAATAGGCTTAGGAGTAACCTAAGGAAGTATTTCACAGAAAGGGTGGTGGAGGCGTGGAATGGCCTCCCGGTGGAGGTGGTGGAGTCGAGGACTGTTCCAGAATTTAAAAAGGCATGGGATAAGCACGTGGGATCTCTTACGAACAGGTAGAATTGGGGGTTTCAGAGGATGGGCAGACTGGATGGGTCATATGGCCTTTATCTGCCGTCATGTTTCTATGTCTTGGAACTCCGAGCCCTGCCACCCAATGAAGGCTCATTAATCTGGGACTTCCCGACTGGGGAGTCCACTTGCTGCTTGAGTTCCTGGTCCTGATTCATCATCATGGACCAGTGTCCCTATATAGTAACAGTCTATGACAGCAGATAAAGAACCTATGTGGTCCATCCAGTCTGCCCAACATGATAAACTCATTTCACAAGGTATGTGATACTTCACACATATATCAGTCTTGATTTGACCTTATTTTCAGGGCACAGACCGTAGAAGTCTGCCCAGCACTTTTCTTGTACTAAAATTTCTGAAGTTAACGTTGAAGCACGTTAACAGTTACACTCCAGCCCATCCATATCTATTCAGTCACGATCAGGCCACAGACCGTAGAAGTCTGTCCAGCACTAGCTTTGCTTCCCAGTTACCGGTGTTGCCAATCTTCATTAAGATTCCATTGATCCATTCCTTCTAAACAGGATTTCTTTGTGCTTATCCCACGCATTATTTAATTCTATTACTGTTTTCATCTCCACCACCTCCTGCGGGAGGGCATTCCAAGCATCTACCACACTCTCCATGAAAAAATACTTCCTGACATTCCTGAGTCTGCCTACCTTCAATATCAATTCATGTCCTCTAGTTCTACCGCCTTCTCGTCGCTGGAAGATGTTTGTTTGTTTGTTTGCAGATTAATACCTTTCAAATATTTGAACATCTGAATCATGTCACCTCTGTTTCTCCTTTTCTCCAAGGTATACATATGTTCAGGTCGGCAAGTCTCTCCTCGTACAGCTTGCATGCAAATCTCACACCATTTCTGTAGCTCTCCTTTGCATTGCCTCGTCTTTTTACATCCTTGACAAGATACGGCCTACAAAAAACACAATACTCCAAGTGGGGACTCACCATTGACTTGCACAGGAGCATCAACACCTTCTTTTCTTCTGCTGGTTATACTCCTCTCGATGCAGCCTAGCATCCTTCTGGCCACAGTTGCTGCCTTGTTTCTTCAATTTCAGATCCTCGGACACCATCACCCCAAGACCTCTCCCGAGTCAAGCTTACTAATCTCTCTCTTCCTATCTGGTAACTCACTTTTGGGTTTCTGCGCCCCAAGTGCATCACTCTGCACTTCTTGGCATTAAATTACCTTATTAATTTAATCAACACAGAATAGGAAGATCATTCATAAGAACTGGCTCTTTCTTTCTCTGCATGGACTCATTTCTTTTCCGCATTTTGCATATACAAGAGGTAGGAATTTAGGTGAGATGTTGTTGAATAGGAATGTTCTTAAATTAGAAAATTCAGAGCTATATGTGGGAAATGTGTATATTGTAAACATGCTTGGGTCACACAAGAGGTAAAAAATCCATTAACAGGGCAAATGTTTCAGTTGAGAGTGCACACAGATTGCAGTACTTCCAAGTTGTGCATGGTATATACTGTCCATGTGGCAAGTGGTACATCGGGCACACTACACAGAGGATTAATCCTCCAACACAGAAAGCTGAGCATTTCAGCAATCTGCACACTCAAAGTTGAAGCTCCCTTGGTTAGTCATTAGGATTTCAGTCGCCACAAAGAACAAGATTTGATTTTTGTAGTATTGTTAATGGTTCGTTTGAAAAAGGGGGGGGGGGGGAACAGTGCAGCGATATTTCTAAGAAACATATGGTCATAACTCTTGTAGGGAATAAGAGAGAATGGTATTGTGTATCCGTGTGGAGAGTCACTTGAAAAGGTCTGCCTTTTTGCTTTGGGAGTGCCTGAAAAGATGAACTCACAGACTTTTCTGAGTGATCAGAAATCACACTACCCATGATATATTTTCAAGGAAGAAACCATAAACCAGTGGCCTCCTCCCCAGTGAGGATTAAATGTTGCCTTGAAGCAGCAGCATCCTGAAACAAGGAAAGGTCCAACTCAGCCAAATCAAACATCATAAATTACCTTCCCGGAAGAGACCTGCCTCAGTAGTATTACTTGTAGCCTCTGAAATGGCCCTGGAGAGAAGCTGTACTGTGTGTGTGTGTGTGGGGGGGGGGGGGGGGGGGTTGGACAAGGCAATATAGCAAAGATACTTACCTGTAGTAGGTATTTTCTGAGGACAGAAGGCTAAATATTCTCACAATTGGATAATGCAATGCTGCGTTGCCCAGTCCAGAGCTTGTATCAAGCTTTTCACAGAGCTCTTTTGGAGCGTGAGACACGCTCCAGTGCGCATGCATGTGTGCCTTACTGCCCACCGAACGAATGCGGGACCAACAGTACAATACTACAGCACAGAAGACGATGCCAAGGGGAGGGTATGAGAATACATAGCCTGCTGCCCTTGGAGAATACCTGCTACATAAGTATCTTCGCTTTCTTCGAGGACAAGCAGGCTAATAGTCTTACAATTGGGGAATCCCTAGCTACCAGGCTCACTAGGAACAACCACCAATGACAACTTGCACCTCGCAAAGGCGAGGTCAGAACATAGTAAAACCGTAAGCAAATCGTCGGAAGTGAAGCTTGGGAAAGGATAAAAAGGGTCTAGGCAGGTGGAGTCAAATTCTAGAATCCAAAGTAAAAGCGCATTACTATTCCATTAAATCTGTGATCGGAATGCTGCCGCGGGCATGCTACCCAGCGCAGGAACGAGACGCAAGTGTGTGGAAATCAGAAAACAGCAGCCAAACCAAACTTCCAAATAGAAGCGAACAATATAGTCATGGCATTGACACAGCAAGTCTGAAGAGGATTATCCTGGGTAGCCCAGACTGGGCGGAAGGAAAAGAAAAGGAGGTAGCTAAACAGACATTTAGCAATCTCCAATGGCAAGCCAGTTCCTATAGGAAGGAAGGTAACTAAAGGTTAAGGAGAAAACCTGTGACACTGGCCGCATCAAGGATAGGCCAGTGTCCGTTTGGAGTGCAATGAGTGGAAAACATGCTTGCCGTGCATGAGACTGCATGAAGGATGGAGGAAAGAGAAGCAACTAATGTAGATCAAACCCCGATGCAACCCAAAGGTAGGAACCTAGGGTATATGCAGAGAACCACTCTATTGCGATGAAAGATGAAACTGCTGACAGGGCCAAAGGTCATAATCCTGATGAGCCTATGAAACAGCCATCAGAAATAAATAGGCTGAAGCTGAGAATTTTCCTTGACAGGAAAAGAAGCAGCTTAAGAAAGCTCTTAAGAAGTGGAAATACTGATGCTGAGGTCTCAGAAGCCTTTATAAAAAGATGAGAGCACGGAGGAAAGTCTCCACCGAATCAATGGTAGACTACACTCAGAAAGATGTAGAAGGTAAGCCTACCAGACGGCAAACCTATCCCATTGGAAAGAGTCTCAAGGGGAACTTTCAGAAAAAACACCAGGAAGATAATGCGAAACCTCGATCATCCAGGCCTTGTGGGCCAGAGATCGGAGGATGGGATGCAGAAGAGACCTGCTCCCCCCATTACATGGGATGAGGATCATGGCCCACAGCACCTGGAAAGAAAATTTTATAACAAGAGGAATTTAAATCTGCAGAGGCCAAAAAGGATGCGTAAGAGTGTTGGCTCTTCAGTACTACCTGCTCGACCACAGAGCCTGCCCCAACAGGGAGATGAGAGGAGACTAATAGAAAAGATTGTTCTCCCAAGGAAGGGGAAATGTAAGTGACAGTAGACTGTTCTGGACCTGGAAATAAATGGAAGGAAAGGGTTATGTACTTGAGTAACTATGAGAGATATCGCAAAGATGTCCAGAAAAGGGAGAACCTGGAAAGAAAATCTCTTGGAAGAGACCTATCTTGCAGCTATACAACCTAGTAAAGTCAAATGGCTAGACTGTTAGAGTTACCCATCCAAAAACTGGCCTGAGGGAGCAGCTGACCACCCTCTGCCTCATTTGTACAGTCCCCTGACAGAAGGGGAAAGGGAAAAGGAAATGGGACTTGATATCCCGCCTTTCTAAGATTTTTGCAACTACATTCAAAGCGGTTTACATATATTCAGGTACTTATTTTGTACCAGAGGCAATGGAGGGTTAAGTGACTTGCCCGCTGCATTGAGCCTGCCATGAGTGGGAAAGCGCGGGGTACAAATGTAAAATAAAATAAAATAAAAAACTGTCTCCGGGCTGAAGGAACAGTTAGCGTAGAGAAGCCTGAAAAGGGAGCTTCGCATTCTAGGTAAGCAAGTTACCATAGGAAGACCCAAAGTCGAGGGCCCAGAAGACCAGTCTTAGGGACTTATGTGGAAGACACTTTCCCAAACAGAAAGCAAACGAACCATGGGGACATGTGAAGGACTTCTTTCAGGGTCCCCATGGTCCAACACCATGGAGAAGATAAGAGTCCATCAGGAAATCCCATGTGAAAAAAAGAGGAATGAGTTTTGAATGGGCAGTGGAGGCCATGTAATCAACAACCTAAACAGTTGTGAAGGCAGGAGCTGCCAACGGGCCCAGTGCCCTGTTGGTAAGAGCGACCAGAGTATCTGTATTCCATAGGGGAAGAAACATCCCAGTTAGGTGAGTATCTAACAGGAGCCCAATGATGTTGAAGTGGGAGACGGGAAACAGACGGAGCTGAGCTGGGGGTAGTGAAACACGAATCCCCATAAGTCTAGCACCCAAAAAGTACTCTGTATGGACTCCTGAGGACCGGTCATTGACGTGCTCTGCACGAACACAAATGGGCAAAGAAAGGCAGCTGCGAAGAACACCAAGACACATGGTGAAGTTCCTGGGGTTGGACATGAAGCCAAAAGGCAGCACGTGGTAGAGGAGGTAGAATATCCCCAGTCAAAATGAAAGAGACTGTTCGTGGATAAATATCCAGCCAGTGCAGAGAGCAGAGCCAATGACTGTCCACAACAATGGGGAGTAGGATGCTTAGGTAAAGAAACCATCCTAAACTGTTCTTTGCTGAGAAAGTAGCAAAAAAGTCAAAGAAGCAGGATGGAAAGTATCCCCTTTGCATACACTGGCACAATGGAGAACAAGGAATAGAATTGCAGCTGTCGTCCCCTGGTGATACAGACTCGAGCTGAAAGGCCTTCAGAAGGGTGGAGAGATAATTCAGAAGGAACGGCTCATACTGAGAACTGAATTGAGCTGGTCCCGGTGGACAGGCCGTCTGCCTGAGGCCCGAATAACTGTGGCTTCTGTGCAACCAGGAGTGCGTAGGGGCACCGACTGTGTCACGGTTGTGCCCAGGTCCCTGGCTCGCAGTCACCTCGGTCCCCGGGGTTTAGACCTGGGGAATGCTGCGAAGTGATGGTTTACCGTTTCCCATGTTCCAGAGGATATGCTGGTCCGGTCCAGATCTTCCAGCTCTCCAGATTGTTTTGGGAGTTTTTTGGAACCAAGCAGCACCCATACCTGGTGAACTCCCTTGTGACCTGCCTTTATTAACCACCTGGTAAGGTTCCTAGTTGCCTTGCAACAGTGTTCTTCAGAGGCGTTCCTTTGATATGAGCTGTTGCAGTGCCTTTGTGCTTTTCGTTTTGGTGACTTTTACTCTGCTTGTTTATTGGACTATTCTTCTGCCTGCCGCCTGCCCAGACCCAGATTGTTTATTGGACTATTCTTCTGCCTGCCGCCTGCCCAGACCCGGCTTGTTTCTGGATTGTTCGTTTGCCTGCTGTTTTCCTGGAACCCAGCGTGTTTCTAGTGTTACCTGTTATTTGTCCTGCAGTCCTGCCTCCCTCTCCTGTCCGGTAAGTCCTGCCAGCCACCTGAAGACAGAAGCTCAACTTCTGGTGAAAAGCGGCCAGGTGCAGATGAAGCCTTGCTCCGGTCCACTGTGTTCCAGTTCCGGTCTGCCTTGTCTTGTGTTGGGGTGATTCTCCTGCCGCTGCCACTCCTCGGCAGTGGCCCAAGGGCTCACAAACCTAGGTTCCTGCTGTGTATACATGACAGACTGGTACTACAGAAATTTCTCTCTGGAGTCATCCAAAGGGGTATGGTGCTGCATCTGGAGAGCCATCCAGAATAAAGCTCAAGCAGAAGATGGAAGTAATACGCTAGGTTGAAGTCCATTAAGACTAGCAAGAAGAGGAGACAATAAAGAGATCCCCATTTCGACTGAGGAAAGAGCTTCCTAAACAAGCAGGAAGTTGGAGAAGGCGCCCGAGAAGAGAGAATGCAACAGCAGCTGTGCAGTCCATGATGAGGGCAGCGAGACTTTCCAAATGTGTTTTAAATGGTCATATCTCTGGCACATGGTAGTCACCAGCCTCCACCTAACATACAAAAGCAGAGAGATGCAGTCACCAAGAATCACGTGGCCATAGCGGAAGTAGAACTGCTGGAAGCTGCAGCCAAGACACGGCACCTGACCCAGTACTGGTGATACACCATCTGTTGCTCAGTAAACTGACAAAGTGACTCAACTAGTTCCAATGGGAGAAAAGCTACTAAAATGAGCGTGGAACGAAGCTCCATAGTATACACTCGTAGAGAAATAGCAGGACTGAAGTCCTGAAAAGGGCAATGAAACACTGTATTTCAGCTTTTGAGTGGATCCATGGTACCAGCATCCCAGCTAGTGGGTGCCGAAAGATAGCTCGTAGAAATCCATACTCCAGTGAGCATTAATCCAACTCCCCTGGAGGAAGGAGAAAATAAGAGCCCAGGAAACCCAGGAGAGTTCTGAAACTGGTGCAGGAAGGCTATATCTATGTGAAGGAGCGGGCCACAGAAGGACCTCCGTACCCCTCAGGAGAACCTCATGGAGGAGCTGACGGACCAGGGCTAGTACAGATCTCCTAGGAGGAGACTCGGAGCCCAGGAATTCAAAAAGGAAAAAACAGCCCTCCACCTCTAAAGATAGTGAAAAGATGTTCGGCATGTCCCCAAAGAAAAGACAAGCTCACCTATGGAGACAACGTCCGTGCCCGTGGAGGGATGGTGGGTGCAGATGGTATTCTAAAGGACGCCCTCTCTGAGAAGTGCCGAGAATGTGCATCTGACTCCCATATGCTCTTCACCAGTGTCAGCTAGGCACCCGTCATGGGTGGGCCGAGACCGAATCATCCTAGCTCAAGCAGGACCCTGAAAGGGGGCATCGAAGATAGGGCTCCAGACGAGTTGTATTAAAACTGCTTGCAGCGGTGTCGAATGATGCGGGCAGCAGTCAACCCCAGTGTTGCATTCAACACCGGCAGCAGAGGCTACACCACAGGCTGAGGACCATGAACAAGGTCGATACAAAAGGTGTGGCAGATGCATGCACCGTTGACGTGGATCGAGGCTCTAAGGAGGCGTGTCACGCGCAAGCACCGTTGATGCCAATGCTCCAGATGACAGCAGATGCAAACAGCGTGCCAGGCGCAAGCACCTTCAACAATGATGTCCTGGGATCGAGTCTTGTATGTCAAGAGGTGTTTTGGGCGCAAGCACCATCGATGCCAAAGCTCTAGAAGAGAGCAGAGCCGATACAAAGGGAGTAGCAGGCACAAGCACCATTGATGTCAATGCCCCAGGATCAAGGCTTGGATGTCAAGAGGCAAGCATCTTTGACATCGATGCCTCTTGAAAAAAAGCGAAAGAGTTTGGATCCATAGAGTAGAAACGAAATGCTGAAGCAGTGACCATGCAGGCTTAAAGAAGAATCATGGCTGGCACAAGCACCGTTGATGTTGATGCACTCCGAAGGCAGCCAGGCTTCAAGGAGCAGGGTCCTGGTACTCCAAGACTCCTGCAGGGGTAGTAATTGGAAGGTCTCCTGGTATTGAGACACACCACCAATACTGCAATGCCTCGGAGGCACCGAAGGAGACCGACGCTGATCCTCGAAGTTCACATGGCCAAATCTTCAGTACCAATGTCGATCCTCAACACAGACGATCCTCTGTACCTAGGTCCACAGTACTGACGCGATGCTCCATACCGACTTTCCTCGGCACAGTATCCGCATAGAGTCCTGGGTATCAACAAGGACAAAGTGAAGCCTCAAGTCCCAAGCCGGTGCACAAAACTGTCGGACCCAGGGACTCACATAGTGGCCACCGAAAAGGCAAGCGCCGATGCAACCGCTGACGTCGACACCATAGACATCAATGTCAATGTTGACATCGAGGCCTCGGACGGCACCAAACAGTCCCCTGCGAGCCACTTTGACTAAATGGTTCTGGCTTGAATTTGAAGAGAAAAACAATTAGAAGGGGTATGTAGTCATGCCAAAAGTGGCCCTTAACGGAAAAAGGTGAGACTCGATGTGCCGAAAGAGAACAAAGCACCAAAGAAAAATGACAGGAAAAACGCCACCAGAGCTCAGGCCTAAATACGGCCTACGGAGCTGCAGTAAAAGAGAAAAATTAAAGAAAAAATAAACAAAGCACATAAGTGAAGAAAAGAAAACTAAAAAGGTACGAAGAACCAAACCAGCAGCTGTGAGGAGAGGGATTAAAAAATCATGTCCTCTACTCACTTTTGGTCCCGCGTTTGCACACTGGCGCGTGTCTCGCACTCCAAAAGAGCTCTGTGAAAAGTTTGATACAAGTTCTGGACCAGGCAACTCAGCATTGTGTTACCCAACTGTGAGAATATTAGCCTGCTTGTCCTCGGAGAAAGGGGATTCAACCAAAGTAGCTCCTACCATCACTTACCTCTCCCATACAAGACTGATCAGCTATCCAGGAGCTGTAGGACCTTGTGTAGAGAAGTTTTAGACCTCCCTCCTCTGCTTACTCTTACCTGTGGGAAAGGTCACTATGGCTTCATCTGGGGATGTTGGATGCAATGCAGGAGGACTAGTGTCATGAAGCCATTGAATATAGCTGCCTGGAGAGAGAGACAACAGAAAAAAGAAAATATTCTTACACAGAGATGCAATATTTGTACCAGGATGATTCCTGAATGCTGTGCTTCCCTCCACTGTCAAAAACTCCCCTCGGTGACACAATACCATATCCTCCTTTTCTGTGGGAAAGAAATGTGGATTCTTCATAGTCTATACCACCTTAAGGCTAGTATTTCACACCAAGATCTCATCTCCAATGGTAAGAGGGAGTGGGAAGAAAATGGGGTGGGGAGACTTACAAACACCCAGGAATATGGACCTATCTTTCACGGCTCATCCAAGAGCTGTTAGGTTATCATGCCCTGGGAAAAAAAAAAGGTCACTGCTCCTCCCCATTATTATTCCTTCTGAGATGACAATTTTCCCCTGTATACTGAACTCTTTCCTCTCCATTTTGCCCAGTCAGCTCTCTAGGATTGTCTCAAAATAAGTGAATTGCCCTAGACCCCAAATACTGCCAAGGCCAATTTGAGGTTCCTTCCTCATAGGGATTGAAGTTAGGAAGAAACCCAAAGACTCTGCTCAAGCAGGCCCAACCAGGGATATTTTTTTAAATTCTTAGGCTACAGCAATCTTCATTTATCACTAACCTAATCACTAACCTAATCTGGCCTTATGAGGCACTATGGTAAACTTCACTTATATAAAGGGGAAGAAAGTCAGTTCTGAAGGCTGTTCACATCATTGCTTTGCTAGCTGAGGGGGGAGGAGAGAGAGGAGCTCTGACATGCCCGAGGGTAAATATGTAGCCTGCACAGAACTTCTCTGAGGGAGAGATAGAGAGTGGCATACTTTAATTGTTCAGCCCAAGGTAGAAGTAAAATGACAGCCAATCGCACCAGCTCAGGAGCACTTACAAGGTACTGCTCCATGCACACCAAAGTGCTCCCTTCCACTATAGAGGCCAGGGCTTGAGCTGGGAAACCTGTTACCTGGCACCAGCCTGCCCATTCACAAGCCAGGCTAAGTGCACTGGCTGGCATGCTGAACTGCTGAAACTTACCTGTGGGAACAGTGCTTCCATTTTTTACACAGACTTACCCAAAGCAAGCAAAGGGAGAAAGAGGAAAGTTTGCTCACTTCAGAGACCCCAAATGAGTACAAATTCTGCATGGTGTCACAGTAGACCAGAAGGCAGTCTGAGGAAGAAGCTGTTCAGTGAAACTTTTCATTCTTTCCAACCCAACAACTGATGGAAATAAATCATACATAATGCATCAAGAAAGTCTATCTATTGGGGGTGGGGGGGGGGAATAACTGTATGAAACTTAGGACAGGACCAAATTTGATACAGAAAAAGAACTGTAGAAGAGATACATCAAGTTTGAAAATGGACTAGATAGAACCTGAGGATTCAGAGGAATAAGCGACCCCCACCTCCTTTAAAACAGCCCAATGCATTTAAATCAGAGAAATTCCCAGCTTCTGCAATGAAGACTTTGATACACAAGGTGAAATTAGGCCTTACCTGCTAATTTTCTATCCTCTAGATCCTCCAGACCGTTCAAGATGCTTGGGTTATGCACTCCTACCAGCAGAGGGAGACTGAGAAAACTAAAAATTCTTATACAAGTAGCCTGTGCAGACCTTCTACTAACCAGTAAAACAGTAACAAAGCAGAGGAACAAAACACCTCCACCTAAACAAAACCACTGAATCCACACTCAGATCTCCTCCCCTTAAGACGGGGAAATTCAACTGCAGATGGGCCCAAATGGTACCACAAACTGCCCTTAGTAAAACTCCAGGACCCAAATCACAGGAGCTACTAGAAATATCAGCAACTGAAGTACATAAGTACATAAGTAGTGCCACACTGGGAAAGACCAAAGGTCCATCTAGCCCAGCATCCTGTCACCGACAGTGGCCAATCCAGGTCAAGGGCACCTGGCACGCTCCCCAAACGTAAAAACATTCCAGACAAGTTATACCTAAAAATGCGGAATTTTTCCAAGTCCATTTAATAGCGGTCTATGGACTTGTCCTTTAGGAATCTATCTAACCCCTTTTTAAACTCCGTCAAGCTAACCGCCCGTACCATGTTCTCCGGCAACGAATTCCAGAGTCTAATTACACGTTGGGTGAAGAAAAATTTTCTCCGATTCGTTTTAAATTTACCACACTGTAGCTTCAACTCATGCCCTCTAGTCCTAGTATTTTTGGACAGCGTGAACAGTCGCTTCACATCCACCCGATCCATTCCACTCATTATTTTATACACTTCTATCATATCTCCCCTCAGCCGTCTCTTCTCCAAGCTGAAAAGCCCTAGCCTTCTCAGCCTCTCTTCATAGGAAAGTCGTCCCATCCCCACTATCATTTTCGTCGCCCTTCGCTGTACCTTTTCCAATTCTACTATATCTTTTTTGAGATACGGAGACCAGTACTGAACACAATACTCCAGGTGAGGTCGCACCATGGAGCGATACAACGGCATTATAACATCCGCACACCTGGACTCCATACCCTTCCTAATAACACCCAACATTCTATTCGCTTTCCTAGCCGCAGCAGCACACTGAGCAGAAGGTTTCAGCGTATCATCGACGACGACACCCAGATCCCTTTCTTGATCCGTAACTCCTAACGCGGAACCTTGCAAGACGTAGCTATAATTCGGGTTCCTCTTACCCACATGCATCACTTTGCACTTGTCAACATTGAACTTCATCTGCCACTTGCACGCCCATTCTCCCAGTCTCGCAAGGTCCTCCTGTAATCGTTCACATTCCTCCTGCGACTTGACGACCCTGAATAATTTTGTGTCATCGGCAAATTTAATTACCTCACTAGTTATTCCCATCTCTAGGTCATTTATAAATACATTAAAAAGCAACGGACCCAGCACAGACCCCTGCGGGACCCCACTAACTACCCTCCTCCACTGAGAATACTGGCCACGCAATCCTACTCTCTGCTTCCTATCTTTCAACCAGTTCTTAATCCATAATAATACCCTACCTCCGATTCCATGACTCTGCAATTTCTTCAGGAGTCTTTCGTGCGGCACTTTGTCAAACGCCTTCTGAAAATCCAGATATACAATATCAACCGGCTCCCCATACTGAACTGTCCGATACACTGGGAGGGCTCTTGAACGGTCTGGAGGATCTAGAGCAGTGATGGCGAACCTTTCAGAGACCGAGTGCCCAAACAGCAACCCAAAATCTAATTACTCATCGCGAAGTGCCGGTACTCATTATGGGCGGGGTCACCACATATGACTCCACCCCATGATAGCCACACCCCCTTACACCAGCCTTGGCGTATATAAACAAACATCATTGAAAATATTATACTAGTATAGGAGAAAAAAATAACATGATTTTCTTTCATTATAAATCATTTCTGTAAGTTATTACAGCTCCAGTATACCCAGTGCAAAATAAGACAGCAGATGTAAATTCTCAAATTGGACATATTCCAAACACTAAAATGAAAATAAAATGATTTTTTTCTACCTTTGTTGTCTGGTGATTTTGTTTTTCTATCCATATTGGTCCTAGTCGCTGATTCTGCTGCTATCTGTTCTCTTAACGCTGTTTCCAGGGCTTCCTTTCCATTTATTTCTTTACTTTCCTCCTTTCTTCTTCATTTCTTGCCCTCCATCCATGTCCAGCAACCCTCCTCTCCCCTCCAGCCACAAATGTCCAGCCACCTCCTCTCCCCTCCAGCCGCCCATGTCCAGCCACCCTCCCCTCCAGCCACCCCCCTGCTCTCCCAGTGGCAGGCCTCCCTCCCACCCAGCACCAGGCCACCCAGCATCAAGCCTCCCTCCCTCCCACCCAGTACCAGGCCATGCACCCACCCAGCACTCCCACCCAAGCACCAGGCCTCCCACCCAAGCACCCAGGCCTGCCTCCCTCCCACCCAAGCACCAGGCCATGCACTCACCCAGCACTCCCACCCAAGCACCAGGCCACCCAAGCCTCCCTCCCTCCCACCCACCCAAGCAGCAGCAGCAAGCAGGCAGGCCACCCACCCTCCCACCCAAGCACCAGGCCTCGCTCCCTCCCTCCCACCCGGCATGCACCAAGGCTCCCTCCCACCCACCCAAGCAGCAGCAGCAGCAGCAAGCAGGCAGGCAGGCCACCCACCCTCCCACCCAAGCACCAGGCCTCGCTCCCTCCCTCCCACTCAGCGTGCACCAAGGCACCCTCCCACCCACCGTCAAGCATTCCTCCCTCCCTCCCACCGGCACCAGCCCGCCATCCCTCCCTTCCTCCGAACCCCAAGAAATTTAAAAGTCTTCCCTGGTTCGAGTAGGCGGCGTCAGCATCAGCAGTGAAAAGCATGCTGCTGGTTTGGCGCGTCTTCAGCCTTCCGTCTCTCAAGCTCTCTGGTCCCGCCCTCATTTCCTGTTAGGGCGGGACCAGAGAGCTTGAGAGACGGAAGGCTGAAGACGCGACGAACCAGCAGCACGCTTTTCGCTGCTACTGACGCTGCCTACTCGAACCAGGGAAGACTTTTAAATTTCTTCAGGTTCGGAGGGAGGGATGGAGGCCTGGTGCCGGGTGAGAGGGAGGGAGGAACGCTTGACGCCGGGTGGGTGGGAGGGCTAAGTTTCGGGTGAGGCGACCGGCGGCGCGCGTGCCCTCTCTGGCACGCGTGCCATAGGTTCGCCATCACTGATCTAGAGGAAAGAAAATTAGCAGGTAAGGCCTAATTTCACCTTCCTCAGCAATCCTCCAGACCGTTCAAGACGCTTGGGACGTACCAAAGCAGTAAACACATCTAAGGGTGGGACCTGCGAAGCCCAGAGGACCGGACTGCAGCTCCAAAACTGGCATCCTCCCTTGCCTGTACATCCACTCTGTAATGTTTGACAAAAGAATGCAGGGAGGACCACACCACCGCTCGACAAATGTCCACCGGTGGAACAAAACTACTCTCTGCCCAAGAAGCCGCCATCCCCCTAGTGGAATGTGCCTTGAGCCCCACCAGCACCATACGGCCATGCAATATGTAAGCCGAAGAGATGGCATCCTTCAACCACCGAGCTATAGATGCCTTAGAAGCAGCCGCTCCCTTCTTGGGCCCCCATGAAGAACAAATAACCTGTCCGAAGACCTGAATTCCTCCGACCTGCGCAAGTAAACCTCAACACTCTGTGCACGTCCAATTTCGCCAAACGACGCTGAGAAGCATCCCCCGACCGGTCCCCCAAGACCGGCAACGAAATCACCTGATTGACATGAAAGGAGGATACCACCTTAGGCAAAAACGAAGGCACTGGACGCAGCAAAACCTTTTCCTTAGAAAACCACAGAAACGGAGGCCTACATGAAAGAGCCTGAAGTTCCGAAATCCGGCGAGCCGACGATATAGCTACCAAAAAGACCACCTTCATAGTAAGGTCTTTTATCGAACAAGACTCCAAGGGCTCAAAAGGAGAACCCACCAAAGAGTGAAGAACGATATTAAGATCCCACTGAGGAACTACCGGCCGCTGAGGAGGACGAAGCAACTTCACCCCCCTCAAAAAACGTACCACATCCGGGGAAGACGCAACCGACCTGCCCTGTACCTTACCCCGAAAACACACCAAAGCAGCCAGCTGCACCTTCAAAGATGACAATGAAAGTCCCTTCTCAAAACCATCCTGCAAGAAATCTAAAATGCGCGACACAGAAGCTGTAGAAGGGACACACGCCCGGTCCCCACACCAATCTTCAAATATGCGCCACACACGCACGTAGGCCAAAGACGTTGAATGTTTGCGAGACTGCAGCATCGTCTGAATCACCTGAGGGGAAAACCTTTTCCTTCTCAACCGTTCCCTCTCAAGGGCCACACCGTAAGAGAACCGATCCAGATCCGGCATGACAATCGGACCCTGACACAACACCGAGCCCCCCAGCCGCAGAGGCTCGCCTTCTAACAAGCGCATCAGACCCCCGAACCACGGCCGACGCGGCCAATTTGGAGCCACCAACAACACCGGACCCGCATGACATTCTACCCTCTGAAGGACTCGACCTATCAAGGGCCACGGGGGCACGTACAGCAATACCCGACCAACGCATCGATCCCTTCCGATCGCGGATCCCGACGCCAACTGAAATACCGAGGAACCTGAGCATTCTGTGCCGACGCCATGAGATCCACGACTGGCATTCCCCACTTTAGAACTATCTGGTCGAACACCGACCAGTGTAGAGACCATTCTCCGGGGTCCAACATGTGTCTGCTTAGAAAATCCGTGTTCACATTGTCCACCCCGGCCATGTGCGCCGCCGAAATCTGCACTAGATGCCTTTCCGCCCAACTCATGAGCAGAGCCATCTCGATTGCCAACCGCGGACTCTTTGTACCGCCCTGCCGGTTGACATATGCTACCGCTGTCGCGTTGTCGGACATGACTCTTACCGCCTTTCCGACCACACTTGAGTGAATCGCCAACAGAGCTAGCCGAATTGCCCTCGTCTCCAACCGGTTGATAGACCACTGAGCTTCCTCCATCGACCACCGCCCCTGTGCGGACTGACCGAGACACTGAGCTCCCCAGCCCAGCAGACTGGCATCTGTTACAAGAATCACCCACTGAGGAGGTTCCAACGGCATGCCCTTTTTCAGATGGGCTGAGCACAGCCACCACTGGAGACTGCGCCGAGGAGCCCCCCTCAATGGCAATCGCAACTCCAAACTGTGTACCTGAGGAGACCACCGGGACAACAGAGCCGCCTGAAGCTGACGCATATGCGCCCTGGCCCATGGTACTACCTCTATTGTCGCTGCCATGAGGCCCAGAACCCGAAGGTACATTCGAACCGTCGGACACTGAACGGACATTAACAGCCGGACCTGCTGCTGAAGAGAGGCGATCTGAGAACCCGGCAGAAAAACACGACCCACTGCCGTGTCGAACCGCACTCCCAAGTACTCCAGACTCTGCGATGGGATCAACTGACTTTGACTACATTCACTACCCATCCGAGCGATTCCAGAAACGCGACCACCTGAGCCGTCGCCGCCACACTGTGAGCCCGAGACTTCGCCCGGATCAACCGGTCGTCCAGATACGGATTGCACCAGAATTCCCTGCCTCCGCAAAGCCGCTACCACCACCACCATTATCTTGGAGAAGGTGCGTGGAGCCGTTGCCAGACCAAAAGGCAGAGCACAGAACTGAAAATGCCTCCCTAAAACAGCAAAACAAAGGAAACGCTGATGGGCCTCTCGAATCGGCACGTGCAGATACGCTTCCGTGAGATCCAGTGACGTGAGAAATTCTCCCTGACGAACAGCCACTATGACCAAGCGCAGAATCTCCATGCGGAAGGATGGTACCTTGAGCGCCCATTGACCCTCTTGAGATCTAAAATGGGTCGAAACTGGTCCTCCTTCGGCACCACAAAGTAAATGGAATAACAACCCATTCCCTGCTCATGCTGAGGAATGGGTACCACAGCTCCCAACTGGATTAAGCGACCCAGAGTCTCTTGAATAGCCTTTAACTTGACTCGAGAGTGACAAGGAGAGGGAAGAAACAGATCCGGCAGCGGGTGCTCGAACTCGAGTGCATAACCGTCGCGAATGACCTCCAGCACCCACTGATCTGAAGTAATTTATCTGAAGTAAAATAGACGAAGTCGCGCCCCGACCTTCACAAGGAGGACTTATTACCATTTCTGGCACCTCCGGAGGAGTCTCAACCTCCTCGACGACCCCCTCGAAAGGACTGCATCCGCTGGAAAAACTGGCTTTTAGAAGGAGACACAAATCTGCCCGGCCTGTACCGCCTCGCGTCCTTAAACCGTCCTCTAGCCAAACCACCTCGACTAGCCGCCTTAGGCCGTAACTCCGGCAACCGTGAGACCTTGGTATCCCCAAGACCACTCATCAGTTTATCCAAGTCCTCTCCAAACAACATAGAACCTTTGAAAGGTAGAGAACACAACTTTGCTTTAGAAGCCGCATCTGCCACCCAGCCCCTAAGCCAAAGAGCCCTGCGAGCCGTCACCGCCAGAGCCATATTCTTAGCCGAAGCCCTTAGCAAATCATAAAGGTTGTCTGCCAAAACCGAAGACCCCATCTCCAATTTGGCCAGGTCCTGAACCAAACCAGTCCTATGTAACGCAGGCTCATCCAAGAGCTTCTCCGCCCAAAGGAAACAAGCTCTGGCTACCAAGCCCCCACACATAGAGGCTTGCAAGGCCAAAGCCGACAATCAAAGCTGCGCTTCAGAAAGGACTCTAGCTTCCTATCCTGAAGATCCCGTAAGGCTGTATCGCCATCCACCGGAATGGCTGTAGCCACCTACTGTAGCCATCCACAGTAGGTGGTTTCAGCAGGGCCAAATCTTCCAGAGGCAAGGGATACAGCTGCGCCATAGCCCTAGACACCTTACAAGCAGCCCCCGGCACAGACCATTCCTGAAAAACCATGTCCCTAATGTCTGAATTCATGGGAAAGGAACGGGAGGCTCTCCGAATCCCCTTAACCAAGGGATCTACCTGGGGTCCCTCCGCAGAGGGAGTGGCCGCCGGAGCAAACTTCAAAGTAGAGATCACCTGATCAATGAGCTCTAACAACTCCTCCTTATGAAAAATGCGAACCACTGAAGAATCTTCCCCAGGCCTTAGCCCATCCTGATTCTCAGACACATCTAAGAAATCCTCCTCTCCTGGGTCACTCCAAACGTCCGACCCAGACAGAGAAAGTATCTCCATAGGCTCCGAAATATTCACCCGTGGGCAATTAACTCCCACTGAGCTAGCAGCCTCCGGGGAACAAACAGCCTGAGAGGGGCCAGCTCTCCACGCATTATACAGAGACCAAACAAACTCAGGGGGGAAGCCAGAGACAAAACAAACTCAGGGGGGAAGCCAGACCCCCCCCCCCCGACGCTGCTGAAGCCCCAACACTTCCCGCAGTCTCAGCAACGGATCCCCCTCGCTCCCGAGGCGGCAGGTCCATCGCGTGATCCGTGGCTAAACTAGGCGCGCTTCCCGCCACACATGGGTCCCCCGGCGCTGGTACGGAATGCGCGGCCAAAAAGGGCCGCGCTTCCTGCCAAAAATGGCTCCGTCGAGGCCGACCCTGGACGCGCAGCCAAAATGGCCGCGTTTCCCGCAAAAACCGGCCCCGCCGTTGCCGGCCCGGAAGGTGCGGTCAAATCCCCGTCCAACACCTCCGCCGACTCAGGGGAAAGCACGAGGGGCAAGAGCGCTGACAACGTAGGCTTCCCACAAAATTTACATTGGCTATCTTTCACTTCAACGCCGCGCTTCGCGCAAAACCGACACATCGCCGGCTTAGACATAATGGCCACGAACACAATAAAAGCAAACAGTTGCTTTGTGCTCTGACAGACTAATAGGCAAAACCGCCTAAGGCAAGAACACCCTTGAAGACGTTTTATCTCTGGACTGCCACAAGAATGGCCAAAATAGCCGCCTTTTAAAAACGTTTATTTTATTTTTTTAAAACCTCATTGCTGATGGCTGAACATAACGAGGTCTGTAGCTGAGGTCAAGCAGTCCTCCAGAGGGAGAGCACAGGGGGAAAACCCGGCTACCCGGGTGTGACACCCCACAGGGAATAAGAAGCTCCTTTGGACTTACACCCTGTAATAGAGATCCAAGTGTGGGTTCTCTAACATTTACAACCCAACCTAGAAACCCCAAATGGGCCTACCAGACTGAGGACACTGCACAGGCTGCACACATCTACCCTCTGCTGAGACTGAGAAAATACTGGTTAGTAGAAGGTCTGCACAGGCTACTTGTATAAGAAGTTTTAGTGTTCTCAGTCTCCCTCTGCTGGTAGGAGTGCATAACCCAAGCGTCTTGAACGGTCTGGAGGATTGCTGAGGAAACATAGGTTTCAGAACTTTGCCTTTACTACTACTATTAGTATTTAACATTTCTAAAGCGCTACCAGGGTTACGCAGTGCTGTACAATCTAACAAAGGAGGACAGTCCCTGCTCAAAGGAGCTTACTATCTAAAGGACAAAAAAGTGCAGTCAATCAAATTGGGGGCAGTCTAGATTTCCTGGATAGAGGTACAATGGTTAGGTGCCGAAAGTGACATTGAAGAGGTGTGCTTTGAGTAAGGATTTGAAGATGGGCAGGGAGGGGGTTTGGCGTATGGGCTCAGGGAGTTTATTCCAAGCATAGGGTGAGGCGAGGCAGAAAGGGCGGAGCCTGGAGTTGGCGGTGGTGGAGAAGGGTACTGAGAGGAGGGATTTGACCTGTGAGCGGAGGTTACGGGTAGGAGCGTAAGGGGAGATGAGGGTAGAGAGGTAATGAGGGGCTGCAGATTGAGTGCATTTGTAGGTTAGTAGGAGAAGCTTGAACCGTAAGCGGTACCTGATCGGAAGCCAGTGAAGTGACTTGAGGAGAGGGGTGATATGAGCATATCGGTCTAGGCGGAAGATAAGATGGGCAGCAGAGTTCTGAACGGATTGAAGGGGGGATAGATGGTTAAGTGGGAGGCCAGTGAGGAGTAGGTTGCAGTAGTCAAGGCGAGAGGTGATGAGAGAGTGGATGAGAGTTCGGGTGGTGTGTTCGGAGAGGAAGAGGCGAATTTTGCTGATGTTATAGAGGAAGAATCGACAGGTCTTGGCTGTCTGCTGGATATGGGCAGAGAAGGAGGAGTCAAAGATGACTCCGAGGTAGCGGGCAGATGAGACGGGGAGGATGAGGGTGTTATCAACTGAAATAGAGAGTGGAGGGAGAGGAGAAGTGGGTTTGGGTGGAAAGACAATGAGCTCGGTCTTGGCCATACTTTGGCCTGGGTTTTCGCAGTGATTTCTGGTGTGGAGAGGTAAAGCTGGGTGTCGTCAGCATAAAGATGGTATTGGAAACCATGAGATGAGATCAGCGAGCCCAAGGAAGAGGTGTAGATTTTTGCAACCACATCCAAAGTGGTTTATCTGGGGTGACGGAGGGTTAAGTGACTTTACCCAGAGTCACAAGGAGCTGCAGCGGGAATCGATCCCAGTTCCCCAGGACCAAAGTCCACTGCACTAACCACTAGGCTACTCCTGATCCCTGAGGAACTCCAACAGAGAGTGGGATGGGGGTGGAGGAAGATCCATGAGAATGTACTCTGAGGGTACTTCTTTTCAACTCTCTTGTTCACAAATAGACATACTTACCTAATTGGGCACCTTGAATAAGAAGGTAAGCAGGTTCTTATTTCCAGTCTTTTCTATAAAGAAAAGCAGGTGTCTACTTTTATTTGTAGAATAAAAATATAACTGGCTGTAAACACAAGTGTGACCACTTACACCTACACTATAGTTGGTGTAAAGTGTCATAGATACCAGCCAGAATGCAAATAAATTATAGCATGGTATAATTTACACATGTATTTGCTCACTCCTTCCAAACTCCACCTAGGCGTATGCCCAACAGCAACATACATTCCATCAAAACATGGCATGTACTTTTTTGTTAATCAGTAACATACATAGTAACATAGTAATGTGAGATGTTTTATGCACACATTTACCTTGATGCTCCTGTTGCCTAAAACTAGACGGCTCATTACAGAATTACCACCTAGAGTGATGGGGAAAGTATGCAGAATATTTCCTTATCACACACCCTGCTACCACACCTCTCAGTGATTCAAATATGGGTTTCAATTTCTTTTTTTGTAAACTCTACTCTGAAACTCAATAAAGTATGCAGCTTTATTCATAGTTGCTAAGTTTATTAACCACCTTTATGAAGAGATTCCCCAAGCTGATATACAACAGGTATGGCTTGATATAAATATTACATTATGTTCAGTATATAACAACAGTAAATGATCAAATGCCAGCATAAAACAAAACAATGAGGTAAACTTCAAGACAGGTAATTTTGATTATGTATGTTAACATTGTAATTTGCTAGGAACTGTGAGTAATCTGCAAGTAACTGTGGACTAAGCGGAATAGAAATATTTTAAATAAATAAATACTGCCTGCTCAGGACTGGTTTCAAACAGGATCTCAGTGTTTTGACCATGCCTCTCAAGAGCTCTCATACAAAGTGGAAAATACAGTAATTTCAAACAGGTTGTGCGGTTTATCCTCTGCAAGAGTTAACTATCTTCTGAAGAAGAATAACCGAGTATAATAAAAAGGATTTTAGAGATTGCTTTTCAACTCTATCTGCCTTGACTAACAAGTGCACTTGGGGTCTGTATTGTTGATTAGAAGTAATTCTGTTTAAAAATGATTAACTTTGTGTGAAAATAAGTTGGAATGCAGAAGATAAGACACAGCTGTAATTAATTTGGTATGTGAAGAGAAGGATGGCGCTTGTTTTTGAAGTTCAGACTGGCCACCTGGACTTGGAAACATGTGACCACATTCCCACAGTACGAATAAGCTTTAGCTTAATAAAAGGGGGGCTTGTTACAGCAGAGCTTTGAGGCTCATTGTTCCTGGACATAAGGAGACTTCGGGCATTCGCTGCAACGGGCCTCCCGGCTGATGATAAGGGCCTGAAATTTCTGACCAGTGATGTTGTATGTATAATATGTATATATCTGTCTTATAGCTTTCTTTTGGTTAGATGATTTAATCATTGTATATATCTTAATCATTGTAGATTTTAGCACCTCTAATAAAGGTCTCATTTACCTAATACAAATCCAAAAGAATCCACGGTAATTATTGAGTAGTCTGTGTCAGTGAAACAGGCTGTAAATCCATAGCAGTACACAGAGTCTGGGTCTGCTTCCTGAGGGGCTAGAAAAAAAGCACTTGTCAAAGCTGGAGTCAATGCTGATACTTTCCTGGTCATCAGTATCGAGGCTCGGCCAACATGCAGGACAAGGATCTCCAGGATAGGCTGGAGTGGCACCACAATCGATACCGATGCCATCTAATCTTTGGAATTGGGCAGAGCCAGGATAAGTTCCAGCTGTTTCAGTAACAAGACCCAGAGCCACTTGTTGTGGGCAGGTATAGGGGAAGGCTGGGCCGGTACCGGTGTGGTCAGGTCCACAGAAGGTAGCAGGGTCAAATCAGAGGACTGGTCCCAACACACAGGAGGCTGGCGTATCAGTGCCAAATCCAAGGAAGGGAATGGCCCTCTCACACCAATGCTTCTTAGGTACAAAGTCAATGCCCCAGAGCTCCTAGTGCTGTGCCTCGAGGGCTGATGCTGGTGCTTCTTGGCCTCCACCTTCCACACAAAACTGTAGTCCCTTGGCGCCAACGAGGATGATGTTGAAGTCTTATGAGTCCTCGGGCTAGGTCTGAAAATGGTTGGATCTCAGTGGGAACTACTAATGCTAGATGCCAAAGCAAGTGGAGACCTCCTCGATGCTGATGCAACCCCAGTATCTGGTGCAGCACTCAATGTTACAAGGACCAATGCCTCCGATGCTGAAGCCAATGGAATACACTTAGAAGTGCCAAGAAGGGTAAGGCGCAGCTCTTTTCAATTATGGACCACATTTGAAAATATGATTTCCTGCTTGTCGTCGGAGAGCTTCAAGGGACATACATGTTGGCAGAGAATGGGAGAGCCATAGGCAGGTCTTCAACTTAAGCACACAACTTATAGAATACTATAAATTACGTGCATAGCACAGCACTTAGGTATGCCCATTTATGTCTGGCATAAATGGTTACACCTAAATTAAGACATGCTACTGCAGGTTTATGCTAGTCTTCTACAATGAAATTGGGGTGCTCAGATGCTGTTAAAGAATAGGTGCTCCCCAGGGATGGCTGTGGTGAGCCCTAAGGTTCGTCACCTATAGATAAATAAATATATATACATACACACATACACATTATATATCTATATCCATATCATCATTTTGGAGGGTACCTACAATATCTAAACATTTTTTCTTTATCCTATGTGGATGACATCTTTCTTTTATGTCCAGTTCAGAAAACTGTAGAATGCACTCTTCTTTTGCTAAAACAATATATAGCTTTGACAGAGGAATGGGCATTTGCAAATCACCTCAAACTTAATACTCAGAAAACTAAACTAGTATGGTTTGGGAATTATTCAAAAGCTGTTTCGAAAAAGATACCCCTTTCCTCTGGAATATCTTTACAAATTGATTCACTGTCTAAAGTACTAAGCATTATATTAGATTTAGATCTTATATATAAACATCAGATAAGTGCTTTAGCAAAAAAGTTTTTCTTCCACTTATATAAGCTTTGAGTTATAAAATCATCACTAAACCAGTTGGATTCCGGACTACACAAGCAAATTTGATGCCTTTACTTGACTACTGTAACTCATTATATTCAAATGTGAATAAGCAGCAAATGCGTCAATTACAACTTTTACAAATCACTGCAGCTCGGTTGATTTTGGGGTTGGGAAAATACAGTGAAATAAGCCCTCTTTTAAAACAACTACACTGGTTAAAATTAGAGGAGCGAATTCAATTTAAAATAGCTTGTCAAGTTTATAAATTTATTTACGGAAAGAATTCAGATATGATAAAATTGTTACCATCTCCGGGATTAAGAGAATATTTAAGAAGTAATAATGATTTAACATTGGATATTCCATCAATGAAAGGGAATCAAGTGGATTTGGGAACAAATTGTCTCTTTTCGATGTCTAAAAATTTGGAATAACATACCATTTCCCATAAGGAAAATATCTAATTATCTTTTGTTTCAGAAAGCCTTGAAAACTCATTTGTTTGTATTGTAAGGACTGTTAGGTACTTTAAGGAATATTGTTAATCATCTCTGACTGAGATATTTTCTTTAACTGTAAACCGTCTTGAAGACAGGGTTAAAGGTGGTATATAAGTACCGAAATAGAGTAGAATCAATGCAGTGTCAAAATGAACATAATAGCCATATTGAGTAAGACCAATGGTCCATCTAGCCCAATACCCTACTTCCAACAGTGGCCAATCCAGGTCACAAGTACCTGGAGGTGCCCTGCTATAGAACTGTCCCCATAGCATCACTATTCAGAGTCTTAAAAATATATCTGGAAAGCAGAAGCCCTCATATTTGTATTGTTGTACTGTTGGAAGTAGGGTATTGGGCTAGATGGACCATTGGTCTTACTCAATATGGCTATTATTATGTTCATTTTGACACTGCATTGATTCTACTCTATTTCGATACTTATATACCACCTTTAACCCTGTCTTCAAGACGGTTTACAGTTAAAGAAAATATCTCAGTCTAACAATATTCCTTAATGTACCTAACAGTCCTTACAATACAAACAAATGAGTTTTCATTTGGAGTGGAGTGGCGGCCTAGTGGTTAGGGTGGTGGACTTTGGTCCTGGGGAACTGAGTTTGATTCCCACTTCAGGCACAGGCAGCTCCTTGTGACTCTGGGCAAGTCACTTAACCCTCCATTGCCCCAGGTACAAATAAGTACCGCATTGAGCCTGCCATGAGTGGGAAAGCGCGGGGTACAAATGTAATTAAAAAAAATATTTATATATACTTATATATGAGAGCGAAGATACTTACCTGTAAGCAGGTATTCTCTGAGGAAAGCAGGCTTCACATTCTCAAAAGGGGATTGATTATTCCTGTCGCCCGAGAATCGGCACATCAGCCAGCGAAAGAAAAATTTGACAGCCTTCTAGGGCTCGTGTGTCATGTCCCCTACCTCAACGCAAGCGGAATCCTCGGGCTGCACAGGGTCCCGTCGACACGCACACTTGACTGGCACAGCCCTGAGCCATGTGTGTGTAGTTCTTCTCTGGCTGCAGGCTCCTTGATTGCTTTGCTTCCATGCACCTGGCTCTGCTCTCTCTGCCTGGCTTCCAGGCTCCTTGATTGCTTTGCTTCCACCCACCTGGGTCTGCTCTTCCTCTGCCTGGCTTCCCTTCTCTCCTATTGGTTTTCCAGTTCCTCCTTCCCCTGCTCTTGTCCTATGGCTGTGCCCCTTCTCCCTGCTGATGTCAAATGCCAGCACTTTATCAGCTGAGCTCTCCCTAGACTCCATGCTTTGGCTTCTACTTTGGTAGGTGTTACTTGCTCAGTAGTGTGCATCTCCTCTACTTTGTTCTTCGATGGTGTAATTTATATCATAATATGTACATGTAAGTTATTGTATGTAGGGAAGACCAAGAGAGCTATCAAGACCAGGATAATCAAACACAGAATTTGTATTACGAGACATATACAAAGTGCCCCGTTAGTTATGCATTGGGTAGATAAAAATCATACTACAGAAGATCTCAAGTTTTTTTCTATTTAAGAAGATACATATGTCATGGTGTGGAGGGAATATAGATGTGAAACTCTTAGAGAAGAACAAAGGATAATATACACCCCCTTGGTACAGTTACACCATAGGAACTTAATACAGATACGGATTTCAGACCATTTCTGTGAGGTATTCCAAAAATTTTTTTTTATATATATGTTGTAACCAGGCGCCTCTCTTGTGCAGCCAGGGATAGAACAATCTCCTCTAATCACAGGCTCCCAGTACAATGAAGAAACAGATATCCACCAGTAACTTCAAACTCAAGGACTTTATACCATGCAGGTTTCCAGTACACAGTTCCAACAGCAGCATTCACCTTCAATCCTAAGCACCTATAAGCCACCTGAAAGTGTGTGGCCAGTAGTCCCCTTTAAGCAGAAGGCTCTTAGCATATGTCAGGATTCAATATAGGCTACAGTCGGCTTCAGTCTAGGCTCTTTATCCAGTGCACCATAAACATTAGTTCAATTCCAAATAGCAGCAGTGCATTCAATTCATCATCATAGTTAAATCACAAAGCAGCAGTTATACTTCTATTCTCTTCACCCTCATAATGAGCTCCATATTTTAGGGACTTCTCACACCCAAAGGATTCCCCCTGCAACAGCTTCACTAGTAAGGTCAATACTTTAGGGACTTCTTCTAACCCAAGGATTTTCAGCCTGCAAATACTTGCTTGGCTTTCGTTTTTTTTGTCGAGAGGTCACCTTCTGTAGGTGTTGATTCTTCTTGACCTTCACCCAAAGCTGTCACTGAAGCTCCAAGTCATCGACAAGGATGATGTGGAATCCACACATCGCCTTGGGGTCAGGAACAACGATGGACGGTCCCGGGGGTCCTGCACAGCAGGAGGCCTTGAGGCAGGTGGAGACCCACTCAATGCTTCACTGCTCTGTGTCTTAAGGGTCTAGCAGCAGATCTGCTTACCAACCCTCCTGGTGCAATGCTCGACGTCGATGAACCGGACATGGCTCCAAAAATCCTCTCTTGTTGAGCTTCTCTGGAAACCTGGGTCCTCTTCTTCATGCGAAGATAGACAACATAGTTAGTAGGGCTATGGTCGGACCCAAGACAGTGAAGACACCAAGAATGGATGTCCTTTCCAGAGATCATCCGAGTGCACCAGGTACAGCGCTTACAGCCACTGGGAACCTTTGTGGACATGGAAGGAAAAGGTTCAGCTAAAATAAACGAAGTGATGGTGCCTGAAAAAGGGGAAAGGCAAGGCAAAAAAATGAAGGAAAAATTCCTGGCTGAAGTTGAGGCCTAAAAGCGGCTGAATGATGACGAAAAAGAAAGGAAACACAAAAATGGGTGAAATTAACTAAAAAAAAAAAAATTATAAAGGTAAAGACAAAAAAAGGGTGTTCCACAACTGGGAACACAACGGACGAAAAAAAATCACCGAAAGGCACAAAAAACTCTTTAGGACCAAGTGATGTGAGGAGACGGTAAAAAACCCATGCCCCTCTCCTCTCTCCTGTAGAAATAGGATACCGCATTCTCGCGGAATGCAGGACAAAGCTCTACTTATACTTGTTATAAGTTCCGGACTAGGTGACATGGGATGGCATCACCCACTTGTGAGAATAAATAAGCCTGCTCATCCTTGGACAAAGACCTGAACGGTCAAACCAGTCGGCCCAACAGTCACACTCATTATCAATTCTTGGTCATTCTATTCTGTTCCAGCTTTTCTATCCACTGATTTCTCTCAGAAAATCCAAGCGGATTACAGCAGATGATCAGTACACTACAATAGCTTCATACTTCTAAACATTTCTTAAATAAGAAAGTTTTCAAACACTTCCTAAACAAATAGTAATCTAAAATCTCTCCAAGTTTGGTAGGAATAGAATTCCATTGTTTTAGTGCAAAATAGCTAAAGAAGCTAACAAAGAAACAAAAGAACATAAGTATTGCCATACTGGGACAGACTGAAGGTCCATCAAGAACAGTATCCTGTTTCCAAAAGTGGCCAATCCAGGTCACAAGTACCTGGCATGATCCCAAAACAATACAATACATTTTATGCTGCTTATTCTAGAAATAACAATATACAAAGGTAGAGCTACAACACAGAGATAACACCGCTATTGTAGGCACCCTCTACAATGTGGGAATTTTGTGTTTAACTGGAGGAGAAGTCTCATATTTATGCAGCTAATTTCACACATCCTTACGGTGAATCACTTGCTGCTTAATGATAATCATTGACTTTACTTCTTCCTCCCTCCCGTATTAATAACGTGCCCACAAAAGCAATGATCTACATCTAATTGATGTCTATGGCAGCGCTGTACTTATCTTATGTCGGTCGGTAAGCCCTTACATCCCTGACAGGTGCCTGTTTCGCTAGGAAGCTTTGTCAAGAGGAATTGACGGCACCGAACCTGCAATAATAAAAACTCAGTAAAGCATTGCCCACTCCGACAACAATTATAACTCTGTAAAAATGTACCCAAGGATTACCGTAACAACTGACTAGCGCTGTCTCTTGCCATGCATCGTATCAGCAAAATGGCGATGGCGTCTATTTAAAGGCAGCTGACCGGAAACAGCTGTTCAAAACCTCCCGCTAACTACCTTCAGCTGAAAAAATCACCATAGCCCTAAGAAAACGTGCCCCCCCCTGAGATTTTTAAGTTTGACATTTTTTAAATTCAAAAGAAACATAGAAAATTACTGCAGAGAGAGACATACTGGATATATCATTTAAAAACCATAGAGTTAGTAGAGCCGAGCTGCAGGTTTTTGACAGTATTCTAGAAATAAGCAGTGAATTTTCTCCAAGCCCATTTTAATAACAGTCTATGGACTTTTCCTTTAGGAAGCCATCCAAAACTTTTTAAAACCCTGCTAACATAAATGCTTTTACTACATTCTCTGGCAACAAATTCCAGAGTTTAATTACACGTTGAATGAAGAAATATTTTCTCTGCTTTGTTTTAAATTTACTACTTTGTAGCTTCATCGCGTTGCCCCTAACCCTAGTATATTTGGAAAGAGTAAACAAGCAATTTACATCTAACCGTTCCACTCATTTTACAGAAAATCTACCATATCTCTACTAAGCCGTCTTTTCTCCAAGCTGAAGAGCCCTAGCCGCTTTAGACTTTCCTCATAGACATCCCCTTTATCATT
This sequence comes from Microcaecilia unicolor, assembly GCF_901765095.1. Lineage (NCBI taxonomy): Eukaryota > Metazoa > Chordata > Amphibia > Gymnophiona > Siphonopidae > Microcaecilia > Microcaecilia unicolor. The sequence goes on along the minus strand of NC_044031.1, from coordinate 768,331,659 downwards.
TTCGTCACCCTTCTCTGTACCTTTTCTAATTACAGTACATCTTTTTTAGTTGCAGTGAACAGAACTGAACACAATATTCGAGGTGCAGTCACACCATGGAGCGATACAAAGGCATTATAACATCCTCGATTTTGTTCCAAATTCATATCCTAATAATATCTAATACTCCATTTGCTTTATTAGCCGCTGCCACACACTGAGCAGAGGGTTTCAAAGTATTGCCAATGATGACTCCTAGATCCTTTTTCTGTTCGGTGACTCCTAATGTGGAACGTAGCAATAGTTCGGGTTCCTCTTTCCCGCATGCATCACTTTGCACTTGCTCACATTAAATTTCATCTGCCATTTAGATGCCCAGTCTCCCAAGGTCAACTTGCAATCTTTCACAACCCTCTTGGGATTACACAATTTTGAATAACTTTGTGTTGTCAGCAAATTTAATTACCTCACTAAGTACACAAGTACATAAGTATTGCCATACTGGGAAAGACCAAAGGTCCATCAAGCCCAGCATCCTGTTTCCAACAGTGGCCAATCCAGGTCACAAACACTTGGCAAGATCCCAAAATTGTACAAAACATTTTATACTGCTTATCCCAGAAAATGTGAATTTTCCCCAAGTCCATTTAATAATGGTCTATGGACTTTTCCTTTAGGAAGCTGTCCAAACCTTTTTAAAACTCCGCTAACCGCCTTTACCACATTCTCTGGCAACGAATTCCAGAGTTTAATTACACGTTAAGAAACATTTTCTCCGATTCGTTTTAAATTTACTACATTGTAGCTTCATCGCATGTCCCCTAGTCCTAGTATTTTTGGAAAGCTTCACATCTACCCGTTCAACTCCACTCATTATTTTATAGACCTCTATCATATCTCCCCTCAGTCGCCTTTTCTCCAAGCTGAAGGGCCCTAGCCGCTTTAGCCTTTCCCCACAGGGAAGTCGTCCCATCCCCTTTATCATTTTCGTCGCCATTCTTTGCACCTTTTCTAATTCCACTATATCTTTTTTGAGATGCGGCGACCAGAATTAAACACAATATTCAAGGTGCGGTCGCACCATGGAGCGATACAAAGGCATTATAACATCCTCATTTTTATTTTCCATTCCTTTCCTAATAATACCTAACATTACTACTACTACTACTTAACATTTCTAGAGCGCTACTAGGGTTACGCAGCGCTGTACAAATTAACAAATAAGACAGTCCCTGCTCAGAAGAGCTTACAATCTAAAGGACGAAATGTCAAGTTGGGGTAGTTTAGATTTCCTGAGAAAAGGTGTAGTGATTAGGTGCCGAAGGCGACATTGAAGAGGTGGGCTTTGAGCAATGATTTGAAGATGGGTAGGGAGGGGGCCCGGCGTATGGGCTCAGGGAGTTTGTTCCAAGCATGGGGTGAAGCGAGGCAGAAAGGGCGAAGCCTAGAGTTGGCGGTGGTGGAGAAGGGTACTGAAAGGAGGGATTTGTCAAGAGAGCGGAGGTTACGGGTGGGGACTTAAGGGGAGATGAGATTAGAGAGATAAGGAGGGGCTGCAGATCGAGTGCATTTGCATTTGCTTTCTTAGCCGCAGCAGCACACTGAGCAGAACGTTTCAACGTATCATCGACAACGACACCTAGATCCATTTCTTGGTCTGTGACTCCTAACATGGAACCTTGCATGTAGCTATAAATCGGGTTCCTCTTTCCCACATGCATCACTTTGCACTTGCTCACATTAAACATCGTCTGCCATTTAGACGCCCAGTCTCCCAGTCTAGCAAGGTCCGCTTGTAATTTTTCACAATCCTCCCGTGATTTAACGACTTTGAATAACTTTGTGTCATCAGCAAATTTAATTACCTCACTAGTTAGTCCCATCTCTAGGTCAATTATAAATATGTTAAAAAGCAGCGGTCCCAGCACAAAGCCCTGGGGAACCCCATTAACTACCCTTCTCCATTGAGAATACTGACCATTTAAGCCTACTCTCTGTTTTCTATCTTTTAACCAGTTTTTAATCCACAATAGAACACTACCTCCTATCCCATGACTCTCCAAATTTCCTCTGGAGTCTTTCATGAGGTACTTGTCAGATGGAACTCCGACACCACCTTTGGCAAGAACTTAGGGTGAGTGCGGAGGACTACTCTGTTATGATGAAACTTGATATAAGGTGCATGCACTACCAGGGCATGGAGCTCACTGACTCTACGAGCTGAAGTAACAGCCACCAAGAAAATGACCTTCCAGGTCAAGTACTTCAGATGGCAGGAATTCAGTTGCTCAAAAGGAGCTTTCATCAGCTGGGTGAGAACGACGTTGAGATCCCAAGATACTGGTGGAGGTTTGACTGGGGGCTTTGACAAAAGCAAACCTCTCATGAAGCGAACAACTAAAGGCTGTCCAGAGATAGGCTTACCCTCTACACGTTGATGATAAGCACTAATAGCACTAAGGTGAACCCTTACGGAGTTGGTCTTGAGACCAGACTTTGACAAGTGCAGAAGGTATTCAAGCAGGGTCCGTGTAGGACAAGAAAAGGGATCTAGGGCCCTGCTGTCACGCCAGATGGCAAACCTTCTCCATTTGAAAGAGTAACACTTTTTTGTGGAATCTTTCCTGGAAGCAAGCAAGACTCGGGAGACACCCTCTGAAAGACCCAAGGACGCAACTTCTAAGCTCTCAACATCCAGGCCGTGAGAGCCAGAGACTGGAGGTTGGGATGCAGAAGCTACCCCTCGTTCTGGGTGATGAGGGTCGGAAAACACTCCAATCTCCACAGTTCTTCGGAGAACAATTCTAGAAGAAGAGGGAACCATAGCTGATGGGGCCAAAAAGGCGCAATCAGAATCATGGTTCCACGGTCTTGCTTGAGTTTCAGCAAACTCTTCCCTACTATAGGTATGGGAGGATACGCATGTGTAATACACAGCAACCTTATTGTCTGTCTGAATTAGAATGATTTGGTTGGACAGCCGATCTCTGAAACCCTTGAGAGTGTTCCAGATCGCTCGTAATTCCAGGAGGTTGATCTGAAGATCTTTCTCCTGAAAGGACCAAGCTCCTTGAGTGTGAAGTCCACCTACTTGAGCTCCCCACCCCAGGAGGGATGCATCCGTCGTCAGCACTTTTTGTGGCTGAGGAATTTGGAATGGACGTCCCAAGGTCAAATTGGATCGAATGGTCCACCACTGAAGGGATCTGCAAAACTTGGTGGAGAGATGGTTTACATCCTCTTGATCCCCTGTGGCCTGACAACACTGAGAAGCTAGCGTCCATTAAGCTGATCTCATATGTACACGTGCCATGGGAGTTACATGAACTGTGGAGGCCATGTGACCTAAGAGTCTCAACATCTGCTGAGCTGTGATCTGTTGAGACGCTCGATCCATGGACACGAGGGCCAGGAGATTGTCTGCCCTTGCCTGGGGAAGATAAGCTCGAGACATCTGTGTGTCCAACAGAGCTCCAATGAACTCCAATTTCTGCACCGGGACAAGGTGGGACTTGGGATAATTGATTACAAACCACAGTAGCTCCAGAGGTCGAATAGCCATCCGCATGGACTGCCTCCGAGGTGCCCTTCACCAGCCAATCATCGAGATAAGGGAACACATGCACTTCCAGTCTTCGTAGCGATGTTGCGACAACTGCCAGACACTTTGTGAAGACCCTGGGCGCAGATGCAAGGCCAAAGGGTAGTACACAGTACTGAAAGTGCAGAGTTCCCAACCGAAATTGAAGATACTTCCTGTGAGCTGGAAGTATTGAGCTGTGAGTATAGGCATCCTTTAAATCCAGAGAGCATAGCCAACCATTTTCCTGAATCATGGGAAGAAGGGTGCCCAGGGAAACCATCCTGAACTTTTCTCAGACTAGGAATTTGTTCAGGGGCTTAGGTCTAGGATGGGACGCATCCCCCCTGTTTTCTTTTGCACAAGGAAGTACCTGGAATAGAATCCCAGCCCTTCTTCCCCTAGTGGAACGGGTTCGACCGCATTGGCCTTCAGAAGGGCGGAGAGTTCCTCTGCAAGTACCTGCGTGTGCTGGGAGCTGAAGGACTTAGCTCCCGGTGGGTAATTTGGAGGCTTGACTACCAGATTGAGAGTGTATCCTAACCGGACTATTTGAAGAACCCACCTGTCAGATGTTATGAGAGGCTACCTTTGGTGAAAAAAACGGGTTCGACCGCATTGGCCTTCAGAAGGGCGGAGAGTTCCTCTGCAAGTACCTGCGTGTGCTGGGAGCTGAAGGACTTAGCTCCCGGTGGGTAATTTGGAGGCTTGACTACCAGATTGAGAGTGTATCCTAACCGGACTATTTGAAGAACCCACCTGTCAGATATTATGAGAGGCTACCTTTGGTGAAAAAATATCAACCTCCCCCCCGACGGGCAAGGTGTCCGGCACGGACACTTTTTCGGAGGCTATGCTGCACTGGAGCCAGTCAAAAACCCGTCCCTTGCTTTTGCTGGGGAGCCCTAGGGGCTTTAGGTGCCAGGCATTGACTAGAACACGCATGCTGGGACTGAGCCTCACCTGGCTGTCGAGAAGCAGGAGTGTACCTATGCCTAATATAGGGCTAGGGAGCACTCCTCCTCCCTCCAAAAGACCTCATGGATGAGGAGGTGGTAGCAGAAGATGCCCGGCGGGAGAGAGAATCCATAGCATCATGGTGCTTTTTGATTTGATCGACCATGTCCTCTACTTTCTCTCCAAAAAGATTAACCCCCCGGCAAGGAGCATCCGCCATTTGCTGCTGGGTCTTATGATCCAGGTCAGAGACACGCAGCCATGAGAGTCTGCGCATCACTATACCCTGAGCAGCTACTTGGGATGCTACATTAAAAGTGTAAGTCCCCCTGTCCAGGAATTTGCGACACGCCTTCTGCTGCCTGACCACCTGGTGAAAAGGTTCGGCGAGCTCCGGAGGAAGTGCTTCAACCAAACTAGACAGTTGCCTCACCGAGTTCCGCAAGTGGATGCTCGTGTAGAGCTGGTAAGTTTGGATCTTGGCTGCGAGCATAGCGGGCGGATACGTTCTCCTCCCAAAAGAATCCAAGGTCCTAGACTCTCTGCCTGGGGGCGCCGAGGCATAGTCTCTAGTACTCTTGGCTCTTCTGAGAGCAGAGTCCACCACCATGGAATCGTGAGGAAGTTGGGCCTTCACCATTACAGGCTCTCCATGGACTCTGTACTGGGACTCTGATTTTTCGGGGACCACAGGATCAGAAAGAGGGCACGACCAATTTCGCATAAGCACTTCCCTCAGTGTATGATGGAAGGGGGCCGTTGGAACTTCAGGCACAGGCAGCTCCTTGTGACTCTGGGAAGTCACTTAACCCTCCGTTGCCCCATGTAAGCCGCATTGAGCCTGCCATGAGTGGGAAAGCGCGGGGTACAAATGTAACAAAAAAAAAAAACCTCAGCAGACGGAGAAGGATAATCCAAGACCTCGATTATCTTGGCCCTGGGCTCATCCACAACCGCCATAGGAAATGGAATGTCCTTAGACATTTCCCGAACAAAAGATGAGAAAGAGACTCTCAGGTGGAGACATTCTACTCTCAATTGGTGGAGTAGGATTAGAGGGAACCCCACACGACTCTTCCTTCGAAAAGTATCTGGGGTCTTCCTCCTCTTCCCACTAGCGCTCCTCATCGGTATCGGACAAAAAGCTTCCTAAGAGCAGCTCAAACCCGAGCCTGTCTCAACGTTGAGGATTGACGACCACGTGGGGGTGTCGAGAAGTTGACCCCTACCTGGACTCCGGTGAAGCTTCCTCCACCAACGTCGAGGGGGAATTGACCCGGGTGGCAGCCGACGCCGGTACCGCAAGCGGCACCGAGGACGGGGGCCTCACCAAAGGCGATGGCCCAGATGCCGCCTCCGCAGTCGGTATAGAAGGCGCAAGAACCCCCGACACCGAGGCAGACTGGCGAAGCAACCGTTCCAGAAACTCCGGAAGAAGGGCCCTGATGCGCTCGTCGAGAGCTTCCATCGGAAAAGGCTGGGGGGCTGTTGCAGGACTCGGTTGCAAAATCTGAGAGGGCTCGAGAGCTGGTACCGGGCTGCCAGATGACTGACGCATCGGCACCTCCTCTATGGAGGCTGAGCGATCCTCCCGGCGCCGATGCTTCTCGGGTGCCGACTCTCTCGGTTCCCCGGAGCTCTTGGTACCGTGCATGGAAGGAGACGATGATGGTGCTTCTTAGCCTTCGGTCGACGCCCGTCATCGAGACTCCTCGGTACCGAAGAGGATGTGGAATCCTTACGCCTCCTCGGGGCCGGGACCGACAAAGCTCAGTTGCGGTGGGCCTGCATAGTAGTAGGCCTCAAGACAGATGGAGACCCACTCGATGGCTCACTGCTCCCAGCGCGATGCGGTCGTTCGGCAGCCATTACGTGGGCTCTCGATGTTGCTGCTTCCCTTGAGGTCGATGCCGCCGACTTGGTACCTATGTCGATGCCAACGTCGAAGGACTGGACCGATTAGAAAAAAGTTTCTCATGTTGAACCTCCCGAGCCACTTGGGTCCGTTTTTTCATCAGAAGACACAGCTTACAGGCAGCTGGCAGATGGTCGGGCCCAAGGCACTGGAGACACCACGCGTGGGGGTCGGTACCCGAGATGGTTCGGTTGCAACGAGTACAATGCTTGAAGCCGCTGGGAGTCCTTGATGACATGGACGGGAAAACAGCGGCTGCGAAATTAAATGACTCGATCGTGCCAACAAAAAGGCACAAAAAAGGGAAAAAATAACCCGACCGAGCAGCCTAAGGGCGGCCGCGACGAAAAAAATAAGAAAACTTAAAAAGGGGAAGAAAACCTAAAAAGTAAAGAAAAAAAGGGGCTTTTTTAATATTGAAGAGAAAATAAAAGTCACTGAAAAAAGCAAAGGGGGAAGCGGTAAACACATACCCAGGTCTCCTGAGCAAAAGAAAGACACCGCCTAACAAAAGACGTGATTCTCCGATCGCAGATTGAAAAAACTAAAGAGGACACACACGCGTCGCGGTGCGCTCAGCCTGCACAATGGAGCATTGTAGAGCCATCTAGTTTTTCCAAAGTTGTTCCGGTCTCCTGGGCCGTCGTGGACGACGACCCATCAGTGACAATATTCAGCCTGCTTGTCCTCGAAGAATAGTCTCTACCATTTTGCCCGGCACTGATGTCTGGCTCACCAGTCTATCATTTCCCAGATCTCCTTTGGAACCTTTTTTAAAAAATCAGTGCTACATTGGCCACCCTCAAATCTTCTGGAACCATGCTTGATTTTAAATTTAAATTACATATTAATAACAATAGTAACATAGTAGATGACTGCATGGTCAGTTCCGCAAGTTCATTTTTCGATTCTATCAGTACACGAGGATGAATACCATCCAGTCCAGGAGATTTGCTACTCTTCAATTTGTCAAATTGCGCCATCCTCCAGGTTTATAGAGATTTCATTAAGTTTCTTTGACTCGTCAGCTTTGAATAACATTTTTGGCACCGGTCTCTCTCCCAAATGTTCCTCAGTGGAGCCGAAGCAAAGAATTAATTTAATTTCTCCACTACGGCTTTGTCTTCCCTGAGTGCCCCTTTCACCGCTCAGTCATCTAGCAGTTCAACCAATTCTTTTGCCGTCTTCTTGCTTATAATATACCTTAAATATGTTTTACTATGTTTTTGCCTCCAACGCAATCTTTTTTTTCAAAGTCCCTCTTTGCCTTCCTTATCAGCACTTTGCATTTGACTTGCCATTCCTTATGCTGTTTCTTACTATTTTCAGTTGGTTCATTCTTCCATTTTCTGAAGAATTTCTTTTTAGCTCTAATAGCTTCCTTCACCTCACTATTTAAGCATGCCGGCTGTTGTTTGGCCTTCCTTCCTCCTTTTTTAATACACGGAATATATTTGGCCTGGGCTTCCAGGATGGTATTTTTGAATAGCATCCACGCCTGATGTAAATGTTTGACCTTCGCAGCTGCTCCTCTAATTTATTTTCACCATTTTTCTCATTTTATCATAGTCTCCTTTTAGAAAGTTAAATGCTAACTTATTGGATTTCCTGTGTTACTCAACAGCCTATATCAAATCTGATCATATTATGATCACCGTTATCAAGTGGTCCCAGTACCATTATCTCATACACCTGATCATGTGCAGAATTTTTTCTTCTCATTAGCTCCTGTACCAGCTGCTCCATAAAGCAGTTCTCAATTTTGTCAAGGAAGTTTACCTCCCTAGCATGCCCTGATGTTACATTCACCCAGTCAATATTGGGGTAATTGAAATCACCATTATTGTAATGCCCAGTTTGTTAGCCTCCCTAATTTCTGATAACATTTCTACATCCGTCTGTTCATCCTGGCCAGGTGGACGATAGTACACGCCTATCAAAATCGTTTCCCCCTTTACGCATGGAATTTCAATCCATAGGGATTCTAATATGTGTTTTGTTTGAAGTACTGGTCAAGGTGGAATAAGGAGAATGCAAACTATCCCTAGTCCTAAAATTATAGGATACCTAACCTCAATAACTATGGAGAAAACAGTTTAACCTGACAGACGGTAACACTTACGAGCACTGAATCCATAGAAAGTGAGGTTGAAGATAGAGGCAGGCAAATGGGTTCATCTCAAGATCAGGCAAGACAGCAGCAGGATGGTCAGCAGGTAAGCTCTTTCCAGCTGGGTAAGAGCATGCAGGCAGGTGATAACTAGGATTCATCATGTGGCCAGTTCGAAGCTAGCTGGTAGCAGCTCTCGCGTGAACTGCACAAGGTAACAGGCCGCTGATAACAGCTTCATGGAAGGGGGTCTTATACCCTTTTTTCTAGTTTTGGTGCCATGCTGACTAGATCTGGTGTTTTCCAGTGTGGTGTCTTCAGAGCCCAAGGACCTGGCTCTTGCTGTCATAGATGTTTTCTTCATGTCCATGAAGGTCCCCAGAACAGCAAACAAAAGGTAGTTGTGAACAATTGCTTTGCCTCTGTTAACCTTTAGTGTCAGCAATGTTCTTGAAAGCTATTACAGGAACAAGCCACGGTATAGGAACTGACATTGCCAAAGTCTGTAGAAAGTCAGGTTCATATTGTAGTACTTCCGTGTAGTACCTGTGTTGCTCCTACACAACTTTATAGAATCTGTGGATAGTAACCATTTAGAAAGGTATACAATTCCACCACAAAATTTCACAGTATAATATGGAAAAAAAAAATGAAACACACATTGGGGTTAAGAAGGAAGCAGTTTTCAAAAAGTAATTTCTGAATTGATTTGCACTTTTCTGACCACTGACAGTTATGACCCATGAACTGCATAAGCTAAAGGCTCTAAAATGCCCGAAAGCAGCATTTTTACTTTCTGCTGAAAGCTGTGAATTCGAGGTCATGCTGATCAAGTAAGGAGCATTTTTCACCCTCCCTGACAGAGTTGGTGCCACTGACTTAAGACATCACAAGGACACTGAGAATGTACATAGTTTGAAAGTGAAGATGTGTCAAAGTTACTAGACAAAAATAATGATAAAAACCTGGGTCTTGGAGAGATTACTGTAGCAAAGTGGCGACTATAATCTCCTGTAAAAGAAACCTTGGGCTTGTTATAAGATGCTGTGTTCCATAAACATTTAGATATTGTGTTCTGTATTCCATAACATTCAGATAGTGTTTTCCACTTTATGTAAACAAAGTAAGACAAAAATTAGCTGAAGTTGCAAGGCTGTATGATTTAGGAGGGAATTGATGAACAAATGCATTGTACAAAAGGGCATATAAGTGACTGTTATATTGTATTTAGACAGAGGCTGGGAGGTGATCAACAGTGTGTAACTCTTTACAGCAATGGTCTCTCTCTCCCTTTCATAACAAATTGCTATTTGATAACCCCTTGCTAAGGAATAAAGACTTTCTCCTTGGAAGAAACATAGCCTCTGTTTTCTCTGTCACCCTATATCCTGGGGGTGGCTGATCCTCTGTAACTTAGTAACATAGTAGATGACGGCAGAAAAAGACCTGCACGGTCCATCCAGTCTGCTCAACAAGATAAACTCATATGTGCTACTTTTTGTATACCTTACCTTGATTTGTACCTGTCCTTTTCAGGACACAGACCGTTTAAGTCTGCCCAGCACTATCCCTGCCTCCCAACCACCAGCCCCGCCTCCCACCAACGGTTCTGGCACAGACCGTATAAGTCTGCCCAGCACTATCCCCGCCTTCCAACCACCAGCCCCGCCTCCCACCACCAGCTCTGGCACAGACCGTATAAGTCTGCCCAGCATTTTCCCCGTCTCCCCCCACCTGGTTTTCAAGCATGCTTATTTTAGTAAAATGGGGGAATATCTGAGGAAGGAGCTGATGGGCTGGGAGGACGTACGAGAAGTGGAAGAACAGTGGTCCAGGCTGAAAGAAGTTCAGAGAAGTTCTGAGAGGACATTTCTCTGGTAAAAGAACGCTACTTTGTGCTTTGGGAACTTAAAGATTGGGGTTTAAAGGAGGAATTGTAGGTTAGTGTTAGGCAAAATAAAAATATAAAAAGCACATAACAACTAATCTCCATAGTCTTTTCCACTTAGTTTTAAAAGCCTTGTACCACAGCATTAACAGACAGAATCTAACAGGCACTGCAGGATCTAGTTTAGTCTTCCCGCCCACCCCTGGGACAACTCTTCATTTATAGTCAGTTATTGTAATTAGAGTAACAAGCAAGGTGTGCTCTTACAGAGTTTTAAATACATTTCATTACCATCTAAGAAGGAAAAACTAAATAAATCATACAATATACTATATAAACTAAAAGACACTTTTATATTAGGCTAATATCCTTAATACTGTAGCAAGTTTTAAATTATTGAAAAACTCAAAAACACTAAGATGGAGTCAGCAGTCCAGCAGCGAGAGGGGTGCTATCCATTGAGTGTCACATGTATGATTATCTCCCAGTTGGTGAGATGACATATGTGTGTGCCCGATGCAAAGAGCTCCTAGCTCTCAGAGAACGTGTCCGTTCTCTTGAGGCTAGAGTAGCAGACTTGGTGGAGCTGAGGGAGACAGAGAGAGCATCACCCTGGTGAAGTAGGAAGTACTCCTGTAGCCTGGACCTACCCACCAGGGGATGTACTATCCTCTCGCACCGAGGATATGTCTCCAAGTGCTGCCCGGGAGGGAAAGATTAGGACAGCCGTTGTAGTTGGTGATTCGATCATTAGGCATATAGATAGCTGGGTGGCTGGCGGACATGAGGATCGCCTGGTGACTTGCCTGCCTGGTGCGAAGGTGGCGGACCTCACACGTCACCTAGATAGGATTTTAGATAGTGCTGGGGAGAAATCGGCTGTCTTGGTACATATGGGTACCAATGACATAGGAAAATGTGGGAGAGAGGTTCTGGAAGCCAAATATAGCCTCTTAGGTAGAAAGCTCAAATCCAGATCCCCTAGGGTAGCGTTTTCTGAAATGCTACCTGTTCAACGCGCAGGGCCCAAGAGACAGGCAGAGCTCCAGCGTCTCAATGCGTGGATTAGACGATGGTGCAGGGAGGAGGGTTTTAGATTTGTTAGGAACTGGGCAACATTCTGGGGAAGGGGGAGCCTATTCCGAAAGGATGGGCACCACCTTAACCAGGGTGGGACCAGGCTGCTGGCATCGGCATTTAAAAAGGAGATAGAGCAGCTTTTAAACTAGAAATGGGGGGGAAGGCCGACAGTCGCTCAAAAGCGCATGGTTCGGGATAATGTATCTTACAAGGATACCTCACAAACAGGGAAGACAGGGTTTCTGGATAGTGAGGTTGCACAACAGACCGTGGTAGGCTAGGTGCCCTTAAATACAATTAAAGATCAGACAAAAGATGGCAAATCAATAGTGTCAAGTATTATTATTATTATTAACATTTGTATAGCGCTACCAGACGCACGCAGCGCTGAACACCTGACACAGAGAAACAGTGCCTGCTCGATAGAGCTTACAATCTAAAAATACAGACAGACAAGACAATTAAGGGCGAGGAAAGTACTGGGTGAGAAGGAACGAGGATAGGGGAATTGAGTAGTGGTTAGGAGCCAAAAGCAGTGGTGAAAAGGTGGGTTTTCAGCATAGATTTGAAAACAGGTAGAGATGGAGCTAGGCGTACAGGCTCAGGAAGTCCATTCCAGGCATAAGGTGCCGCAAGGGAAAAGGAACGAAGCCTGGAATTAGCAGTGGAGGAGAAGGGGGAGGACAAGAGAGATTTGCCAAGCGAGCGGAGATTACGGGGAGGAATGTAGGGAGAGATGAGAGAGGAGAGGTAATGGCAGGCTGTAGAATGGATGCAAAGGTCAGTAAGAGAAGTTTGAACTGTACGTGGAAGCGGACAGGGAGCCAGTGAAGTGACTTGAGGAGTGGGCTAGTGTGGGTAAAACGATTTTGGCGGAAAATAAGTCGTGCCGCAGAATTTTGGACAGACTGGAGAGGAGAGAGATGGCTGAGCGGAAGACCAGTGAGAAGCAAATTGCAATAATCCAAGCGAGAGGTGACAAGGGTTTGGATAAGGGTTCTGGTAGCATATTCAGAGAGGAAGGGGCGAATTTTGCTAATGTTGTAGACAAAAAAGCAACAGGATTTGGCCGTCTGCTGGATGTTAGCGGAAAAGGAGAGGGAGGAATCAAAGATGACTCCTAGGTTGCGAGCAGATGAGACAGGGAGGATGAGGGTGCCATCTACTGAAATAGAGAATGGGGGGAGGGGCAAGGTGGGCTTGGGGGTAAAGACAATAAGATCAGTTTTGGCCATGTTCAGTTTCAGGTGGCGGTGTGACATCCAGGCAGCTATGTCGGTCAAGAAGGCTGAAACTTTGGCCTGGGTTTCAGCAGTAATGTCAGGTGTGGAGAGGTAGAGCTGAGTGTCGTCGGCATAAAGATGGTACTGGAAACCGTGATATGAGATCAGAGAGCCCAGGGAAGAAGTGTAAATGGAAAAAAAGAAGGGGGCCAAGGACAGATCCCTGAGGAACTCCAACTGAGAGTGGGACAGGGGTGGAGGATGATCCACCAGAATATACTCTGAAGGTACGGTGGGAGAGATAAGAGGAGAACCAGGAAAGAACAGAGCCGTGAAATCCAAACAAGGACAGTGTGGCAAGAAGACGACTATGATTGACAGTGTCAAAAGCAGCGGCTAGGTCGAGCAGGATAAGGATGGAGTAATGGCCTTTGGATTTGGCAAGGAATAGATCATTACAGATTTTAGTGAGCGCTGTTTCAGTACTAAGCATCATGCAAATAGGAACAACAAATATACTCTGAAATGTCTATATGCAAATGCTAGGAGTCTAAGAAATAACATGGGAGAGTTGGAATATATTGCACTAAATGAAAAATTGGATATAATAGGCATTACTGAGACCTGGTGGAAGGAGGATAACAAGTGGGACACTGTCATACCGGGGTACAAAGTATATCGTAGTGACAGGGTGGACCCAACTGGTGGAGGGGTAGCACTGTATATTAACGAGAGCCTTGACTCAGATAGATTACAAATTCAGCAGGACACAAATCACACCTTTCAATCACTGTGGGTTGAAATTCCATGTATAAAAGGGAAAAGGACGGTGATAGGAGTGTACTACCGTCCACCTCGCCAGGATGAGCGAGAAATGATAAAAGAAATCAGAGACGCAAACAAAATGGGCAATGTGATAATAATGGGTGACTTCAATTATCCAAATATAGACTGGGTAAATGTAACATCGGGATACGCTAGAGAGGTACAAATCCTTGATGAAATTAAGGACAGCTTTATGGAGCAGCTGGTGCAGGAGCCGACGAGAGAAGGAAAAATTCTAGAATTGGTCCTTAGTGGAGCGCATGATCTGGTGAGGGACATTATGGTACTGGGGCCGCTTGATAACAGTGATCATAATATGATCAGTTTTGACATCAACCTTGAAGTAACTATACACAGGAAGTCAAATACGTTAGCGTTAACTTTAAAAAAGGAGACTATGATAAAATGAGAAGAACAGTTAAAAAAAAAAAACTTAGGGGGGCAACTGAGAGGGTAAAAACTATACAACAGGCATGGACGCTGTTCAAAAATACCATCCTGGAGGCCAAGGCCAAACATATTCTGCGAATTAGAAAAGAAAGACAGGGATAGTGCTGGGCAGACTTATACGGTCTGTGCCAGAGCCGGTGGTGGGTGGCAGGGATAGTGCTGGGCAGACTTATACGGTCTGTGCCAGAGCTGGTGGTTGGGAGGCGGGGATAGTGCTGGGCAGAATTATACGGTCTGTGCCAGAGCCGGTGGTGGGTGGCAGGGATAGTGCTGGGCAGACTTATACGGTCTGTGCCAGAGCTGGTGGTTGGGAGGCGGGGATAGGGTTGGCCAGACTTATACGGTTTGTGCACTGAAGAGGACAGAACAAATAAAAAAAGTAGCACATATGAATTTATCTTCTTAGGCAGACTGGATGGATTGTGCAGGTCTTTTTCTGCCGTCATCTACTATGTTACTATGTAAGTTCAAAAGACATGGTTGAAAAGTGAGGTGAAGGAAACTATTAGGGTTAAAAGAAACGCCTTCAGAAAATGGAAGAAGGAACCGTCTGAAAAAAACAAGAAGCAGCATAAGGAGTGTCCAAGCAAATGCAAGGCGCAGATAAAGAAGGCCAAGAGGGATTACGAAAAAAAGATAGCATTAGAGGCAAAAAAAAACATAGCAAAATGTTTTTTCCCGGTATATTAAAAGCAGGAAGCCAGCAAAAGAATCGGTTGGGCCGCTGGATGACCGAAGGGTAAAAGGGGTGATCAAGGAAGACAAAGACGTAGCGGAGAGATTGAATGAATTCTTTGCTTCAGTCTTCACCGAGGAAGATTTGGGTGGGATACCGGTGTTGGAAATGGTATTTCAAGCTGACGAATCAGAGAAACTTACTGACTTCACGGTAAACCTGGAGGACGTAATGGGGTAGTTCAACAAACTGAAGAGGAGCAAATCTCTTGGACCAGATGGTATTCATCCTAGAGTACTGATAGAACTGAAAAATGAGCTTGCGGAGCTACTGTTAGAGATATGCAATTTATCCTTAAAATAGAGTGTGGTACCGGAAGATTGGAGGGTGGCCAATGTAACACCCATTTTTTAAAAAGGTTCCAGGGGAGATCCGGGAAATTATAGACCGGTGAGTCTGATTTCGGGGAAAATGGTAGAGGCTATTATCAAAAACAAAATTACAGAGCACATCCAAGGACATGGATTACTGAGACCAAGTCAGCACGGCTTTTGTGTGGGGAAATCTTGCCTGACCAATTTACTTCAATTCTTTGAAGGAGTAAACAAACATGTGGACAAAGGGGAGCCGGTTGATATTGTGTATCTGGATTTTCAAAAGGCATTTGACAAGGTACCTCATTGAAAGGCTACAGAGGAAATTGAAGGGTCATGGGATAGGAGGAAATGTCCTATTGTGGAATAAAATCTGGTTGAAGGATACAAAACACAGAGTGGGGTTAAATGGGCAGTATTAACAATGGAGAAGGGTAGTTAGTGGGGTTCCTCAGGGGTCTGTGCTAGGACCGCTGCTTTTTAATATATTTATAAATGATTTAGAGATGGGAGTAACTAGCGAGGTAATTAAATTTGCTGATGACACAAAGTTATTCAAAGTCGTTAACTCGCGACAGGATTGTGAAAAATTACAGAAGGACCGTACGAGACTGGGAGACTGGGCAGCTAAATGGCAGATGACATTTAATGTGAGCAACTGCGAGGTGATGCATGTGGGAAAAAAGAACCTGAATTATAGCTACGTCATGCAAGGTTCCACGTTAGGAGTTACGGACCAAGAAAGGGATCTGGGTGTCGTCGTCGATAAAGCGAATGCTACATACCTGTAGAAGGTATTCTCCGAGGACAGCAGGCTGATTGTTCTCACTGATGGGTGACGTTCACGGCAGCCCCTCCAATCGGAAACTTCACTAGCAAAGGCCTTTGCTAGCTCTCGCACGCCCATGCGCACCGCGCATGCGCGGCCGTCTTCCCGCCCGAACCGGCTCGTGTTCGTCAGTCCCGTATGTAGCATGACAAAGACAAGGGAAGACACAACTCCAAAGGGGAGGCGGGCGGGTTTGTGAGAACAATCAGCCTGCTGTCCTCAGAGAATACCTTCTACAGGTATGTAGCATTCGCTTTCTCCGAGGACAAGCAGGCTGCTTGTTCTCACTGATGGGGTATCCCTAGCCCCCAGGCTCACTCAAAACAACAAACATGGTCAATTGGGCCTCGCAACGGCGAGGACATAACTGAGATTGACCTAAAAACTTATCCAACTAACAGAGAGTGTAGCCTGGAACAGAATAAAACATGGCCCTAGGGGGGTAGAGTTGGATTCTAAACCCCGAACAGATTCTGAAGCACTGACTGCCCGAACCGACTGTCGCGTCGGGTATCCTGCTGCAGGCAGTAATGAGATGTGAATGTGTGGACAGATGACCACGTCGCAGCTTTGCAGATCTCTTCAATAGTGGCTGACTTCAAGTGGGCCACTGACGCAGCCATGGCTCTGACATTGTGAGCCGTGACATGATCCTCAAGAGCCAGCCCACCCTGAGCGTAAGTGAAGGAAATGCAATCTGCTAGCCAATTGGATATGGTACGTTTCCCCACAGCCACTCCCCTCCTGTTGGGATCAAAAGAAACAAACAATTGGGCGGACTGTCTGTTGGGCTGTGTCCGCTCCAGATAGAAGGCCAATGCTCTTTTGCAGTCCAATGTGTGCAGCTGACGTTCAGCAGGGCAGGAATGAGGACGGGGAAAAAATGTTGGCAAGACAATTGACTGGTTCAGATGGAACTCCGACACTACCTTCGGCAAGAACTTAGGGTGAGTGCGGAGGACTACTCTATTATGATGAAATTTGGTGTAAGGGGCCTGGGCTACCAGGGCCTGAAGCTCACTGACTCTACGAGCTGAAGTAACTGCCACCAAGAAAATGACCTTTCACGTCAAGTACTTCAGATGGCAGGAGTTCAGTGGCTCAAAAGGAGGTTTCATCAGCTGGGTGAGAACGACATTGAGATCCCATGACACTGTAGGAGGCTTGACGGGGGGCTTTGACAAAAGCAAACCTCTCATGAAGCGAACAACTAAAGGCTGTCCTGAGATCAGCTTACCTTCCACATGGTAATGGTATGCACTGATTGCGCTAAGGTGAACCCTTACAGAGTTGATCTTGAGACCAGACTCAGACAAATGCAGAAGGTATTCAAGCAGGGTCTGTGTAGCACAAGAGCGAGGATCTAAGGCCTTGCTGTCACACCAGATGGCAAACCTCCTCCACAAAAAGTAGTAACTCCTCTTAGTGGAATCTTTTCTGGAAGCAAGCAAGACACGGGAGACACCCTCTGACAGACCCAAAGAGGCAAAGTCTACGCTCTCAACATCCAGGCCGTGAGAGCCAGGGACTGGAGGTTGGGGATGCAGAAGCGCCCCTTCGTCCTGTGTGATGAGGGTAGGAAAACACTCCAATCTCCATGGTTCTTCGGAGGACAACTCCAGAAGAAGAGGGAACCAGATCTGACGCGGCCAAAACGGAGCAATCAGAATCATGCTGCCTCGGTCTTGTTTGAGTTTCAACAAAGTCTTCCCCACCAGAGGTATGGGAGGATAAGCATACAGCAGACCTTCCCCCCAATCCAGGAGGAAGGCATCCGATGCCAGTCCACCGTGGGCCTGAAGTCTGGAACAGAACTGAGGGACCTTGTGGTTGGCTCGAGATGCGAAGAGATCTACCAAGGAGGTGCCCCACACTTGGAAGATCTGGCGCACTACTCCGGAATTGAGCGACCACTCGTGAGGTTGACGGCTTCCTGACACAGGGGGCGAGATCCGGTGCCCCCCTGCTTGTTGATGTAATACATGGCAACCTGGCTGTCTGTCTGAATTTGGATAATTTGGTGGGACAGCCGATCTCTGAAAGCCTTCAGAGCGTTCCAGACCGCTCGTAACTCCAGGAGATTGATCTGCAGATCGCGTTCCTGGAGGGACCAGCTTCCTTGGGTGTGAAGTCCATCAACATGAGCTCCCCACCCCAGGAGAGACGCATCCGTAGTCACCACCTTTTGTGGCTGAGAAATTTGGAAGGGGCGTCCCAGAGTCAAATTGGCCCAAATCATCCACCAGTACAGGAATTTGAGAAAACTCGTGGACAGGTGGATCACGTCCTCTAGATCCCCAGCAGCCTGAAACCACTGGGAAGCTAGGGTCCATTGAGCAGATCGCATGTGACGACGAGCCATGAGAGTCACATGGACTGTGGAGGCCATGTGGCCAAGCAATCTCAACATCTGCCGAGCTGTGATCTGCTGGGACGCTCGTACCTGGGAGACGAGGGACAGCAGATTGCTGGCCCTCGTTTCCGGGAGATAGGCACAAGCCGTCCGAGAATCCAGCAGAGCTACTATGAATACGAGTCTCTGTACTGGGAGAAGGTGGGACTTTGGGTAATTTATCACAAACCCTAGTAGCTCCAGGAGTCGAATAGTCATCTGCATGGACTGTAGAGCTCCTGCCTCGGAAGTGTTCTTCACCAGCCAATCGTCGAGATAAGGGAACAAGTGCACTCCCAGCCTGCAAAGCACTGCTGCTACCACAGCTAGGCACTTCGTGAACACTCTGGGCGCAGAGGCGAGCCCAAAGGGTAGCACACAGTACTGGAAATGACGTGATCCCAGAAGAAATAGGGTATGATACATACCTGTAGCAGTTGTTCTCCGAGGACAGCAGGCTGATTGTTCTCACGACTGGGTGACGTCCGCGGCAGCCCCCACCAACCGGAAAGAAGCTTCGCGGGACGGTCGGCACGCAGGGCACGCCCACCGCGCATGCGCGGCCGTCTTCCCGCCCGTGCGCGACCGCTCCCGCCAGTTGAATGACTAGCAAAAGATGAAACACACAACTCCAAAGGGGAGGAGGGAGGGTAGGTGAGAACAATCAGCCTGCTGTCCTCGGAGAACAACTGCTACAGGTATGTATCATACCCTTTCTCCGAGGACAAGCAGGCTGCTTGTTCTCACGACTGGGGTATCCCTAGCTCTCAGGCTCACTCAAAACAAGAACCCAGGTCAATGGAACCTCGCAACGGCGAGGAAACAACAGGAATTGACCTACGAAGAACAACTAACTGAGAGTGCAGCCTGACCAGAATAAATTCGGGTCCTGGAGGGTGGAGTTGGATTTACACCCCAAACAGATTCTGCAGCACCGACTGCCCGAACCGACTGTCGCGTCGGGTATCCTGCTGGAGGCAGTAATGTGATGTGAATGTGTGGACAGATGACCACGTCGCAGCCTTGCAAATCTCTTCAATAGTGGCTGACTTCAAGTGGGCCACTGACGCTGCCATGGCTCTGACACTATGAGCCGTGACATGACCCTCAAGAGTCAGCCCAGCCTGGGCGTAAGTGAAGGAAATGCAATCTGCTAGCCAATTGGAGATGGTGCGTTTCCCGACAGCGACCCCTAGCCTGTTAGGGTCGAAAGAAATAAACAATTGGGCGGACTGTCTGTTGGGCTGTGTCCGCTCCAAGTAGAAGGCCAATGCTCTCTTGCAGTCCAATGTGTGCAACTGACGTTCAGCAGGGCGGGTATGCGGCCTGGGGAAGAATGTTGGCAAGACAATTGACTGGTTAAGATGGAACTCCGACACCACCTTCGGCAGGAACTTTGGGTGAGTGCGGAGCACTACTCTGTTGTGATGAAATTTAGTATATGGAGCATGAGCTACTAGGGCTTGAAGCTCACTGACCCTACGAGCTGAAGTAACTGCCACCAAGAAAATGACCTTCCAGGTCAAGTACTTCAGATGGCAGGAATTCAGTGGCTCAAAAGGAAGTTTCATCAGCTGGGTGAGGACGACGTTGAGATCCCATGACACAGTAGGAGGCTTGATAGGGGGCTTTGACAAAAGCAAGCCTCTCATGAATCGAACGACTAAAGGCTCTCCAGAGATGGCT
Organism: Microcaecilia unicolor; assembly: GCF_901765095.1. Taxonomy (NCBI): domain Eukaryota; kingdom Metazoa; phylum Chordata; class Amphibia; order Gymnophiona; family Siphonopidae; genus Microcaecilia; species Microcaecilia unicolor. The sequence continues at coordinate 768,311,695 of NC_044031.1, read as the reverse complement.
TTACCTTCCACACGATAATGGTAAGCACTAATCGCACTAAGGTGATTCCTTACTGAGTTGGTCTTGAGGCCAGACTCTGATAAGTGCAGAAGGTATTCAAGCAGGTTCTGTGCAGGGCAAGAACGAGGTTCTAGGGCCTTGCTCTCACACCACACGACAAACCTCCTCCACTTGAAAAAGTAACTCTTTTTAGTGGAATCCTTCCTAGAGGCAAGCAAGACCCGGGAGACACCCTCAGACAGACCCAACGCAGCGAAGTCTACGCCCTCAACATCCAGGCCGTGAGAGCCAGGGATTGAAGGTTGGGGTGCAGCAACGCTCCGTCGTTCTGCGAAATGAGAGTCGGAAAACACTCCAATCTCCACGGTTCTTCTGAGGACAACTCCAGAAGAAGAGGGAACCAGATCTGACGGGGCCAAAAGGGCGCTATCAGAATCATGGTGCCGCGGTCTTGCTTGAGCTTCAGTAAGGTCTTCCCCACCAAAGGTATGGGAGGATAAGCATACAGGAGGCCGGTCCCCCAATGAAGGAGAAAGGCATCTGACGCTAGCCTGCCGTGTGTCTGAAGTCTGGAACAGAACAGAGGCAGCTTGTGGTTGGTCTGAGAGGCGAAAAGATCCACCGAGGGGGTGCCCCACTCTCGGAAGATCTTGCGTACCACTCTGGAATGGAGCGACCACTCGTGCGGTTGCATGACTCTGCTCAGTCTGTCGGCCAGACTGTTGTTTACGCCTGCCAGGTACGTGGCTTGGAGAAGCATGCCGAACCGACACGCCCAACGCCACATACCGACGGCTTCCTGACACAGGGGGCGAGATCCGGTGCCCCCCTGCTTGTTGACGTAATACATTGCAACCTGATTGTCTGTCCGAATTTGGATAATTTGGCAGGACAGCCGATCTCTGAAAGCCTTCAGTGCGTTCCAGATCGCTCGGAGCTCCAGGAGGTTGATCTGCAGATCCTTTTCCTGGAGGGACCACAGACCCTGGGTGTGAAGCCCATCGACATGGGCTCCCCACCCCAGGCGAGATGCATCCGTCGTCAGCACTTTCGTGGGCTGCGGAATTTGGAATGGACGTCCCAGGGTCAAATTGGTCCGTATGGTCCACCAGAGCAGTGAAGTGCGGCAACTGGTGGAGAGGCGGATGACATCCTCTAGATTCCCGGTGGCTTGAAACCACTGGGAAGCTAGGGTCCATTGAGCAGATCTCATATGAAGACGAGCCATGGGAGTCACATGAACTGTGGAGGCCATATGACCCAGAAGTCTCAACATCTGCCGAGCTGTGATCTGCTGAGACGCTCTGGTCCGCGAAGCCAGGACCAAGAGATTGGTGGCCCTCGCTTCGGGAAGGTAGGCCTGAGCCATCTGGGAATTCAGCAGCGCTCCTATGAATTCCAGAGACTGAGTTGGCTGGAGATGGGACTTTGGGTAATTTATCACAAACCCCAGCAGCTCCAGAAGTTGAATAGTGCACTGCATGGACCGGAGGGCTCCTGCCTCCGAGGTGTTCTTGACCAGCCAATCGTCGAGATAAGGGAACACGTGCACTCCCAGCTTGCGTAGGTAGGCCGCTACCACCACGAGGCACTTTGTAAACACTCGTGGGGCAGAGGCGAGCCCAAAGGGCAGCACACAATACTGAAAGTGCCGTGCGCCCAGGCGGAATCTGAGATACTGTCTGTGAGCTGGCAGTATCGGGATGTGAGTGTATGCGTCCTTTAAATCCAGGGAACATAGCCAATCGTTTTTCTGAATCATTGGCAGAAGGGTGCCCAAGGAAAGCATCCTGAACTTTTCTTTGACCAGGAATTTGTTCAGGCCTCTCAGGTCTAGGATGGGACGCATCCCCCCTGTTTTCTTTTCCACAAGGAAGTACCTGGAATAGAATCCCTGCCCTTCCTGCCCGGGTGGTACGGGCTCGACCGCATTGGCGCTGAGAAGGGCGGAGAGTTCCTCTGCAAGTACCTGCTTGTGATGGGAGCTGAAAGACTGAGCTCCCGGAGGACAATTTGGAGGCAGGGAGGCCAAATTCAGGGCGTATCCGCACCGCACTATTTGGAGAACCCACTGGTCGGAGGTTATGAGAGGCCACCTTTGGTGAAAAGATTTTAACCTCCCTCCGACCGGCAGGTCGTCCGGTACGGACACTTGTAGGGCGGCTATGTTCCCATGGATCCAGTCAAAAGCCCGTCCCCGGCTTTTGCTGTGGAGGCGCAGGGGGCTGCTTAGGCGCACGCTGTTGACGGGAACGAGCGCGCTGGGGCTGTCCCTGTGCCTGACGAGGCCTTCGGGCCGGCTGGTTGTACCTACGCTTCGCAAAAGAATAGGGTGCAGCCTGCCGGGCCCGGGAAAAACGCCCGCCCGCGGGGGCGGGTGCTGAAGGCGCCCGGTGGGAGAGCTTGTCGAGAGCGGTTTCCCGCTGATGCAGTTGGTCAACCATCTGCTCGACCTTCTCGCCAAAAATATTATCCCCCCGGCAAGGGACGTCAGCCAGTCTCTGCTGGGTGCGGTTGTCCAGGTCAGAGGCACGCAGCCATGAGAGCCTGCGCATCACTATACCTTGGGCCGCAGCACGAGATGCCACGTCACAGGTGTCAAAAATCCCCCTGGACAGGAACTTTCTGCACGCCTTCAGCTGCCTGACCACCTCCTGATAAGGCCTGGACTGCTCCGGCGGGAGCTTATCGACCAGGTCCGCCAGCTGTTGCACATTGGTCCGCATGTGGATGCTCATATAGAGCAGGTAAGATTGGATGCGGGTCACGAGCATGGAGGATTGGTAGGCCTTCCTCCCAAATGAGTCCAGAGTGCGAGACTCCCGCCCCGGGGGCGCCGAGGCGGTATCCCTCGAACTCCGTGCCCTCTTGAGAGCAGAATCCACGACCGCTGAGTCATGGGGCAACTGGGGCCGCATGAGCTCTGGGTCAGAGTGGATCCTGTACTGGGACTCTGCTTTCTTGGGAATGGTGGGGTTAGTTAGTGGTCGCACCCAGTTCCGAAGCAGCGTCTCCTTCAGGACATTGTGCAGCGGTACCGTGGAGGACTCTCTAGGTGGTGATGGATAGTCGAGGACCTCGAGCATCTCGGCCCTCGGCTCTTCCACAGAGACCACGGGAAAGGGAATGCTTATGGACATATCCCGCACAAAGGAGGCAAAGGAGAGACTCTCAGGAGGTGAGAGCTTCCTCTCCGGTGATGGCGTGGGGTCCGAGGGAAGGCCCGTAGACTCCTCTGAGGAGAAATATCTCGGGTCTTCCTCTTCCCCCCACGAGTCCTCATCCTCGGTATCGGACATTAGCTCATGTAGCTGAGTCCGGTACCGGGCCCGGCTCGACGTCGAGGCACCGAGGCCTCGGTGTCGTCGAGCGGTGGACTCCCGCGCCGGCGGGGACGGAGCTCCCTCCATCGACGTCGACGGGGACTCCACCTGCGTGGCGGTCGAGACCGGCACCGCAAGCGGCGGCGGTGTCGACAGCCCCGGCGCCGGGCTAGAGCTCGCCGGCGCCACAGTCATCGGCGCCGGGGGCGCAAGCACCCCCGACGCCGGCACAGCCTGGCGCATCAGCCCTTCCAGGATCCCCGGAAGGATGGCTCTGAGGCACTCGTCCAGGCCCGCTGCCGGGAAAGGCGGTGGGGCCGGTAAGGGTGTCGGTGCCAGAAGCTGCTGGGGGCCAGGAGACGGCACCGAGGTGCCGGAACCCCGACGCGTCGGTACCTCCACCACCGACGGAGATCTCTCCTCTCTACGATGACGCTTCGGCGTCGACTCCCCTTCAGGGTGCACCGAGGGCTCCCGGTGACGGCGCTTCTTGTCCTTTTTCCGGTGCACGTCACCGGCGCCGGAGGGCATGGAGGAGGAGGAGGTCGATCCCCCTCGGTCTCGAGGTACCGGGTCCGACAGGGTTCGGTCCCGTGGCTCACGAGCTGAGGGAGTGACCGGGGCCGACAGCCCACGCGGCCTCTCAACCCCACTCTCACCGGCGGACCGGCGGGCCGACGGGACCTGTTCTCCTGGGGTCGCTGCCATCGGTGCCGATGTCTCGGGCATCGATACCGGTACCGAAGATCCGGCCTTCGATACCGATGCCGTCGAGGTCGACGTCGAGGGGCCGGCGCAAGTTCCAAAAAGACGGTCCCGCAGAACTTGCCTCGCAACCTGAGTCCGTTTCCGGAGACCGAGACACAGCGCACACGACTTGAGATTGTGCTCCGGCCCGAGGCACTGGAGGCACCAAGCGTGGGTGTCGGTCTGCGAGATCGGCCGGCCGCAGCGACCACACTTTTTAAATCCACTCGGGACCTTCGAGGACATCGACGGAAAAATCGCGTCGGCGAAGTCAAAGTCGGCAATGGTGGCTAAAATCACACCACAAAAAAACTAGCCGACCGAGCGGCCACTAGGCCGCAACGAGGCGTCCCCGCTGGAAGCGAGGGAAAAGGGGAGCGCGTGCTCCACACGCGCAGTCTTTTTTCTTTTTTTTTTTTTTTTTTTTTTTTAACAGAGAAATACTAAAAGGAAATTAATGAAACGAAGCGCGATCCGCGTATACGCGATCGCAAGAATCCGGCGGCTGAAGTAGAGAGAGCGGCAAAGCACGACTCTCTCCAGGCGCGGAAAAAAAGGAACTGGCGGGAGCGGTCGCGCACGGGCGGGAAGACGGCCGCGCATGCGCGGTGGGCGTGCCCTGCGTGCCGACCGTCCCGCGAAGCTTCTTTCCGGTTGGTGGGGGCTGCCGCGGACGTCACCCAGTCGTGAGAACAAGCAGCCTGCTTGTCCTCGGAGAACGAAGATACTGTCTGTGAGCTGGCAGTATCGGGATGTGTGTATAAGCATCCTTTAAGTCCAGAGAGCATAGCCAATCGTTTTGCTGAATCATGGGAAGAAGGGTGCCCAGGGAAAGCATCCTGAACTTTTCCTTGACCAGATATTTGTTCAGGGCCCTTAGGTCTAGGATGGGACGCATACCCCCTGTTTTCTTTTCCACAAGGTAGTACCTGGAATAGAATCCCAGCCCTTCTTGCCCCGGTGGCACGGGCTCGACCGCATTGGCGCTGAGAAGGGCGGAGAGTTCCTCTGCAAGTACCTGCTTGTGCTGGAAGCTGAAGGACTGAGCTCCCGGTGGGCAATTTGGAGGTTTTGAGGCCAAATTGAGGGTGTATCCTTGTCGGACTATTTGAAGAACCCACTGGTCGGAGGTTATGAGAGGCCACCTTTAGTGAAAAACTTTCAACCTCCCCCCGACCGGCAGATCGCCCGGCACGGACACCTTGACATCGGCTATGGTCTTCTGGAGCCAGTCAAAAGCTCGCCCCCTGCTTTTGCTGGGGAGCTGTGGGGCCTTGCTGAGGCGCACGCTGCTGACGAGAGCAAGCGCGCTGGGGCTTAGCCTGGGCTACAGGCTGTCGAGAGGGAGGATTGTACCTACGCTTACCAGAAGAGTAGGGAACAGTCCTCCTTCCCCCCAAAAAACGTCTACCTGAAGAGGTAGATGCTGAAGGCTGCCGACGGGAGAATTTGTCGAAAGTGTTATCCCGCTGGTGGAGCTGTTCTACCACCTGTTTGACTTTTTCTCCAAAAATGTTGTCCGCCCGGCAAGGGGAGTCTGCAATCCGCTGCTGGATTCTACTCTCCAGGTCGGAGGCACGCAGCCATGAGAGTCTGCGCATCACCACACCTTGAGCAGTGGCCCTGGACGCAAAATGAAAGGTATCATATACCCCTCTGGCCAGAAAGTTTCTGCACGCCTTCAGCTGCCTGACCACCTCCTGAAACGGCTTGGCTTGCTCAGAAGGGAGCTTGTCCACCAAGCCCGCCAACTGCCGCACATTGTTCCGCATGTGGATGCTCGTGTAGAGCTGGTAGGACTGAATCTTGGCCACGAGCATAGAAGAATGGTAGGCCTTCCTCCCAAAGGAGTCTAAGGTTCTAGAGTCCTTGCCCGGGGGCGCCGAAGCATGCTCCCTAGAACTCTTAGCCTTCTTTAGGGCCAGATCCACCACACCAGAGTTGTGAGGCAACTGAGTGCGCATCAGCTCTGGGTCCCCATGGATCCGGTACTGGGATTCGATCTTCTTGGGAATGTGGGGATTAGTTAGAGGCTTGGTCCAGTTCGCCAGCAATGTCTTTTTTAGGACATGATGCATGGGTACTGTGGACGCTTCCTTAGGTGGAGAAGGATAGTCCAAGAGCTCAAACATCTCAGCCCTGGGCTCATCCTCCACGACCACCGGGAAGGGGATGGCCGTAGACATCTCCCGGACAAAGGCCGCAAAAGACAGACTCTCGGGAGGAGAAAGCTGCCTTTCAGGGGAGGGGAGTGGGATCAGAAGGAGGGCCATCAGACTCCTCGTCAGAGAAATATTTGATGTCCTCCTCCCACGAGGCCTCACCATCGGTATCAGACACAAGTTCATGAACCTGCATCTGAAGCCATGCCCGACTCGACTCCGTGGAAACACGGCCACGGTGGGAGCGCCGAGAGGTAGACTCCCTCGCCAGCACTGGCGAAGCTCCCTCCACCGACGTCGTCGGGGAGTCTTCCTGGGAGGCGGCCGCAGCCGGTACCGCAAGTGGTACCGATGTCGGTGACCTCACCCCGGGCAAAGGGCCAGCCGTCGCCTCGCTCGACGGTACTGGTGGCGCAAGCACCCCCGGTACCGGAGAAGGGCGCAACAGCTCTCCCAGAATCTCTGGAAGAATGGCCCGGAGACTCTCGTGCAGAGCGGCTGTGGAGAAAGACTGGGAAGCCGATGCAGGCGTCGAGGTCAGAGTCTGTTCCGGGCGTGGAGGCAGTTCCTGGCTGTCCAAGGTGGAGCGCATCGACACCTCCTGAACAGAGGGTGAGCGACCCTCCCGGTGCTGATGCCTACTGGGTGCCGACTCCCTCGGCGACCCAGAGCTCTCGGTACCGAGGTGGGAAGGAGACCGGTGTCGATGCTCCTTTGATTTCTTCAAACGAAGCATGTCACCGGAGCTTCCCGGTACCGACGAGGAGGACGTAGAATCCAACCGTCTCTTCCTCGGGGCCGAGGCCGAAGAAGGTCTGTCTCAGGGGGGCTGTACCGCAGGAGCCCTCAGGGCAGGAGGAGACCCACCCAAAGGCTCACCGCCTCCAGCAGGGGAATGGACAGCCCTCACCTGCACTCCAGTCGAAGCACCACCGTCCGACATCAGCAACAGCGGAGGTCCCGGTACCACCGACGTCGACGCAGCCTTCCGATGTCTCGGTACCGACGATGCAGAGGGTCGAAGCCTTGATGCAGTCGATGCCGAGGTCGAAGACTTCGATGCTGTTGACGTCGATGCACTCGATGCGTCCTGTGCTGTTGTCGACGAAGAGCCCGAGAACAACACGTTCCACTGGGCCAATCTCGCTACCTGAGTCCTCTTTGGTAAAAGAGCACAAAGACTGCAGGCCTGCGGGCGGTGCCCAGCCCCCAGACACTGAAGACACGAAGCGTGCCTATCAGTGAGCGAGATTACCCGGGCGCACTGGGTGCACTTTTTGAAGCCGCTGGGAGACTTCGATGACATGGGCGGAAAAATCACGCCGGCGAAATCAAAATTCGCGATGACGAAAGGCACCGAAAATAAGGGAGAGAAAACCCGTACCGAGGCCAAAAAGGCCTATCCCGAAAGCGAAAGGAAACTTACGCTGGGGGAAAAGCTGGACACACGGGAAGGGACAAAGACCGAAGGTCTCTCTTTTTTTTTTTTTTTTAGCGAAATCGCGAAGACGCGCGAGGGTCAACTTGAGGGGCACGAAACGGTGGCAAAACAAGACCGTCCCGAGCGCGGTCAAAAGAAGACTAACGAACACGAGCCGGTTCGGGCGGGAAGACGTCCACGCATGTGCATGGGCGCGCGAGAGCTAGCAAAGGCCTTTGCAAGTGAAGTTTCCGATTGGAGGGGCTGCCGTGGACGTCACCCATCAGTGAGAACAAGCAGCCTGCTTTGTCCTCAGAGAATACACTGAAACTGCCCCGAAGACGTCACTAGACCACCAGGGAACATGGTAAGGAAGGGGAGGGGACAGGAGACCAGACCCACGGTGCCGATCGCCCGCCCAAACGCCCACCGCACGCACGTGCCTGCCCGCACCCACGTTTGTCCAGAAATCCGGACAAACGTAGGCGCGGACAAAATCCGCCGGACGCCCCGGACATGCCCTCAAAAAGAGGACATGTCCGGGGAAATCTGGACGTATGGTAACCCTATACCCATCTGTACATATGAATATCATGAAATCTAAATTAAATATCACTAAAACAGCTTTAAAAAATATTCTACCTGGTAGAAATAGCAATTTTAATCTCTGTATTGTCAGATCATTTGTCAATAATACAAACTTTATCCAGGTAAGTGCCCGTAGCTGCGTCAGCCCCGCTGTTGCCTGTCAATGTGTGTCAGAACATGAGGGAGCTCCAGCTGCTTGTGGGTCACAACAGGACTTAGCTGGACGCCAGAAGCAGTCTCTCCTTAGGTTGATAGCAAATAGCAACCCCCCCCCCCCCCAAGCACCTCGGAGGGAGGGAGGGGACAGGACCGTTGAACTGGGAGGGAGGGGGAGGGACCCTTGAACTGGTAGGGGGACCCTGGAACTGGGAGGGGGACTATGGAACTGGGAGGGGAGGGAGGGAAGGTGACCCTGGAACTGGGAGGGTGGGGACCCTCAAACTATGGAGGGTGGGGGGGAGATCCTGAAACTGGAAGGGACACTGGAACTGGGAGGGAGGTGGGATGACCCTGGAATTGGGAGGGAGGGAGGGGGGATTACCCTGGAACTTGGAGGGACGGATGGAGGGGGGACCCTGGAACTGGGAGGGAGGAGGGAGGGGCCCCTGGCACACACTCTGATTCTCACACACACACTCTCCCTCTCACGGACACACTCGCACCCAGTCTCACTCTCTGTCACACACACACACACTCACTCATTCACTCTCTCTCACACAGTCAATCTCACACACACTCTCTCAAACATACACACTCCGAGGAAAACCTTGCTAGCACCCATTTCATTTCTGTCAGAAACGGAACTTTTTCACTAGTGTACTTTATAAATATGGCCACAAACCTTTAAGTAAGAACAATTCAAATGCCAGTTTCTCACGTCAAGGTACTAAAATTTGGAATTCTCTACCAAAAACAATTAAATGCACAGATACCTGTCCTTCAGAAACCTACTACTACTACTTAACATTTCTAGAGTGCTACTAGGGTTACGCAGCGCTGAAAACTCTATTTGAACGTTATCCATTCATACAATTAATTTCACTTCTTTTCTCCCTAATTCTACCTAGCCCTAATTGTACCCATATTTATTAATCTTCATTTCTGTTTACAAACTTAATTATGATTTAATCTTCTTCTCTATCCATCTACCCTTAAGAACAGTTGCATGCAGGTTAATTCACCACATATATTTGTTTTACAAAGCCAATGTTAAAGCATTATTTATTGTACTTTATAATCTGTTTATATCATTTTTAATATGCATCATTCGTTTGTAATGTAAGCCACACTGAACACGAGTCACTCTTGGGCTAATGTGGGATAAAAACATCATAAATAAATTATTAAGATGGACTTGGGAAAATCCACTGCTTATTGCTCGGATAAACAGCATAAAGGTAAAATTATGTATCATACCTGATAATTTTCTTTCCATTAATCATAGCTGATCAATCCATAGACTGGTGGGTTGTGTCCATCTACCAGCAGGTGGAGATAGAGAGCAAACTTTTGCCTCCCTATATGTGGTCATGTGCTGCCGGAAACTCCTCAGTATGTCGATATCAAAGCTCCATCCGCAGGACTCAGCACTTAGAGAATTACACCCACAAAGGGACACTCTGCCTAGCTCACCACCGCCGAAATGGGGGAGGGGAAGTAACCCAGCTCATCCCCACACAAGTGGGAGAGGGGAATCCGTCCAGCTCATCCCCGCGGAGCGGGGGAGGGACACCACACCCGCCGATGCGGGGGGATCTGGCTTATCCTGCAACCGCAACCGCGGGAGGAGCTGACTGACCCTAACACCGCCGAAGCGGGAGGGGTACAAAGCTGCCCTACAGCCGCACGAAGCAGGAGGGAGTGCCGGCAGAATTTAGGTCTCAATCCAACCCCGTAAAACGGAGGGGAGAGGAATGCAGCAGCTCACTGTAACACAAACTCGTCTCAACTCTTGAAGAATCCAAGTGAAAAAACTTGAACACGAAGTCCTCCTGAAGTAACTGAAGACTAAACTTGAACCTAAAATTCAACCAGAATATAAACAGTACAGATATCTGGGAGGGGCTATGGATTGATCAGCTATGATTAATGGAAAGAAAATTATCAGGTATGATACATAATTTTACCTTCCATATCATCATGCTGATCAATCCATAGACTGGTGGGATGTACCGAAGCAGTACTCACCCAGGGCGGGACATTGAAATCCCTGACCTCAACACTGAAGCTCCAAACCGGGCCTCCGCCCGTGCCGCCACAGTCAAGCGGTAATGCTTGGAGAATGTATGGGCCGATGCCCAAGTTGCCGCCTTGCATATCTCTTCCAAGGAGACGGACCCGGCCTCTGCCATCGAGGCCGCCTGAGCTCTAGTGGAGTGAGCCTTCAGCTGGATAGGCGGTACCTTCCCCGCGGCCACATAAGCCGCTGCAATGGCTTCCTTGACCCATCTTGACACAGTAGGCTTAGCAGCCTGCAGACCCTTACGAGGACCTGCAAACAGGACAAACAGATGATCCGATTTCCGGAAATCATTGGTCACTTCCAAGTATCTGATGATGACTCGTCTCACATCCAGATATTTAAGAGCAGAGTATTCCTCTGGGTAGTCCTCCCTACGAAAGGAAGGGAGACAGAGCTGCTGATTCACATGGAAGCGAGAAACAATCTTGGGCAGGAAGGAAGGCACTGTGCGAATAGTCACCCCTGCCTCAGTGAACTGCAGAAAAGGCTCTCGACATGAGAGCGCCTGGAGCTCGGAAACTCTTCTGGCTGAAGTGATAGCCACCAAAAAGACTGCTTTCAACGTCAGGTCTTTCAGAGATGCCCTCGACAAGGGTTCAAAAGGCGGCTTCTGTAATGCTCTTAGCACCAGATTGAGATTCCACGCAGGCACCACCGAGTGCAGAGGAGGGCGCAGGTGATTAACTCCCTTGAGAAAACGCACCACATCTGGCTGCGAAGCCAGGGAAGCACCCTTCAGGCGGCCCCTGAAGCAAGCCAGGGCCGCTACCTGGACTTTAAGGGAACTGAGCGACAGGCCTTTCTCCAGACCTTCTTGCAGGAATGCCAACACTGAAGAAATTGGAGCAGTGAATGGAGAAAATGAGCCTGCTTCACACCACGCTGCAAAGGTACGCCAAACCCTGGCGTAAGCAGTAGAAGTAGAGCGCTTCCTCGCTCTCAGCATAGTGGCGATGACCTTGTCTGAGAAACCCTTCTTCCTCAGACGCTGCCGCTCAATAGCCAGGCCGTAAGACCAAAGGGGGAGGGATCCTCCATCACCACGGGACCCTGATGCAACAGGCCCTGCTCCACTGGCAGCCGCAGAGGATCGTCGACTGAGAGCCTGATCAAGTCCGCATACCAGGGACGTCTGGGCCAATCCGGACCCACCAGGATTATCCGGCCCGGATGCTTTGCCACCCGGTCTAACACCCTGCCCAGCATGGGCCAGGGCGGGAACACATAGAGAAGCTCTTGTGTCGGCCACTGTTGGAGAAGAGCATCTACTCCCAGGGATCGAGGGTCCCGTCCTCTGCTGAAAAAGCGCGGCACTTGGCAATTGGCCGATGACGCCATCAGATCTAGGCTCGGCTGGCCCCAGCGCTTCGTGATGTCCAAGAACGCCTGAGCAGATAGCTGCCACTCTCCGGGCTCCAAGGTATGGCGACTGAGAAAGTCCGCCTTGACATTCATGACTCCGGCAATGTGGGCCGCTGACAGCTGTTCCAGGTTCGCTTCCGCCCACTGGCATAGACTCATAGCCTCCTTGGCTAGAGGGGCGCTCTTGGTACCTCCCTGGCGGTTGACATAGGCCACAGCCGTGGCATTGTCCGACAGGACCCGTACTGGCTTCAACACCAGTACCGGGATGAACTCCAAAAGCGAATGGCTCTGAGTTCCAGGAGGTTGATAGACCAGAGCCCCTGCGCTGTCCTTCCCAAGCAGTGGGCTCCCCAGCCCGACAAAGAGGCGTCCGTCGTGACCACAATCCACTCCGGGGTCACCAGAGGCATTCCCGCAGACAACTTGTCTGTCTGCATCCACCAGCTCAGCGCCTTGCGCACTGCTGGGTCCAAGGGAAGGCGCACAGCATAATCCTCCGACATCGGAGTCCAGCGCTGCAGCAGAGAGTGTTGTAGTGGTCTCATATGAGCCCTGGCCCAGGGCACTACTTCCATCGTGGCCGTCATAGAGCCCAACAGCTGCACATAGTCCCAAGCCCGAAGAGGAGAGGCTACTAGGAACTGGTCCACCTGAGCCTGAAGTTTGACAATCCGATTGTCTGGCACTTGGGTGTCGAATCGAACTCCCAGATACTCCAGGGACTGAGTCGGGCGCAGCTGGCTTTTCTCCCAGTTGATGATCCACCCCAGGGAGCTCAAAAGAGCAACCACCCGGTTCACAGCTTTGCCGAACTCTGCATAAGAGGGGGCTCGGATCAACCAGTCGTCCAGATAAGGATGGACTTGTACTCCTTCCTCAGGAAGGCCGCGATGACCACCATTACTTTGGAGAAGGTCCGCGGAGCAGTAGCCAACCCGAACGGGAGGGCTCTGAACTGGAAGTGTCGGCCCAGGACTGCAAAACGCAGAAAGCGTTGATGGGGAGGCCAGATGGGAATATGCAAGTACGCTTCCTTGATGTCCAAGGATGCCAGGTACTCCCCTGCCTTCACTGCCGCTATAACAGAGCGGAGAGTCTCCATGCGAAAGTGCCGAACTTTCAAGGCCCGATTGACCCCTTTGAGGTCGAGGATAGGCCGTACAGAACCTCCTTTCTTTGGTACCACAAAGTAAATGGAGTAACGTCCCTTGCCAAGCTGATTTTCTGGCACCGGAACGACCGCACCCAGGCGGATCAGATTGTCCAAGGTCTGCTGCACTGCCACAGCTTTGACCGGAGACTTGCAGGGAGAGAGTACAAACCCGTCTCTTAAGGGTCGGCAGAACTCTAGCTTGTAGCCGTCTTTGATGACTTCCAGCACCCAAGCGTCTGAAGTTATTGTGGTCCACTCGCCCAGAAACGAGGACAGCCGTCCTCCAATCTGCACTGGGGTGTGGACCAAGGCCCCGTCATTGGGTACGAGACCCTGGGGGAGGACCGGAGGGAGCACCTCCGGGACGGCGGTCTCTGCGAAAGGAATGCTGCTTGGGGGAGAAGTTCCTCTTGAAGGAAGAGGAGGCAGAAGAGCCCGACCTGCCCGGGCGGTACCGACGGGCTTCCTGAAACCGTCCTCTGGAGGTACCGGGACGAGTACTAGCCCGAGCCCTGACCTCTGGTAACTTCTTGCCCTTAGACGTGCCGAGATCGGTCACGATTTTGTCCAGCTCGACCCCAAAGAGCAGCTTGCCTTTAAAAGGCAATTTCGCTAGGCGGGATTTAAAGGCGTGGTCAGCAGACCAATGCTTCAGCCAAAGCCACCGCCGCGCAGAGATTGTCTGAGCCATGCCTTTAGCTGAGGCCCTCAAGACATCATACAGCAAGTCTGCCAAATAGGCCAAGCCCGATTCCAGGGCCGGCCAATCAGCTCTCAAGGAATGATCCGAGGGGGAAGCCCGCTGCACCAAAGTCAGGCACGCCCTGCCACATAGGAGCCGCAAACTGAGGCCTGCAAACTTAAAGCAGCCGCCTCAAAGGACGACCTTAAGGCCGCCTCCAATCTTCTGTCTTGGGCGTCCTTTAGGGCCGTGCCACCTTCCACCGGCAACGCCGTTTTCTTAGTCACCGCAGTGATTAAAGAATCCACGGTAGGCCACAGATAGGCCTCACGTTCACTTTCAGGCAAAGGATAGAGGCGGGACATAGCCCTAGCCACTTTAAGGCTCGCTTCCGGGACATCCCATTGAGCCGAAATTAAGGTGTGCATGGCATCATGCACGTGGAAGGTTCTAGGCGGGCGCTTCGTCCCCAGCATAATGGCAGAGCCAACAGGGGCTGAGGGAGAGACGTCCTCCGGAGAGGAAATCTTCAAAATGCCCATGGCCTGCACTAACAGGTTGGGCAAATCCTCTGAGCTAAAGAGCCGCGCTGCAGAGGGGTCATCCGCTCCAACCGAGCGGGGATCCGTCTCCTCCAAGGAATCCGCAAAGGACCGTTGGGAGAACTCAGATACGCTGCCCTCATCTACATCGGAGGAGACAAAGTCCTCCAAGGCCAGGGAATCAACCCGAGGGCGTTTACCTCCGGGGGCCTCAACCTCTTTACCAGACAAGGGAGCAGGGGCAGCGTTTTGCATAAGGAAGGCCTGATGCAGCAGCAAAACAAACTCGGGGGAGAAACCCCCCAGACTGTGCACTTCCGCAGCCTGGGCTACAGCCCTAGACGCACCCTCAACCGGCGCTCGCAAGAGCGGGGGAGAGACATGCTGTGCATCCAAGATGGCGTCCAGCGCGACACTCCGCGAAGGAGCCGCGCGGGAAGAACGGCGCTTAACTTTAGCCGCTTCTGTGCCGTCGCCCAAATTAAGGGCGTTCATGGCATCAATGTCTCCCACCTCAAGGGCGGCCCAAGAAGAAGCCGTCCGAGCAGCGTGGCCGACCAATAGGGCGGAGGCGAGCCGCGGGGGATGGGCGTTTATGGCGGGAAAAACCGCCACACCGGAGGAAGGACCGGGACACTCATCGGTCACGAAACTGTCACCCAACAAGGGCGAATCAGACTTTAAGACCCCCGCATCCCCTCTGGAAGCGCACACGCGATCCGGGGAGCGACTCCTTGCGCCCTCGCCCTCCGACGCCATGGGCCACGTGGAGACCAATCGGGGAACCCCCTGCCCGCTATAAAAGGTAAAAATTACCTGCTGTCCGCTCCGAGCTGTAACGACCTGGTGTCCCAGTGAGTAGCTGCAATAAACGTTTAAATAAACTTCGAAATAAACGCCTTTAAGGACGTTCAAAATTTTTTTTTTTTTTTTAAACGGAGCCAGCGGGAGGGGGGAGAAAAGGAGGGACCTGGCGCCACCAGGTTTGCACTTGCTCAAGAAGAGCCCTCAACCCCAGGCACTCAACAAAACCTAAAAATTAGGCTTGGAGGCCTAGCCAGAGCTGCTGCTGTGTGTGACCACCACCTGCTGAGATAGAGAACATACTGAGGAGTTTCCGGCAGCACATGACCACATATAGGGAGGCAAAAGTTTGCTCTCTATCTCCACCTGCTGGTAGATGGACACAACCCACCAGTCTATGGATTGATCAGCATGATGATATGGAATCTGTTTTACTGTTTTGGGATGTTGCCAGGTACTTGTGACCTGGATTGGCCACTGTTGGAAACAGGATGCTGGGCTAGATGGACCATTGGTCTGTCCCAATATGGCAATGCTTATGTCCTTAGTCCAACACCCCCCCCACCCAATTTGATCCACTCTATAGTGATATAATTTGTACCCTAACACAGTGCCTCATTGATTGTCTTCCTTCTACCAGGTCTCAGAAATTCCTTTTATATGTACCACTTCATTTTGTGCTCTCTCTCTCTATAAATAGATATAAATATATCTATTTCATTTTTATCTATCTCCTTATTTTTAATTGAGTCTTTTACTAAAGCTTAGCTTGAGTTATCTGCAGCAGGGCCAATTTTATTCCTATGTGCCCTGCTGCAGATAAGCTTTACTAAGCTTTAGTAAAAGACCCCCTAAGTTTCTAACTTTTGCATATAGACACTTCAAACTGAGTCTTTTCCCTGCATCTACAAGCAGTTTAGAAGCTGAAGGGAATAATTTGCTTCCTTTGCTCTGCTCTCCCCTTAAACATTCCTGGATTTGTTTCACCATTTTTGAAACCACTCTACCGGGATTCCCTAAATATCCTGTTTTAATAGTATCTTTTCAAGGATACCCCTGGAACCATATGTTCCTGAGTGACTGTCGGTTTTCCCTCATTCTAGTTTAAAAACTGCTCTCTCTCTTTTTTAAATGTTAGTGCTAGCGGCCTGGTTCCATCCCGGTTAAGGTGGAGTACATCCTTTTGGAATATCCTCCCCCTTTCCCAGAACGTTGCCCAGTTCCTAACAAATCCAAATCCCTCCATCCTGCACCATCGTCTCAACCATAAATTGAAACTTCTGAACTCTGCCTGCCTCTTGTGTCCTGCGCATGGAACACAGAGCATTTCTGAAAATGCTACCCTCAAGAATGTGGATTTCAGCATTCTACTTAAGAGCCTTAAATTTGGCTTCCAAAACCTCCCTCTAATATGGTAAAATTATGTATCATACCTGATAATTTTCTTTTCATTAATCATAGCTGATCAATCCATAGACTGGTGGGTTGTGTCCATCTACCAGCAGGTGGAGATAGAGAGCAATCCTTTTGCCTCCCTATATGTGGTCATGTGCTGCCGGAAACTCCTCAGTATGTCGATATCAAAGCTCCATCCGCAGGACTCAGCACTTAGAGAATTACACCCACAAAGGGACACTCTGCCCAGCTCACCACCGCCGAAACGGGGGAGGGGAATCAACCCAGCTCATTCCCACACAAGTGGGGGAGGGGAATCCATCCAGCTCATCCCCGCGGAGCGGGGGAGGGACACCACACCCCCGATGCGGGGGGATCTGGCTTATCCTGCAACCGCAACAGGAACTGACTGACCCTAACACCACCGAAGCGGGAGGGGTACAAAGCTGCCCTACAGCCGCACGAAGCAGGAGGGAGCGCCGGCAGAATTTAGGTCTCAATCCAGCCCCGTAAAACTGAGGGGAGAGGAATGCAGCAGCTCACTGTAACACAAAATCGTCTCAACTCCTGAAGAATCCAATTGAAAAAAACTTGAACACGAAGTCCTCCTGAACAGGAACTGAAGACTAAACCTGAACCTGAAATGCAACCAGAATATAAACAGTACAGGTATCTGGGAGGGGCTATGGATTGATCAGCTATGATTAATGGAAAGAAAATTATCAGGTATGATACATAATTTTACCTTCCATATCATCATGCTGATCAATCTATAGACTGGTGGGATGTACCGAAGCAGTACTCACCCAGGGCGGGACATAGAAATCCCTGACCGCAACACTGAAGCTCCCAACTGGGTCTCCGCCCGAGCAGCCACAGTCAAGCGCTAATGTCTGGAGAAGGAATGAGCCGATGCCCAAGTTGCCGACCTACAAATCTCTTCCAAGGAGACGGACCCGGCCTCTGCCATCGAGGCTGCCTGTGCTCTAGTGGAGTGAGCCTTCAGCTGGATAGGCGGCACCTTCCCCGCGGCCACATAAGCCGCTGCAATGGTTTCCTTGACCCATCATGCCACTGTAGGCTTGGCAGCCTGCAGACCCTTACGAGGACCTGCGAACAGCACAAACAGATGATCCAACTTCCGGAAATCATTGGTCACTTCCAAGTATCTGATGATGACTCGTCTCACATCTAGATATTTGAGAGCAGAGTACTCCTCTGGGTAGTCCTCCCTACGAAAGGAGGGTAGACAGAGCTGCTGATTCACATGGAAGCGAGAAACAATCTTGGGCAGGAAGGAAGGCACTGTGCGAATAGACACTCCTGCCTCCATGAACTGCAGAAAGGGCTCTCGACATGATAGCGCCTGGAGCTCGGAAACTCTTCTGGCTGAAGTGATAGCCACCAAAAAGACTGCTTTCAACGTCAGGTCTTTCAGAGATACCTCGACAAGGGTTCACAAGGCGGCTTCTGCAAGGCTCTTAGCACCAGATTGAGATTCCACGCAGGTACCACTGAGTGCAGAGGAGGGCGCAGGTGACTAACTCCCTTGAGAAAACGCACCACATCTGGCTGCGAGGCCAGGGAAGCACCCCTGAAGCAAGCAAGATCCGCTACCTGGACCCTAAGGGAACTGAGCGACAGTCCTCTTTCCAGACCTTCTTGCAGGAACACCAACACTGAAGAAATTGGAGCAGTGAAGGGAGAAAGCGAGCCTGCCTCACACCACGATGCAAAGGTACGCCAAACCCTGGCGTAAGCAGTAGAAGTAGAGCGCTTCCTCGTTCTCAGCACAGTGGCGATGACCTTGTCTGAGAAGCCCTTCTTCCTCAGACGCTGCCGCTCAATAGCCAGGCCGTAAGACCAAAGGGAGAGGGATCCTCCATCACCAAGGGAACCTGATGCAACAGGCCCCGCTCTGCTGGCAGCCGCAGAGGGCCGTCCACTGAGAGCCTGATCAAGTCCGATTACCAGGGACGTCTGGGTCAATCCGGACACGCCAGGATTATCCGGCCAGGATGCTTTGCCACCCGACCTAGTACCCTGCCCAACATGGGCCAAGGCGGGAACACATAGAGAAGCTCCTGTGTCGGCCACTGTTGGAGAAGAGCATCTACTCCCAGAGATCGAGGGTCCCATCCTCTGCTGAAAAAGCGCGGCACTTGGCAATTGGCTGATGACACCATCAGATCTAGGCTCGGCTGGCCCCAGCGCTTCGTGATGTCCAAGAACGTCTGAGCAGTATTCATGACTCCCGCAATGTGGGCCGCCGACAGCTGTTCCAGGTTTGCTTCCGCCCACAGGCATAGCTTCATGGCCTCTTTGGCTAGAGGGACGCTCCTGGTACCTCCCTGGCGATTGACATAGGCCACAGCCGTGGCATTGTCCGACAGGACCTGTACTGGCTTCAGCGCCAGGACCGGGAGAAACTCCAAAGGCGCCAACCGAATGGCTCTGAGTTCCAGGAGGTGAATAGACCACTTTGCCTCTGCAAGGGACCAGAGCCCCTGCGCTGTCCTTCCCAAGCAGTGGGCTCCCCAGCCCGACAAAGAGGCGTCCGCCGTGATGACAACCCACTCCGGGGTCATAAGAGGCATTCCTGCGGACAGCTTGTCTGGCCTCAGCCACCAGCTCAGCACCTTGCACACCGCTGGATCCAAGGGAAGGCGCACAGCTTAATCCTCCGAAGCTGGAGTCCATCGCTGCAGCAGAGAGAGCTGTATAGGTCTCATATGGGCCCTGGCCCAGGGCACTACTTCTATTGTGGCTGTCATAGAGCCCAACAGCTGCACATAGTCCCAAGCCCGAAGAGGAGAGGCTGCTAGGAACTTGTCCACCTGAGCCTGAAGCTTGACAATCCGATTGTCTGGCAGGAACACTCTGCCCACTTGGGAGTCGAATCGAACTCCCAGATACTCCAGGGACTGAGTTGGGCGCAGCTGGCTTTTCTCCCAGTTGATGATCCACCCCAGGGAGCTCAAAAGAGCAATCACCCGATCTGAAGCTCTGCCGCACTCTGCATAAGAGGGGGCTCGGATCAACCAGTCGTCCAGATAAGGATGGACTTGTACTCCTTTCTTGCGTAGGAAGGCCGTGATGACCACCATTACTTTGGAGAAGGTCCGCGGAGCAGTAGCCAACCCGAACGGGAGGGCTCTGAACTGGAAGTGTCGGCTCAGAACTGCAAAACGCAGAAAGCGTTGATAAGGCCAGATGGGAATATGCAAGTACGCTTCCTTGATGTCCAAGGATGCCAGGAACTCCCCTCCCTGCACTGCCGCTATAACAGAGCGGAGAGTCTCCATCCGGAAGTGCCGAACTTTCAAGGCCCGATTGACCCCTTTGAGGTCGAGGATAGGCCGGACAGAACCTCCTTTCTTTGGTACCACAAAGTAAATGGAGTAACGTCCCTTGCCAAGCTGATCTTCTGGCACCGGAACGACCGCACCCAGGCGGATCAAATTGTCCAAAGTCTGCTGCACTGCCACAGCTTTGACCGGAGACTTGCAGGGAGAGTGCACAAACCCGTCACTTAAGGGTCGGCAGAACTCTAGCTTGTAGCCGTCTCTGATGACTTCCAGCACCCAAGCGTCTGAAGTTACCCTGGTCCACTCGCCCAGAAACGAGGATAGGCGTCCTCCAATCTGCTCTGGGACATGGACCAGCGCCCCGTCATTGGGTACGAGACCCTGGGGGAGGACCGGAGGAGGCACCTCCGGGACAGCGGTCTCTGCGAAAGGAATGCTGCTTGGGGGAGAAGTTCCTTATGAAGGAAAAGGGGGCAGAGGAGCCCGACTTGCCCGGGCGATACCGACGGGCTTCCTGAAACCGGCCTTTGGAGGAACCGGGGCGGGAACCACTGGCCCGGGCCCTGACCTCCGGTAACCTCTTACCCATAGACGTGCCGAGATCGGTCACAATCTTGTCCAGCTCGACCCCAAAGAGCAGCTTGCCTTTAAAAGGCAACTTAGCCAGGCGAGACTTAGAGGCGTGGTCAGCAGACCAATGCTTCAGCCAAAGCCACCGCCGTGCAGAGACTGTCTGAGCCATACCTTTAGCCGAGGCTCTCAAGACATCATACAGCAAGCCTGCCAAGTAGGCCAAGCCCGATTCCAGGGCTGGCCGATCAGCCCTCAAGGAAGGATCCCTCGAGGGGGATGCCCGCTACACAAGCGTCAGGCACGCCATGGCCACATAGGAGCCGCAAATTGAGGCCTGCAAACTTAAAGCAGCCGCCTCAAAGGACGACTTTAAAGCAGCCTCCAATCTCCTGTCTTGGGTGTTGTAGGGCTATTTCCCTGTGAGCCTCACTCTGCTGATCTCTGCCTGTGTATACAACTATGTCAAGATGGAGTCTGTGAACTAAGACCCTGCACTTCAGTGACGAAGCAGATTCAACTTTCTGTTTGTACCAGAGCTCTGCTTGTGGTAAATAACTGGCAGGTCTGAAAAAAAAACTCAAGGATATGCAGTGGGCTACCTGACCCTTGCACCTCCCTGATGAGCTACAGGGGGTAAGGCCATGGTGCCAGCGAGTCTGATGAGAGACAGGAATGCATACTACAATGTAACAACTGGAAGATCAAAAAAAAGGTTTTCTTGCTCAGGGAAGGAGCTGGACAAGATCCTGATTGGTTGCTGTCTGGTCACCTGGGAATTAGGGGCCAGAGAGCGGGAGACCAGAGGGAGAGAAGTGCAGAGACAGACAGAAGAAGAAAGAAAAGAAGAAAGGGAGAATTTGTCTGGTTCTACTGGAAGAAGGGTAGCTGAAAAGAAGACCAGCGAGACCTGAAGCGGTCCACAATCTTGTGAACTGACCATCTGAAGAAAGTACCTGTTGGTTCAGCTCTACCGGCCAGAGAGACTGTAATCCTGCATGCTGCAGAACCTGTGTTGTTTCTTGAGACGGGGACTTGCTGTGGAAAACAGCTGGAGTCTAAAGGGGAAAACCTGTGTCCACTTCATCTGAGAGGCCACCTAGAGTCGGCTCGGTGAGGATTGCAGAGATTTATTTCCTATAGTCGGGGATTAGCTAGTGGGTTCTTACCTAAGCAAAGGCGGGTTAGTCAGAACTTTGTGATCAGGAAGATGTGCTGCTAACTGTATTACTTCATGACCTAGAGTATTACTAATCGGGATTGTGTAATAATCTAGTAACCAGTGATATCAGTGTTTTAGTTAGACAATACATTCTACAGTTGCTTATCAGCATACGGGAGCTACAATTGTACAGCTGAGCTATAGTGTAGGGTGTATTATACTATTTTCTTACCTATATAATAAATTAATATATTTCACAGCAGTGACTTTACTTTTATTCCAGTTCTCTCTAACAGAAGAAACGTTCTGGTGTAGGCCCAGAACAGCCAGGTTCCTTTATAATATATAACCCCTGGACAGAGCTAGGAAGTTGGTTTAGCCAGACTCCTGTAAACGGAACCTGGGAATTACTCATTGGGTAGCTTTGCCCAGAAGAGTTATTCATCCTATAAATGCTTACAGCGTCCTTTAGGGCCGTGCCACCTTCCACCGGCAACGCCATTTTCTTAGTCACCGCAGTGATTAAAGAATCCACGGTAGGCCCAAGAAAGGCCTCCCGTTCACCTTCAGGCAGAGGATAGAGGCGGGACATAGCCCTAGCCACTTTAAGGCTTGCTTCTGGGAAATACCATTGAGCCGAAATCAAGGTGTGCATGGCTTAATGCACGTGGAAGGTTCTAGGCGGGCGCTTCGTCCCCAGCAGAGCCAACAGAGGCTGAGGGAGAGACGTCCTCCGGAGAGGAAATCTACAAAATGCTCATGGCCTGCACTAACAGGTTGGGCAAATCCTCTGAGCGAAAGATCCGTGCTGCAGAGGGGTCATCCGCTCCATCCGAGCGGGAATCCGTCTCCCCCAAGGAATCCCCAAAGGACCGTTGGGAGAACTCAGATACGCTGCCCTCATCTACATCAGAGGAGACAGAGTCCTCTAGGGCCTGGAAGTCCATCCGAGGACGTTTGCTTCCGGAGGCCTCAACCCCTTGATCAGAGGGGGGAGCCGGGGCAGCATTTAGCATAAGAAAAGCCTGATGCAGCAGCAAAATGAACTCAGGGGAGAAACCCCCTAGACTGTGCACTTCTGCCGCCTGGGCCACGGCTCTAGACGCACCCTCAACCGGCGCTCGCAAAAGCGGGGGAGAAACAAGCTGCACATCCAAAATGGCGTCCGGCGCGAAACTCCGAGGAGCCGCGCGGAAAGAACAGCACTTAACCTTCGCCGCTTTCTTGCCGTTGCCCGAATCAAGGGCGACTATAGCATTAACGTCTCCCAGCTCGAGGGCGGCCCAAGAAGAAGCCGTCCGCGCAGAGTGGCCGGTCAAAATGGGGGGGGGGGGGAGCAGCGGGGGATGGGCGCTTATGGCGGGAAAAACCGCTGCACCGGAGGAAGAACTGAGACACTGACCGGACTCCAAACTGACGCCCAAAAAAGGCGAGTCAGGTTTTGAAACCTCCGCATCCCCGCTAGACGCACACAGGCGGTCCGGGGAGCGAATTTTCGCGCCCTCGCCCTACAACGCCATAAGCCACGTGGAGACCGATCAGGGAACCCCCTGCCCGCTATAAAAGGTAAAATTACCTGCTTCTCGCTCCGAGCTGTAATGAACTGGTGTCCCAGTGAGCAGCTGCAATAAACGCTGATATAAACGTTGAAATAAACGCCCTTAAAGGACGTTCACATTTTTTTTTTTAACGGAGCCAGCGGGAGGGGGGAGAAAAGGAGGGACCTGGCACCACCAGGTTTGCACTTGCTCAAGAAGAGCCCTCAACCCAAGGTACTCAACAAAACCTAAGAATTAGGCTTGGAGACCTAGCCAGAGCTGCTGCTGTGTGTGACCACCACCTGCTGAGATAGAGAACATACTGAGGAGTTTCCAGCAGCAAATGACCACATATAGGGAGGCAAAACGATTGCTCTCTATCTCCACCTGCTGGTAGATGGACACAACCCACCAGTCTATGGATTGATCAGCATGATGATATGGAAGTCATTGGTACCCACATGTACCAAGAAAGCTGGCCCCTCTCAAGCACTATCTAAAATCCTATCTAGGTGATGTGAGATCCACCACCTTCGCACCAGGCAGGCAAGTGACCAGGCAATCCTCATGTCCACCAGTTACCTACATGCCTAATGACTGAATCACCAACTACAGCGGCTGACCTAACCCCTCCTGGGCATTAGTCCCTGGAGACTATCCTCAGTGCAAGAGGATATTGCATCCCCTGGTGGGCAGGTCCTGGCTACAGGATTACTTCCTACTTCACCAGGGTGATGCTCTCCTTTTAGGAGATCTCCCTCCTCCAAGGCAGCACAGGGGCTGCCAGGCTGGAGGTGGGACTTCTCTACAAATGTCCCTGTAGGTCTCCTCTATGTACCTCTCTGTTTACCTCTGCATCTCCAAAGTCTGCTACTCTACCCTTAAGAGACCGGACTCATTCTATGAGAGCTAAGAACTGTTTGCACTGAGCACACACCAGCTCGGAGAGCACATAGTAACATAGTAGATGACGGCAGAAAAAGACCTGCATGGTCCATTCAGTCTGCCCAACAAGATAAACACATATGTGCTACTTTTTGTGTATACCTTACCTTGATTTGTACTTGTCCTTTTCAGGGCACAGACCGTGTAAGTCTGCCCAGCACTATCCCCGCCTCCCGCCACCGGCTGTGCCACCCAATCTCAGCTAAGCTCCTTAGGATCTATTCCTTCTGAACAGGATTCTTTATGTTTATCCCAAACGTGCTTGAATTCTGTTACCATTTTCATTTCCACCACCTCCCGCGGGAGGGCATTCCAAGCATCCACAACTCTCTCCGTGAAAAAATACTTCCTGACATTTTTCTTGAGTCTGCCCCCCTTCAATCTCATTTCATGTCCTCTCGTTCTTCGCATCTCCGGAAAAGGTTTGTTTGCGGATTAATACTTTTCAAATATTTGAACGTCTGTATCATATCACCCGTTTCTCCTTTCTTCCAGAGTATACATGTTCAGGTCATCAAGTCTCTCCTCATACGTCTTGTACCACAATTCCCTTACCATTCTCGTACCCACTCGTACCACATGTTGACACTCAATGCAAAAGACTGGAGAGCACCCTTAGTTGCTGGACTACAATCTGCATATTAGTTCTGTAGATTTTATTAATTAAAACTTAAGATACTAGGAATATTTTAGACTAAAGTACATAAGAATAGCCATACTGGGTCAGACCAATGGTCTATCTAGCCCAGCATCCTGCTTCCAAAAGTAACTAATCCAGTTCACAAGTACCTGGCAGAGGCCCAAATAGTAGCAACATTCCATGCTACCAATCCCAGAGCAAGCAGTTACTTCCCCATGTCTGTCTCAGTAGCAGACTATGGACTTTTCCTCCAGGCACTTGTCCAAGCCTTTTTTAAACCCAGATACACTAACCACTATTATCACATCCTCTGGCAATGAATTCCAAAGCTTAACTATTCATTCAGTGAAAAGATATTTCCTCCTACTTGTTTTAAAAGTATTTCAATGTAATTTCATTGAGTGTCCCACAGTCTTTGTACTCTTTAAGAGGGTAACACCTGCCCCAAGGGAAACAGCATGGGAGCCACATGGTCTGGTGACAAGATGGCCACCATTGCCACTGAAATCGGCTCCTTAGCACACTGTGATCTCCTTTGTAGGGGTGTTGTGATTTGTTCCTCCAGCTCATGGAGCCAGACGGCATTGGAATAGCACTACTCCCACCACAGTGGGAGCTGGCTGTGGTACTCACATGCTGGTTCCCACAACTACCACATTGTCATCCAATCAGCATTGCAACCTCAGAAGTACTTGTCCGAGCTAAAGCACCAGAATTCTCACTGCACATGGGCTTGCCTGAACTGCCCTATTTCACTGAATCAGTTGTGCACAGTCTAGGTTTTTTTTTAAGGGACACTGGTAGACAGCACCCAGGAGTGGAGGGGAGACATGAAGATAAATACTCACCCCACTGGCAAGGAAGCCCACAGACCAACCTGAGGGCCACAGAAGAAAAAAACACTACGTGCTCAACTGGGGAAGGCCAGTGGACTGTTCTCTAGAAGCACAGGCTACAAACTCAACCTCAGACTTCAGCCCATAGACTACAGCCTAGGGAGCAGGGCTGTGGAGTCGGAAGCAATTTTGGGTACATTGAGTCGGAGTTGGAGTCGGCAAAAAATGTACCGACTCCGACTCCTCATACGTTTGAATAAAGTACTTCTCTGCTGTTAATAAAGCTTAGTACCTAGTTGTTTCACTAGTGTGTAGTCCAGCTGAACTATTTTGCTGGAGAGCTTCCCTCTGCTCAGTCTCCCTTTGCATTTACTGACCTGCTGTAGAGCACCTCCTCTCTGACCCCACAGTGAACTTAAGCTCCAAGAGAAGATCATTCAGCACACACAGATAAGGCAGCAGAGAGACTCCACCCAACTTCCTCTCTCTCTGCAAGAAGAGCTTTATATTTTAGTGGAAGCGGCACACCATTCACAAACAGTGTTGCCAGGTGGGCGGTTTTACCGCCCAATTGGGCGGTTTTCCGCGACCCGCCGCAGGAAATTTTTGCCCGCGGCGGGTTGCGTTTTTTTGGGCTTCTTTTTTTTCTTTTGGGCGGTTTTCAGGTGGTTTTTTCGGCCGCGGGGGCGGGGTTAGTGACGTTTTGGGTGGGGTTAGTGACGTTCTGGGCGGGGCCCATGACGGGGGAGGCGGGGCCGATGACGGCGGGGTTGATGACGGCAGGGGCGGGGGTGATGACGCAGGGGTGGGGGTGTCAGGGGCGGGGTTTGAGTTTGGGCGGGTTTTGGGCTGGATTTAGGCTGGTTTGGGTGGGAAAAAATTTTTCCACCTGGCAACCCTGTTCACAATGGCAAAAAGAATGTCAGGAAACATGACAAAGTCTGCTGTTTATGAACACTTTACAATATCAACAGATGGGAAACATTATGTATGTCAATGTATTATAGAAGATGATGATGGTGAAAAAGCATGTGATGCAAAAATTAGCAGTTTCAGTGGTTATGAAAAAAATGCACCTACAAGAGCATCAAATTTAAAAAGACACTTGCAGAGTTTCCATCCTAAAGTGTTAGAAGCTGTGAATGAGAAATATAGCAATGATCTACTTCAGGGTCAATAAAAGATCAGAAATCTACTGGAGGCCAGACATAACTATCAAGATTTTTCACAGCTGACAAAGTTACTATAACAATGACACCAGAAAAATTCAAAAACCACATCATTGAAATGGTAGTAAAGAATAGTATACCACTATCTTTTTTTTCACAACCAGCCTTTTTAGGCTTAAATGGAGAAATGGCTAAAAAGCTTGGAGTTTCTCTGGAAGGAGAAAGTATAAGGAAACTTATACTTGAAGAGGTCAAATGTAAGAAGGAAGAACTAAGAAAAAGTCTGAAGGGATGTTTTGTCTTTATTAAAATAGATGCATGTACACGTCACAGAGTCAATTATTTTGCAATTAATGTTAGATTTGCTGATGAAAACAAAAAAACAATAACCCGGACATTAGGAGTAAAGGACACTCAGGCACATCATACCAGTGAGTATCTGCAGAAGTTAGTGGAAGGTGTTTTAGAAGATTTTGAAATTAAAAAGGAACACATTCTATGTATTTTAACTGATAATGCTTCAAATATGTTAAGCACAATTGAAAAAATGAAGGAAGTTGATGAAGAAAGCAGCATACAAATATCAGATGACAGTTCTGCAATTTGTTTTTAATTACCCCTCTCTAGACCTCCGCAAGACCCTTGCCCATGGAGTTGGAGAGAGGGTTTCAGAAGGCACAGAATAAGTCTCTTAAATATGACCTCTGTTTTCTGGCTCCTAATTCCTAAGGGCATCTTAGTGCATCTATTCTCCCACATACTGAGTTAATGAGTGGGAGTTTTCTTGCTTACATAGGTATTATAGAGGATAATTTATCTGTGTAGGTGTATTAGGAGAAAGAAAGTACGTAGCCAAGAAATAGACACAAACAAGGGAGATAGGTGATAACATTTATTTCAATCTTACCCAATTACAATTTCAATCAGTCTGGTACTCTCATCAGTCAAAGTGTCACAACAATCGACCGTAGTTCTGCCCTCTGGGTAGAGTTGGGGAAAGTTCCAAATCCCACCCAGATTTGCAAATCTTAAATAGTATCTGCTGTCCAAACAATTCAATAGGGACTCAAAATTTTTTTCATCTGTGAATCATACTTTCACAGTTTGCTTAACCGCAGATCAGGTGCCCATCTTCTCCCTCCTTTCACCTATTTCTTCATAACTCATTTCCTGAGTTGTAAACATCTTTCCTAACATAGAGAGAATAGTATTCATATCTCATGATCCTGGATGCCATCTTAACAACACCAGACTCCATTTTCTGAACCAAACTTCTTACAATTTTTGCCATTAGTTCCTCCATCTTGGCCCTTACACTATATTTGAATGTCACACTAGATCCTAATAAGGCTTACCAAGCGGTCCTGCAGGCACTCAGCTACAAGGCCATCATCAAATTTTCAGGCCTAGTCAGTGCTTTTCAGCAGCTTAGGCTATAGAACTCGGCCCACCACTATTCCAGTGGGTGGGTTTCAAATTGGGACACATATTAACAAATTCAAGAAAGCTGTGAAAGTTTGGATGATATTGCTGAAGAAGCATCTAAGCTTATTACCATTCAACATATGCATTGTGCTGTTCATACTCTGCAACTAGCAATAAGAGATGGATTGAAGGATCGTCATGCGGCTACACTAATTAGCAAGTTGAGGCAAGTAGCTGTTGCAGCCAGGATCCCTAAAACAGATGCTATTCTGAAGAGACGTGCTGGAAAAGGAACCATTTTGGATTAAGCAACGCGCTGGGGAAGCACTTACTTGATGATAAAGCATTTGCTTGAACTAAAAGACTTTCTTGAAGAACTGGACAATGTAAATGTTTCATTAAAAGAAAACCAGTGGGCTCAAGTTACAGAATTAGAAAGGCTACTTTCTTACCCTTTTGCTGTTACCAAGAAGCTGCAATATGAAGATTTAACACCAGGTAAATTCTTCTTGGAATGGAAGGGCTTGATATATAACCTTAACAAAAGTGGGGGGTTAATTGCTGATGGCATTGTATCTTCAATGAGGAAAAGAGAGGAGCTCTTGCTGGATAATCAAATTCTCTTAGCTGCTATTTATGTTGATCCAATGAGCCGAATTTTGTTGAGCAGTGACCAAATTGCTACAGGAAAACAGGCACTCTATGACATAGCAGTTCACATGAAAGGGTTGCTACCTGAAACTCATAAACCACTGGATGAAGCTAAAGCTATAAATACTGGTGGTAATGGTAACTCAGGTTCATCCTCTTCAAATGAAGAAGAGAATTTTCAAGCCTATTTGGACAAAATGGAAGCTTCAAAAGCAAAGCGATGTCGGTTAAGCATGGAAAAGCAACCTGTAAATGTCCATATAAAGAAATTCACGCAAGAGTTTTTTAAAGGATTAAAAGAAGTGGAAAAGTTTGACCGCTCATCAAAACTGACTATAGAAGAAGCCATCATTGTTTATCCAGAGATTGTCAGTGATGCAGCTAGAACCGTAACAGCAATGCCACCCGTCAGTGTTGAAAGACTGTTTTCAGCACTGAAAATAATCAAATCAGATTTAAGGGCTTCTATGAAGGAGGATCTGGCAGAAGCAATTCTGTTTCTAAGAACAATATATTAGTTAATTTTGGATTATGTTTAACAGCTATTCTACAGCTATATATGCCAAGTTTAAATAATATATAACTTGTTTTAGGTTTTCCAAATATTTTTGGTTTATGTAGGTTAACTTTGATTTTGTTGGGCAGACTGGATGGACCGTGCAGGTCTTTTTCTGCCGTCATCTACTATGTTACTATGTTCTAATATCCAAAGGATGTTGTTCTAGAATTTCCAAAGGATGTGGTTGTTCCAGATTTTTATACTTGCTAATGCTATGATGACTTTATACTTCATAAAAAACAATAAACATAACCTTGTTTTTTTATGTGTGTTTTTTTGTTTAAACTTTAGGATTAATGAATATTTATAGTTTCTTTAATAAATAAAATAAAAAGTCACAATGACATAGATTTTAAACCCAAACATTAACATGCAGCCTTGCATGCTGCACTCTTTCAGTCAACATGCAAAAAAAATACATATTAAAAACTGAGGAGTCGGAGTCAGTCGGAGGTACCATAAACTGAGGAGTCGGAGTCAGAGTCGAAGGATTTTTGTACCGACTCCACAGCCCTGCTAGGGAGTCAGGCCTATCCTAATATCTTACTACACTAGTCTACTACTGAAGAAATTCTGTGCAAATGTTTTGAAAATTCTGCACAAAATATACAAGTTTTGTATTGCTTATTTGTAGTGTTTTTATACAGAATTTCGTCGGTCATAAGGCCTGAAATTCCCTCCTGTCTTCTCAGTTCCATCTCTCACTAACTCCCTGAAACACACCTAATTCTGTCTGCCCCAAACTCTTTTTCCCACATACAATACCCCCCCCCTCTCATTCTTCCTCCCCACACACACACACTTACCTCTTCTCCCCACGCAAACACCCCCAGCTTCCTCACCCTCTCCAAGGCACACCCTCAAGTTTGATCTCCCCCTATACCAGTGGCACATTGTTTGTTCTCACACCACAACCACAACAAAGCTTTCTCTGCTGCCTCTCCCATCCCCATGGTACATTCTCGACTTTCTCTGTCCCCTCCCAAAATCCCCATGGCACACTCAGATTTCTCTGCTTCCCCACCCCCCCAAATCTCCATGGCACACTCACCTTGCTCTGCCTCCCCCTCCTAGCCACCATGGCAACTCATCTTGCTCTACCCCCACTCTCCCAATGGTAATGATGACACAATCACCTTGCACTACCCCCACCCTCCCCAAGGCACATTCAGCTGACATCAGTTGTTCTCTCCCTCGCTAGTGCAGGAATTGCATGGCAGGAGGAGGAGGAGGAAATGAAATGTTGCACAATGGGTGTCTGCCAGCTTAGACCCAACTGGTCTCCCTACAGCCCTGCGGTTCACATGAGGAGTCTGGTCTAAGCCAGTAGATGAGAAAGAAATGACTCAATGTGCAGTTCACTTCCTCCTTCAACTCCTCTGCCAGCTTAGACCCAACTGCTTCTGCGAACTGCACGGGTCTCCCTACAGCCCTGCAGTTCATATGAACAGTTTGGTCTAAGCCAGTAGAGGACAAGGAAGTGACTCAATGTGCAAGTCACTTCCTCCTCCTCTTCCTGCCATGCAATCACTGCGGGGAAAGGGGAGAAATGCCAGCACGTGACAGAATTATGCATGGCAAATGCGTAATTCTGTGCATTCTGTGGGTGTGCGGAATTTTATGCAAATTCTATGCTACGTAGTTGTGCAAAAGTTCCCAAAGAGTAACTAGTCCAGCCTGTACCGCCTACTGAAGACAGAAATACTGAGGTGTTCCAAACTGCACCACTCTTTATATTAGTACATCATTAAATATTCAAATTTCTCTGCATCCCATCTGCTGGTACAAGGACTCAATCCATTGCTTTAGACTGGTATAGCAAAATGATAAGATATTCATTTTAAAGAGCACAGCTTTCAAATGGCAATGAATCTGAGCTACTGACAGACTTAAGAATAGAGAGCTCATTGTCACACAACCAATTCCTCCTTAATAAACAAGGAGAACTGATCAGAATGACCTAGGGCCTAATGTACAGAACTCTGGTGTTGTAGGAAACGGCGCCAGAACAACGGCTGAATACCAAACAAACAAAACCCAGTTGGTTCTGTAACCAAAAAAATCCTTGAAGTCCAGTGAACCCCCCCCCCCCCCCACGACAAAAAAAAAAACTGTGGCCATGGTGCTCTAGTGAGCCCCCCCAGACCCTTCCACATACCTCTTGTTGGCAACAGGAGGAATGCCTACTCCCTCCTTCCTCTGGGCCTACCCTTGTGGAAATGGCGACATCCAGCCCCTGCCCATTGCATCCTGGGAGTCCACTGGACCACCAGGGATTTCTTTGGTTGCAGGGGAAGGGTCTGGGGGTAGGCACTGACAGGGAAATTTGACAATATTAACAACTAGTTTCTGGTTGTTAAGGCAGGGGTTTTGAGTGAGCTGTTTCCCTATGCACTGCAAGCTAATGAGGTCATTTTAATACTTGCGAGCTCATTACCACTGGACTTTCGATCACTGCTTCCATGCAAGGTAAAGCAGTGGCCAAAAGCCTCTGTGCATTGCATGAACAATGTTTCATTTAGACTGGCTAAAAGTAGCCTAAATGAAAATTCAAGGTCAGTTTGCCTTGAGCATCAGGAAATCCAAGCACAATGCCGAGATCAGGAAATGGCTTTCATTATTGCCTTGTTATTGATCAGTACCTCATTTATATGTACTGCATGAGAAATAAAATATGAAGATGTAATTATTATAGTACCTACACAACATTATATACTATCTTAAATGTTTGGGGTTTTGGGGGGCAAATGTTTCCTTTGCTTAATGACTTAAGGAGTGGAGGAGTAGCCTAATGGTTAGTGCAGTGGGCTTTGATCCCGATTACCTGGGTTTGATTGCCAGTACAGCTCCTTGAAACCTTGGGCACTTACTACTACTACTACTATAAATCATTTGTATAGCGCTACCAGTCATACGCAGCGCTTCACAATTTAACATGAAGAAAGACAGTCCCTGCTCAAAAGAGCTTACAATCTGAATCCTCCATTGCCCCAGGTACAAAAAACAACTTAGACTGTGAGCCCTCTAGAGACAGAGAAAGTACCTGTATATAATGTGTACAGCACTGCTTACATCTAGCAGCGCTATAGAAATGATTAGTAGTAGTAGTAGTAGCAGTCAATCATGGAACTTTACAACTCTTGGTAGGAAAGAGAGACTTTCTGAGGGGTGCCAAGTTACCCATTTCCAGGACAGACACTTTTTGGTCCGTCCTAGTTTTGAAGTTTCGTTTCATCCAAACCAGCGTGATATATATTTGTAGACCTTGTACTGCACAATCTGATGTGTAGGGATAGGGATTGTCAGAAATTCTGGACTGGCTGAAAATCTCCCTCTAGGAACCGGGTATCTTTGCACCCAATCACCCTATGCAACGGAGGGCGCCTCTAATTTAAAAAAAAGAATTACAAAGAGAAAGGTAAAATTATGTATAATCATACCTGATAATTTTCTTTCCATTAATCATAGCTGATCAATCCATAGACTGGTGGGTTGTGTCCATCTACCAGCAGGTGGAGATAGAGAGCAAACTTTTGCCTCCCTATATGTGGTCATGTGCTGCCGGAAACTCCTCAGTATGTCGATATCAAAGCTCCATCCGCAGGACTCAGCACTTAGAGAATTACACCCCGAAGGGACACTCTGCCCAGCTCACCACCGCCGAAACGGGGGGAGGGGAATTAACCCAGCTCATCCCCACACAAGTGGGGGAGGGGAATCCGTCCAGCTCATCCCCGCGGAGCGGGGGAGGGACACCACACCCGCCGATGCGGGGGGATCTGGCTTATCCTGCAACCGCAACCGCGGGAGGAGCTGACTGACCCTAACACCGCCGAAGCGGGAGGGGTACAAAGCTGCCCTACAGCCGCACGAAGCGGGAGGGAGTGCCGGCAGAATTTTAAGTCTCAATCCAGCCCCGTAAAACGGAGGGGAGAGGAATGCAGCAGCTCACTGTAACACAAACTCGTCTTAACTCTTGAAGAATCCAAGTGAAAAAACTTGAACACGAAGTCTTTCTGAAGTAACTGAAGACTAAACTTGAACCTGAAATGCAACCAGAATAAAAACAGTACAGATATCTGGGAGGGGCTATGGATTGATCAGCTATGATTAATGGAAAGAAAATTATCAGGTATGATTATACATAATTTTACCTTCCATATCATCAAGCTGATCAATCCATAGACTTGTGGGATGTACCGAAGCAGTACTCACCCAGGGCGGGACATTGAAATCCCTGACCTCAACACTGAAGCTCCAAACCGGGCCTCCGCCCATGCAGCCACAGTCAAACGGTAATGCTTGGAGAATGTATGAGCCGAAGCCCAAGTTGCCGCCTTGCATATCTCTTCCAAGGAGACGGATCCGGCCTCTGCCATCGAGGCCGCCTGAGCTCTCGTGGAGTGAGCCTTCAGCTGGATAGGCGGCACCTTCCCCGCGGCCACATAAGCCGCTGCAATGGCTTCCTTGACCCATCTTGCCACTGTAGGCTTAGCAGCCTGCAGACCCTTACGAGGACCTGCAAACAGGACAAACAGATGATCCGATTTCCGGAAATCATTGGTCACTTCCAAGTATCTGATGATGACTCGTCTCACATCCAGATATTTAAGAGCAGAGTACTCCTCTGGGTAGTCCTCCCTACGAAAGGAAGGGAGACAGAGCTGCTGATTCACATGGAAGCGAGAAACAATCTTGGGCAGGAAGGAGGGCACTGTGCGAATAGTCACTCCTGCCTCAGTGAACTGCAGAAAAGGCTCTCGACATGAGAGCGCCTGGAGCTCGGAAACTCTTCTGGCTGAAGTGATAGCCACCAAAAAGACTGCTTTCAACGTCAGGTCTTTCAGAGATGCCCTCGACAAGGGTTCAAAAGGCGGCTTCTGCAATGCTCTTAGTACCAGGTTGAGATTCCACGCAGGCACCACTGAGTGCAGAGGAGGGCGCAGGTGATTAACTCCCTTGAGAAAGCGCACCACATCTGGCTGCGAAGCCAGGGAAGCACCCTTCAGGCGGCCCCTGAAGCAAGCCAGAGCCGCTACCTGGACTTTAAGGGAACTGAGCGACAGGCCTTTCTCCAGACCTTCTTGCAGGAACGCCAACACTGAAGAAATTGGAGCAGTGAAGGGAGAAAGTGAGCCTGCTTCACACCACGCTGCAAAGATACGCCAAACCCTGGCGTAAGCAGTAGAAGTAGAGCGCTTCCTCGCTCTCAGCATAGTGGCGATGACCTTGTCTGAGAAGCCCTTCTTCCTCAGACGCTGCCGCTCAATAGCCAGGCCGTAAGACCAAAGGGGGAGGGATCCTCCATCACCACGGGACCCTGATGTAACAGGCCCTGCTCCACTGACAGCCGCAGAGGATCGTCGACTGAGAGCCTGATCAAGTCCGCATACCAGGGACGCCTGGGCCAATCCGGACCCACCAGGATTACCCTGCCGGGATGCTTTGCCACCCGGTCTAGCACCCTGCCCAACATGGGCCAGGGCGGGAACACATAGAGAAGCTCTTGTGTCGGCCACTGTTGGAGAAGAGCATCTACTCCCAGGGATCGAGGGTCCCGTCCTCTGCTGAAAAGCGCGGCACTTGGCAATTGGCCGATGACGCCATCAGATCTAGGCTCGGCTGGCCCCAGCGCTTCGTGATGTCCAAGAACGCCTGAGCAGATAGCTGCCACTCTCCGGGCTCCAAGGTATGGCGACTGAGAAAGTCCGCCTTGACATTCATGACTCCGGCAATGTGGGCCGCTGAAAGCTGCTCCAGGTTCACTTCCGCCCACTGGCAAAGATTCATAGCCTCCTTGGCTAGAGGGGCGCTCTTGGTACCTCCCTGGCGGTTGACATAGGCCACAGCCGTGGCATTGTCCGACAGGACCCGTACAGGCTTCAACACCAGTACCGGGATGAACTCCAAAAGCGCCAACCGAATGGCTCTGAGTTCCAGGAGGTTGATGGACCACTTTGCCTCTGCAGGAGACCAGAGCCCCTGCGCTGTCCTTCCCAAGCAGTGGGCTCCCCAGCCCGACAACGAGGCGTCCGTCGTGACGACAATCCACTCTGGGGTCACCAGAGGCATTCCCGCAGACAACTTGTCTGTCTGCATCCACCAGCTCAGCGCCTTGCGCACTGCTGGGTCCAAGGGAAGGCGCACAGCATAATCCTCCGACATCGGAGTCCAGCGCTGCAGCAAAGAGTGTTGAAGTGGTCTCATATGAGCCCTGGCCCAGGGCACAACTTCCATCGTGGCCGTCATAGAGCCCAACAGCTGCACATAGTCCCAAGCCCGAAGGGGAGAGGCTACTAGGAACTGGTCCACCTGAGCCTGAAGTTTGACAATCCGATTGTCTGGCAGGAACACTCTGCCCACTTGGGTGTCGAATCGAACTCCCAGGTACTCCAGGGACTGAGTCGGGCGCAGCTGGCTCTTCTCCCAGTTGATGATCCATCCCAGGGAGCTCAAAAGAGCAACTACCCGGTCCACAGCTTTGCCGCACTCTGCATAAGAGGGGGCTCGGATCAACCAGTCGTCCAGATAAGGATGGACTTGTACCCCTTCCTTTCGTAGGAAGGCCGCGATGACCACCATTACTTTGGAAAAGGTCCGCGGAGCAGTAGCCAACCCGAAAGGGAGGGCTCTGAACTGGAAGTGTCGTCCCAGGACTGCAAAACGCAGAAAGCGTTGATGAGGAGGCCAGATGGGAATATGCAGGTACGCTTCCTTGAAGTCCAAGGATGCCAGGAACTCTCCTGCCTTCACTGCCGCTATAACAGAGCGGAGAGTCTCCATGCGAAAGTGCCGCACTTTCAAGGCCCGATTGACCCCTTTGAGGTCGAGGATAGGCCGGACAGAACCTCCTTTCTTTGGTACCACAAAGTAAATGGAGTAACGTCCCTTGCCAAGCTGACTTTCTGGCACAGGAACGACCGCGCCCAGGCGGATCAGATTGTCCAAGGTCTACTGCACTGCCACAGCTTTGACCGGAGACTTGCAGGGAGAGAGTACAAACCCGTCTTTTAAGGGTCGGCAGAACTCTAGTTTGTAGCCGTCTCTGATGACTTCCAGCACCCACGCGTCTGAAGTTATTGTGGTCCACTCGCCCAGAAACGAGGACAGCCGTCCTCCAATCTGCACTGGGGCGTGGACCAAGACCCCGTCATTGGGTACGAGACCCTGGGGGAGGACCGGAGGGAGCACCTCCGGGACGGCGGTCTCTGCGAAAGGAATGCTGCTTGGGGGAGAAATTCCTCTTGAAGGAAGAGGGGGCAGAGCCCGACTTGCCCGGGCGGTACCGACGGACTTCCTGCAACCGTCCTCTGGAGGTACCGGGACGAGTACTAGCCCGAGCCCTGACCTCTGGTAATTTCTTGCCCTTAGACGTGCCGAGATCGGTCACGATTTTGTCCAGCTCGACCCCAAAGAGCAGCTTGCCTTTAAAAGGCAATCTAGCCAGGCGGGATTTAGAGGCGTGGTCAGCAGACCAATGTTTCAGCCAAAGCCACCGCCGCGCAGAGATTGTCTGAGCCATGCCTTTAGCTGAGGCCCTCAAGACATCATACAGCAAGTCTGCCAAATAGGCTAAGCCCGATTCCAGGGCCGGCCAATCAGCCCTCAAGGAATGATCCGAGGGGGAAGCCCGCTGCACCATAGTCAGGCACGCCCTGGCCACATAGGAGCCGCAAACTGAGGCCTGCAAACTTAAAGCAGACGCCTCAAAGGACGACCTTAAGGCCGCCTCCAATCTTCTGTCTTGGGCGTCCTTTAGGGCCGTGCCACCTTCCACCGGCAACGCCGTTTTCTTAGTCACCGCAGTGATTAAAGAATCCACGGTAGGCCACAGATAGGCCTCACGTTCACTTTCAGGCAAAGGATAGAGGCGGGACATAGCCCTAGCCACTTTAAGGCTCGCTTCTGGGACATCCCATTGAGCCGAAATTAAGGTGTGCATGGCATCATGCACGTGGAAGGTTCTAGGCGGGCGCTTCGTCCCCAGCATAATGGCAGAGCCAACAGGGGCTGAGGGAGAGACGTCCTCCGGAGAGGAAATCTTCAAAGTGTCCATGGCCTGTAACAACAGGTTGGGCAAATCCTCTGGGCTAAAAAGCCGCGCTGCAGAGGGGTCATCCGCTCCATCCGAGCGGGGATCCGTCTCCTCCAAGGAATCCGCAAAGGACCGTTGGGAGACCTCAGACACGCTGCCCTCATCTACATCGGAGAAGACAAATTCCTCCAAGGCCTGGGAATCAACCCGAGGGCGTTTACCTCTGGGAACCTCAACCTCTTTACCAGACGAGGGAGCAGGGGCAGCGTTATGCATGAGGAAGGCCTGATGCAGCAGCAAAACAAACTCAGGGGAGAAACCCCCCAGACTGTGCACTTCCGCAGTCTGGGCAACAGCCCTAGACGCACCCTCAACCGGCGCTCGCAATAGCGGGGGAGAGACATGCTGCGCATCCAAAATGGCATCCGGCGCGAAACTCCGCGAAGGAGCCGCGCGGGAAGAACGGCTGTTAACTTTAGCCGCTTCTGTGCCGTCGCCCAAATTAAGGGCGTTCATGGCATTAATGTCTCCAACCTCAAGGGCGGCCCAAGAAGCCGTCCGAGCCGCGTGGCCGGCCAAGATGGCGGAGGCGAGGAGCGGGGGATGGGCGTTTATGGCGGGAAAAACCGCCACGCCGGAGGAAGGACCGGGACATTCATCGGTCACGAAACTGTCACCCAACAAGGGCGAATCAGGCTTGAAGACCCCCGCATCCCCTCTAGAAGCGCTCAAGCGACCCGGGGAGCGACCCTTTGCGCCCTCGCCCTCCGACGCCATATGCCACGAGGAGAAGAATCGGGGAACCCCCTGCCCGCTATAAAAAGGTAAAAATTACCTGCTGTCCGCTCCGAGTTGTAACGACCTGGTGTCCCAGTGAGTAGCTGCAATAGACGCTTAAATAAACGTCGAAATAAACGCCTTTAAGGACGTTCAAAATTTTTTTTTTTTTTAACGGAGCCAGCGGGAGGGGGGAGAAAAGGAGGGACCTGGCACCACCAGGTTTGCACTTGCTCAAAAGAGCCATCAACCCCAGGCACTCAACAAAACCTAAAAATTAGGCTTGGAGGCCTAGCCAGAGCTGCTGCTGTGTGTGACCACCACCTGCTGAGATAGAGAACATACTGAGGAGTTTCCGGCAGCACATGACCACATATAGGGAGGCAAAAGTTTGCTCTCTATCTCCACCTGCTGGTAGATGGACACAACCCACCAGTCTATGGATTGATCAGCTTGATGATATGGAATGCCTATTTACTGAACCCTATCTATAAAGTGAAGGAAGAGGAGGAGGGAGTTATCTTAATGGATGTGTACTTACAGGTTGATCTAATTCTGGTTTTACCCCACTGCATCTAAGGACGTTTAGTCCAAACCAGTGGCGTAGCCAAGGGTGGGCCCTGGCCTACCCACTTTGGGCCCAGGCCCACCCAGTAGGATTCCAAACCCCACCAGTTGAAAACTCCCAAAAACTGTTCCTCCTGCATATCTTAGAAATAGCAGATCTTCACCTGCAGCAAGCAGTGACAGATATATACTGCTCGCACCAACCCCACAGCCTTCCCTCTGACGTATTCCTGCGTATGCGGAAACAGGAAGTTGCATCAGTGGGAAGGCTGTGGGGCCAACATGAGCGGTGTGTATTAGTTGCTGTTTGCTGCCAGTGAAAATCTGCTATTTAAAAGGTATGCGGGAGAGGGGGGATGTTTGAGAGACCATACGGCATGCAGGTGATCGAAGATGAGACCAAATCACCTGTGGGACGGGGCAGGGTTCTTCTGCCCACCTAAAATTGGGTGTCTGGCTACGCCCCTGGTCCAGACCCATCAGAACTGGAATGGAAGTGCATTGTAGGGCAAAACCAGAAGAGCTGACCTAGGTTGCGTGGGGACTCTACGATTGTAGTACTAGTACTACTACTATTTAGCATTTCTATAGCGCTACAAGGTGTACGCAGCGCTGCACAAACATAGAAGAAAGACAGTCCCTGCTCAAAGAGCTTACAATCCAATAGACAAAAAAAAAAAGTAATCAAATCAATTAATGTGAACGGGAAGGAAGAGAGGAGGGTAGGTGGAGGCGAGTGGTTACTAGTCAAAAGCAATGTTAAAGAGGTGGCCTTTCAGTCTAGATTTAAAGGTGGCCAAGGATGGGGCAAGACGTAGGGGCTCAGGAAGTAGTAACCAATCATTAGGGAAAAGGGTTTTTTTTTTTTTTAAGTATTTTAACTATTCGTTATATCTTCCATGTAACACTATGTAGCATAAACTAAACAAATATATTTGGTGGTGTGGAGATAAGAACAAATTCTAAATACAAAAACTTCCACCCAATACAAAATTACAATAGTATATGGGGAAAAGCCTCAAAGAGCTCCCAGATCCAATATCGAACTGTCGGAGCTAAAACAGACCAACTGGTCTTCTCTTCATCATAGGCAAAAACCCCTTTTAGGTAGCCCTAGAAAAATTTCTTTTGGGACCGCAGTGAATTTTCTAAATTTTTTAGTTTTTTAGAAGATAAGAATTTTTTTTAAAGAAAAAGCGTGTTATATTGCAATGCACTTAGCTTTTTATTGCTTGATATTCAGTATTGCTACTGCTTCATGCTGCGCTGTTCCCTGTTGGGTTACCCTGAGCCGACGTTGGCCAGCGTTTCGCTGCTTGTTCAAGGTCTCGGGTAATTACTTCAGGGGCGGCCTTCCTCAGCTCTCAAGCTCCCATTCCATGGAGCTGAGGAAGGCCGCCTCTTATCTTATCTTCTAAAAAACTAAAAAAATTTAGAAAATTCACTGCGGTCCCAGAAGAAATTTTTCTAGGGCTACCTAAAAGGGGTTTTTGCCTATGATGAAGAGAAGACCAGTTGGTCTGTTTTAGCTCCAACAGTTCGATATTGGCTCTGGGAGCTCTTTCCCCATATACTATTGTAATTTTGTATTGGGTGGAAGTTTTTGTATTTAGAATTTGACACTATTTAGCATAAACATGAAGGGCTAAAGATTTTTGTTTTAATGCTTAGATATTGTACAACAGAAGTTGCCACAGGCTGATCTTCGTTGTGCCGTTTCAGGGCCTCACGGCAGAACTTGGAATACGGCGAGGAGACTAGGCCTCTCCCTTCCCTGGCTCCAACCATCCCACCGCCCTGCCAAGCAAGACACTTACTAGTAGCCCTGGCCCGCGTACAGCGCGGCAAAGTAAGAACAGAGCCCAGGCAGAGAAGGGCCGCTAGGCGCATCCTTCCTCCCGCCGCGCCCTCGCCCAGGGTTTCAAATCAACCGCAACCGACCGTTGGCTACAACCGCCTATGCCGTCGCAGGCCGCAGCGCGCGCACTCCACTCTCTCTCTCTCTCCCGCTTTGGTTCTTCTTCGCCCCGTCCAAACGTTGCGACGGGAAGCGTCACAGGCCACAGCGCGTGCCATGCACGCGGCAGGCAGAACTACTCCTGGGCTGACGCGACAGGAGGATGCGTCACAGGCCACAGCGCGTGCAAAGAACTCCTGGGCTCACGTGCCGGCCCCCACCCCGACTGGAAGCCCTCACAGACAGTCCGCGCGCGGCAGGTGGGTCGCGTCGCGTCACGTGCGTCCTTCAGTTCACACTTTTTCTCTCTCTCTCTCCCGCCTTTTCTGGAGCGGGCGGGGAGAAATGGAACGTGACGACCGGAAGCTCTCGCAGACAGCGCGGCAAGAGGACGTTGGGAGGCAGCTTAGAATTCAGTGATGGCGGCCGAGTCATATGTGATCTCCAGGCCAGCTGAGGGAGAAGAGGAAAGGGAAAAGGCATATGTTGAGGCCGCATTACACGGGACCGCGGATTATGCCACAAACCTATAGTGAGTCACCGTCTTGGTAGGAACTTCTGCTTAAAAGGTTAATCTTTTTTTTTAATTATTATTTCAAATATAATTCATAAACAATCATTCTCAAGCCAAAGCTTACACAGAAAACTACATATTACTAGCATAATTAATATAAAGAACAAAACAAAAGGAGAAAAGGAAAAAAATATGACTATGTATATACCCTCAAGTCCTCATTTTGGATCCAAGATTTCCAATTGTGGAGTAAAAAGAAGAAAAAAAGGAACATTTTCCAAAGTAATTAAAAAACCTGGCTAACATTGAAGTGTCATATTTTAAGAGCTCTAATAAATGTCAATAAACTTTAACACTCTCTCAACCCTAAAGAACATTTAGTTACAAAGAATTCTGTAAGCGGGGATGGCTAAAAAATATATATTTAACTGATTGGAATCTGACTATACAGTGAACATCTTTTTATGTAACTGTACTGACTCTCATGAGAAAGGTAAAGTTATGTATCATACCTGATAATTTTCTTTCCCTTAATCATAGCCGATCAATCCATAGACTGGTGGGTTGTGTCCATCTACCAGCAGGTGGAGATACACTACTAACCTTGGTAAAATATCTTAATTATCGGTCAAATCTAGCTAATATCCTTAATTACTAATGACCTATTCTTCTATTATCAAAGTTCTCAAAAAACATTTTATTAAATACAGTATCCCATTAAATTTAACACACATCTAAACATACTTATATTATCATCTGTGATACTCTATATGCTATTTTTCACAAACATAAAACGTCATCAGAGTCACATGACTTATCTGTCTTCATCACTGACGACGAAATGTTCCATATAGTTCATGAAAAAATCTTTAAATAGTCCGTTGGTAACTACAATCACAGGCAAAGTGAAGTCTATAATGTAGTATAGTCCACAGAGTAGGTCTCAACAAATGAGTAACTCCACTCTAACCGAATTCTTCAATCGGATTTTCTTCACAATGATGTACAAATTTAAACTTAAACAAAAGCATCCATAGATCTCAACACAGGCCGTGTTTCAAAACTTCATCAGGAGATCCTATTATACAAACATAAAACAACACTCAACATAACAAAATTCATACATTCTATTACAAAAAGGTTTTTACTACAAAATCTTACCAGCGACATTTAGAACACTGAGTTCAAAACCGGAAATCCTTTCTGAGAATTCACGTCATCGTGATAGATTGAACGATCTAACTTTACTTCAACCACCACTCTTATACAGACATCAACAGAGCCCAATCAACCTCTTTATTCAGGCCATATGGGTGCACAGTCCTCCAATTGAAAATAAATCGCTGCTCTCTACGAATCAATTCACATTCCACATTACCATAACCCCCCTGCATATTATTAATGATCACAAACCTCAAATCATCAACTGAATGATTATATTGTAACCAATGGCTGACCAGTGGTGTCTCCACTTTCTGCAATCGAATATTGCTCAAATGTTGAGCAATACGTAATTTAATTTTCCTTGTGGTTTCACCTATATACCAAAGTTGACAGGGACAACATATTGCATACACTACATTTTGTGTATTGCAGTCTGTATTAGATCGCAATATAAAATATCTATTTAAAGATGATACCCAAATACGATTAGTGCATAAAGCATATCTGCAGTACACACAAGCATTACAACAAGTATGTCCCCCTCCTTCCTGATATTTAACAAATTGATCAAATTTCTTTTTTGACAGAATTTCACCTAAATTCCTCTCACGATTGCAAGCGAATCTTGGTTTAATCAATAAACTATGATGGAGAGATAATACCGACCAGTGTTTAAGAATAATATCTTGTATATCTCGTGTTTGCTTATAGAACGGAAGAATGCAATTAACTTGTGAGCCCTGTGTGTTAACATTTCGTCGTCAGTGATGAAGACAGATAAGTCATGTGACTCTGATGACGTTTTATGTTTGTGAAAAATAGCATATAGAGTATCACAGATGATAATATAAGTATGTTTAGATGTGTGTTAAATTTAATGGGATACTGTATTTAATAAAATGTTTTTTGAGAACTTTGATAATAGAAGAATAGGTCATTAGTAATTAAGGATATTAGCAGGTGGAGATAGAGAGCAATCTTTTGCCTCCTTATATGTGGTCATGTGCTGCCGGAAATTCCCCAGTATGTCGATATCAAAGATCCATCCGCAGGACTCAGCACTTAGAGAATTACACCCACAAAGGGACACTCTGCCCAGCTCACCACTGCCGAAGCGGGGGAGGGGAAATATTCCAGCGCACCACTGCCGGGCGGTGGGCAGGAAACCACACCCGCCGACGCAGGGGGAACTGGCTTATCCTGCTACCGCAACCGCGGGAGGAGCTGGCTTACCCTAACACCGCCGAAGCGGGAGGGATACAAAGCTGCCCTACAGTCGCACGAAGCGG
The DNA here is from genome assembly GCF_901765095.1 of Microcaecilia unicolor. Classification (NCBI taxonomy): domain Eukaryota; kingdom Metazoa; phylum Chordata; class Amphibia; order Gymnophiona; family Siphonopidae; genus Microcaecilia; species Microcaecilia unicolor. The sequence goes on along the minus strand of NC_044031.1, from coordinate 768,268,166 downwards.
GAGGGAGCGCCGGCATAATTTAGTTATCAATCCAGCCACCGCCAAAACGGGGGGAGAGGAAGCAGCAGCTCACTATAACACAAAATCGTCTCAACTCGAAGAGACTTCAATTGGAAGAAGTCCTCGTGAACAGGAAATGAAGACTGAACTTGAACCTGAAATATAACCAGAACACAAACAATACAGATATCTGGGAGGGGCTATGGATTGATCGGCTATGATTAAGGGAAGGAAAATTATCAGGTATGATACATAATTTTACCTTCCCTATTATCAAGCCGACCAATCCATAGACTGGTGGGATGTACCGAAGCAGTACTCACCCAGGGTGGGACATGGAAATCCCTGAACGCAAAACTGAAGCCCCAAACTGGGCCTCGGCCCGAGCAGCCACATCCAAGCGGTAATGTCGTGAGAAGGTATGAGCCGACGACCAAGTAGCCGCTCTGCAAATCTCTTCCAAGGAGACAGATCTGGACACCGCCATCGAGGCTGCATATGCTCTAGTAGAGTGTGCCTTCAGCTGAATAGGCGGAATCTTCCCTGCCGCCACATAAGCTGCCGCGATCATCTCCTTGACCCAACGTGCCACCGTAGGCTTTGATGCCTGCAGACCCTTACGAGGGCCTGCGAACATGAACAGGTGATCCGACTTTCGGAAATCATTGATCACTTCCAAGTATCTGATGATGACCCGTCTAACGTCCAGGTATTTGAGCGCAGGGTACTCCTCTGGGTAATCCTCCCTACGAAAGGAGGGTAGGTACAGCTGCTGATTCACATGGAATCGAGAAACAATCTTGGGCAGGAAGGAAGGCACTGGGCGAATCGATACTCCTGCCTCAGTGAATCACAGGAACGGCTCTCTACACGAAAGCGCCTGGAGCTCGGAAACTCTTCTGGATGATGTGATAGCCACCAGGAAGACCGCTTTCAACGTCAGATCCTTCAGCGATGCCCTTGGCAAGGGCTCGAAGGGCGGCTTCTGCAAGGTCCGTAGCACCAAATTGAGATTCCACGTAGGCACTATCGAGTGCAGAGGGGGGCGCAGGTGATTAACTCCTTTGAGAAAGCGTGCCACATCTGGCTGTGAAGCCAGGGAAGCCCCCTTCAGAAAACTCCTGAAGCAAGCCAGAGCCGCCACCTGGACTTTAAGGGAACTGAGCGACAGGCCTTTCTCCAGACCTTCTTGCAGGAACGCCAACACTGAAGATATTGGAGCAGTGAAGGGCGATACAGAGCCTGCCTCACACCACGACGCAAAGATACGCCAAACCCTGGCGTAAGTGGTAGAAATAGAGTGCTTCCTCGCTCTCAGCATAGTGGTGATGACCTTGTCTGAGAAGCCCTTCTAGGCCGTAAGACCAAAGGGAGAGGGATCCTCCATCACCACGGGACCCTGATGTAAGAGGCCCCACATCCACCAAGAGTCTGACTAAGTCCGCATACCAGGGACGTCTGGGCCAATCCAGACCCACCAGGATCACCCGGCCCGGATGCTTTGCCACCCGGCCTAGCACCCTGCCCATCATGGGCCAGGGCGGAAACACGTAGAGAAGCTCCTGTGGCGGCCACTGCTGGAGAAGAGCATCGACTCGCAGAGATCGAGGGTCCCGTCCCCTGCTGAAAAAACGCGGCACTTGGTAATTGGCCGAGGATGCCATCAGATCCAGGCTCGGCCAGCCCCAGCGTTTCAAGATGTCCAAGAACGCCCGAGCAGACAGTTGCCACTCTCCGGCATCCAAGGTATGGCGACTGAGAAAGTCCGCCTTGACATTCATGACTCCCGCAATGTGGGCCGCCGACAGCTGTTCCAGATTCGCTTCCGCCCACAGGCATAGCTTCATGGCCTCCTTAGCTAGAGGGGCGCTCCTGGTACCTCCCTGGCGATTGACATAGGCCACAGCCGTGGCATTGTCCGACAGGACCCGCACAGGCCTCAGCACCAGTACCGGGAGAAACTCTAGAAGCGCCAACCGAATGGCTCGGAGTTCCAGGAGGTTGATGGACCATTTCGTCTCTGCTGGAGACCAGAGCCCCTGCGCTGTCCGTCCCAGGCAGTGGGCTCCCCAGCCCGTCAAGCAGGCGTCCATCGTGACGACAACCCACTCCGGGGTCGTAAGAGGCATTCCTGCGGACAGCTTGCCTGGCCTCAGCCAACAGCTCAGCGCCTTTCGCACCGCTGGATCCAAAGGAAGGCGTACGGCGTAATCCTCCGAGACTGGAGTCCACCGCCGCAGAAGAGAGTGCTGTAGTGGTCTCATATGAGCGCTGGCCCAGGGCACTACCTCCATTGTGGCCGTCATGGAGCCCAACAGCTGCACATAGTCCCAAGCTCGAAGAGTAGAGGAGGCTAGGAACTGGTCCACCTGGGTCCGAAGCTTGACGCTCCGGTTGTCTGGCAGGAACACTCTGCCCACTTGGGTGTCGAATCGAACTCCCAGATACTCCAGGGACTGAGTCGGACGCAGCTGTCTTTTCTCCCAGTTGATGACCCATCCCAGGGAGCTCAGAAGAGCAATGACCCTGTCTGTAGCTCCCCGCACTCCGCATAGGAAGGGGCTCGGATTAGCCAGTCGTCCAGATAGGGATGGACTTGCACTCCCTCCTTGCGGAGGTAGGCCGCGATGACCATCATTACTTTGGAGAAGGTCCGCGGAGCCGTAGCCAACCCGAACGGGAGGGCTCTGAACTGGAAGTGTCGGCCCAGTACTGCAAAGCGCAGAAAGCGCTGATGAGGCGGCCAGATGGGAATATGTAAGTAAGCTTCCTTGATGTCCAGGGAGGCCAGGAATTCTCCCTTTCTCACCGCAGCTATTACGGAGCGGAGGGTCTCCATCCAGAAGTGCCGAACTTTCAAGGCCCGATTGACTCCCTTGAGGTCGAGAATAGGCCGAGCAGAACCTTTTTTCTTTGGCACCACAAAGTAAATGGAGTAGCGCCCCTTGCCAAGCTGATCTACTGGCACTGGGACCACCGCGCCCAGGCGGATCATGTTGTTCAAAGTCTGCTGCTTTGACCTGGGACTTGCAAGGAGAGTTTACAAACCCGTCTCTCAAGGGCCGGCAGAACTCTAGCTTGTAGCCGTCTCTGATGACTTCCAGAACCCAAGCGTCTGAAGTTACCCTGGTCCACTCGCCCAGAAATGAGGACAACCTTCCTCCTATCTGCACTGGGCCATGGACCAGATCCCCGTCATTGGGTACGCGACCCTGGGGGCGGGCCGGAGGACGAATCTCCGGGACGGCTGTCCCTGCGAAAGGAATGCTGCTTGGGGGAGAAGTTCCGTTTGAAGGAAGCGGAGGCAGAGGAGGCCGACTTGCCCGGGCGATACCGACGGGCTTCCTGGAATCGGCCCTTAGAGGAAACAGGACGGGCACTGCCGGCCTGAGTCCTGACCTCCAGCAACCTCTTGCCCTTGGATGTGCCGAGCTCCGTCACGATCTTATCCAGCTCGTCCCCAAAGAGCAGCTTGCCTTTAAACGGCAACTTGGCTAGGCGAGATTTAGAGGCATGGTCAGCAGACCAGTGCTTAAGCCAGAGCCACCGCCGCGCAGAGCCATACCTTTGGCCGAGGCTCTCAAAACATCATACAGCAAGTCTGCCAAGTAGGCCAAACCCGACTCCAGGGTCAGAGGGTCCAAGGGGGAAGCCCGCTGCAAAACAGTCAGGCACGCCCTAGCCACGTAGGAGCCGCAAACCGAGGCTTGCATACTCAGAGCGGCCGCCTCAAAGGACGACTTTAAGGCTGCCTCCATTCTCCTGTCCTGAGCGTCCTTTAGGGCAGTGCCACCTTCCACCGGCAGCGCCGTTTTCTTAGTCACGGCAGTGATTAAGGAATCTACCGTTGGCCAGACAAAGGCTTCCCGTTCCCCCTCAGGCAAGGGGTACAGACGAGTCATAGCCCTGGCTACTTTCAGGCTCGCTTCAGGGCATCCCATTGCGCTAAAATTAAGGTCTGCATGGCTTCATGAACGTGGAAGGTTCTAGGCGGACGCTTCGTTCCCAGCATAATGGCGGAGCCAGTAGAGGCTGAGAGAGGGCCTTCCTCCGGAGAGGCAATCTTCAAAATGCTCATGGCCTGCACAAGCAGGATGGGAAATCCTCTGAGCGAAAAAGCTGCGCTGCAGAGGGGTCGTCCGCTCCATCCGAGCGAGGATCAGCTTCTTCCATAGAGTCCGCTAAGGATCTCTGGGAGAACTCAGACACGCTGCTGTCATCCACATCAGAGGAGACCGAGTCCTCCGGGGGTGGAAGATCCACCCGAGGGCGCTTAAGCATAGAGGCCTCATCACCCCTATCAGAGAGGTGAGCAGGGGCAGAGTTCTGCATAAGAAAGGCCTGATGCAGCAGCAAAATGAACTCAGGGGAGAAACCCCCCCCAGTCTGTGCATTTCTGCAGCCTGTGCCGCAGCCCTAGAGGCGCCCTCCATCTGCGCTCCCAGGATCAGGGGAGCGGTGTGTTGCGCGTCCAAAATGGCGTCCGGCGCGAAACTCCAAGAAGGAGCCGCTGTTAACGTCTCCCCCCTTGAGGGCGGACCAAGGAGACGCCGTCCGAGCAGCGTGGCCGGTCACGACCGGGAGGGCGGCCAGCAGGGGATGGGCGCCTAAGGCGGGAAAGGCCGTCGCGCCGGAGGAAAAACCTGGGAACTCTCCCGGCTCCGAAAGGGCGCCCAAAAAAGGCGGCTCTACCTTGGAGCCCCCCTCTTCCCCGCTAGGCGCGCGAACGTGTTCCGGGGAGCGTCTTTTCGTGCCCTTGCCATCCGAGGCCATAGCCACATGGAGACCATTCGGGGAACCCCCTGCCCGCTAGTAAAAGATAAAAATTACCTGCTTCTTGCTCCGAGCAGCGACGACTTGTTCCAGTGAGCAGCTGCGAATGGACGTCCTTTTTGAACGTTTTTAAAAATCTTTTTTTTTTTTTTTAACGGAGCCAGCGGGAAGGGGGAGAAAAGGAGGGACCTGGCACCACCAGGTTTGCACTTGGTCATGAAGAGCCCTCAACCCCAGGTACTCAACAAAACCTAAACAATTAGGCTTGGAGACCTAGCCAGAGCTGCTGCTGTGCGACCACACACCTGCTGAGATAGAGAACATACTGGGGAATTTCCGGCAGCACATGACCACATATAAGGAGGCAAAAGATTGCTCTCTATCTCCACCTGCTGGTAGATGGACACAACCCACCAGTCTATGGATTGATCGGCTTGATGATAGGGATGTATAATTGTAGTTGTATTTGGTAAGTAAATACACAATTGACTTTCTCATATGCACGTAGCCCTGGTTTCTTCCCCCCCCCCCCCCAAGTTGTTGATGGCTGGTATATGCTAATTTGGGAGGGGTTCAAGGGGCTTAAAAACGGGGGGGGGGGCATGCTTGACTTTTTTAGTGACTTTCTGCAGTATTTTATCTTAAATTTCTTTATTGAATTTACAGATTACTTCAAGTATAAATCTTGAAACAGAAAAGATGACTATAAGTCTACATAAATTTTTTAAGGAAATTAGTCATTACAAACTTATTTAAATCTTAATCCTTTGCTCATCTTTAGTCCAAAATAAGAAGGCATTACACAATACAGAGGAAAAGATAGGTTAATATCTAAATTATAGAAAAAGGCGGCTAGGAGAGAGTTTGAGTGATATTTAAAATTTACGGTATTGAAGTTGTTACGTTCCTTGGTGAAAGAATTGAGCTGTTTAGAATCAAAGAATATATATTTAACAGAATTTAACTTTAAGACACATTTGCAAGGAAAATGTAACCAAAATAAAGCGCCCAATTGGAGAGCTTTCAGGCGCAATTTGAGGAACTCTTGTCTTTTCTTCTGTGTAGTCTTAGAGACATCTGTATACATTCTTATTTTACATTCAAGGAAATTTTGATCTCTGTGAAGAAAGTATTGTCAAGTCTCTCGAGACTTGTATAGCTGTTTCTTAAGAGTTATCTTGAAGTATAAACCCCTAGCACATCAACACACCTAAATCTCTTGTTCTTTTCTGAAGTTCCTTTATTGAATAACATAGATGATTACTCACAGTTAGATGTTCATAAGCACAAAGGAACCCTGTAGTTTCATGAGCTGTATCAGTGGAGAGAAGGTAGAAGCTTAAGTGGGATCAGCTCATTGCAGACATAAGAAAAGTAGTTCCACAGATAGAGGCAGCTCGGAGTTAGGTGTTTGGGAGTGCAGTACCCTCTTCTAGGAAGGTATTTTCGGGGTGAAAAGACTAGTGCTTTTTCAGAGCTACAACAGGATCATTGCTTTGTCCTGGAGCAAAATGGATCCTGTCCTCATGGACAGGGGGGGGGGGGGGGGGGGCGGAGCTAGAAGCTCATACAGACTCAGAGAAGAAAGAGTAGAAAGGCCAATAGGGACAAAGCGTGCCCTCTAGTGGCAAGGGCGGCTCTAGGAGGCAGCCCCTGATTGGAAGAAAAGGTCATACCTGGCTGACCTCTTGGGACAGAGATAGTAAGAATGGCCAGGAAGTGCTGGCACGTAAACAAAGAAGCCAAGCTTGGCTGAGACAGAGGAGTGATCTAAGCAGCATCACAACCAGTAGTAACGGATCTTATACAGACAAGTGGGGTTGCGTTGTCTGTGAACTACATTACACACAATGCATTGCTCACACACTTATCCTAGCAGTGAAGTCATTAACACATTTCAGGGTCACATTATAACTAGTGCCAGGCTGTCAGGGGACAGAACAAGTATTGCTTAAGTATCCAGTCCCTATCAGGTTGTAAAATAAAAGTTACTTTAAGTGTAGCTGTTGTCAATCCCACTTTATAGGCACATCCACTCTATCTCCATGGTCTAAAGTTTTCTTGAGGAAAGGCGATATATAATAGATTTTTGATATAGGAGGATGTGACTGTTCAGGAATTTTCAAAACCTCCGTTAAATATTTTTTGAAAGTGATGAGGTGAGATTGAAAGTAGCTTTGGAAAATTTATATGTCTGTGGGTATTTGAATGCTGATATTTTTCCAGAATTTCAATCTTATTTTGCAGGTAAAGATTTTCTTTAGTCATATTAACTTGAATCTGCTGACAATTTTGTATAATCTTGGAATTATTTTCAATGTCTTTACCCATAGTTGTAATCTTTTTATCTAGAATTGGTATTTTTTCAGATGTAGAGTGAAATTGTTGGTTTAGAGATGTAAACTTCTGTGAGAAAGAGGCTTCTAGGCCCACTAGGGCTTCCCACTTGCAGTATTTTAACTATTCAGTTCTGACAAATGCAGTCCATCCTTTTTCCTGAATTTTGCTATGTCCGAGATACAGATTTTTGAGATGATTAGCAGCATTTGAAGAAAAGGAGAAATCCCAAGACCAAGTAAACATAGTAAACATAGTAGATGACGGCAGAAAAAGACCTGCACGGTCCATCCAATCTGCCCAAGATAAATTCATATGTGCTACTTTTTTATTTGTTCTGTCCTCTTCAGTGCACAGACCGTATAAGTCTGGCCAGCCCTATCCCCGCCTACCAACCCCACCTCCCTACCACCAGCTCTGGCACAGACCCTATAAGTCTGCCTAGCACTATCCTCGCCTCCCAACTACCAGTCCCGCCTCCCACCACCAGCTCTGGCACAGACCGTATAAGTCTGCCCAGCACTATCCCTGCCTCCCACCACCGGCTCTGGCACAGACCGTATAAGTCTGCCCAGCAGTATCCCCGCCGCCCAACCACCAGCCCCGGCACAGACCGTATAAGTCTGCCCAGCACTAGCCCCGCCTCCCAACCACCAACTCTTCCACCCATTCTAGGCTAAGCTCCTGAGGATCCCTTCCTTCTGCACAGGATTCCTTTATGTTTATCCCACGCATGTTTGAATTCCGTTACCGTTTTCATCTCCACCACCTCCCGCGGGAGGGCATTCCAAGCATCCACCACCCTCTCTGTGAAAAAATACTTCCTGACATTCTTCTTGAGTCTGCCCCCCTTCAATCTCATTTCATGTCCTCTCGTTCTAGCACCTTCCCATCTCCGGAAAAGGTTTGCTTGCGGATTAATACCTTTCAAATATTTGAACGTCTGTATCATATCACCCCCGTTTCTTCTTTCCTCCAGGGTATAAATGTTCAGGTCCGCAAGTCTCTCCTCATACGTCTTGTAACGCAAATCCCATTTCTTTGCGCCGCTTCAATTCTTTTTACATCCTTAACAAGATACGGCCTCCAAAACTGAACACAATACTCCAGGTGGGGCCTCACCAACGACTGAAGCCAGCCTCACTTCAGTATTCTCTCTATCTAGCAGGTAGAAGGGAGCATAAAGTGCAGCTCTGTGGCCTGAGGCTCCTATCCCGTTCCCTCGGGTGTGTTGAGGTTTCTCTGGGGTTGAGGTGCTGGAGCACATTCTGGGATACACCTGGTGGTGCCAGGTCCCTACCCTTCTCCCCCTGTCAGCCTACTTAAATTCTGTTGAGAATTTTGGCTCTATTCCTCTCCTGTCTCTTAAAAAAAAAAAGAACCAGACGGAACAATTCTCCAGTCCAGCCTCATTTTGGCTTGCTTGGCGCTTGGAACAATTCTCTGTTCAGCTTAATTTGAACGTGAGCAGGGCTGGGACTGCGGAGAAGGTAAGGCTTTTGGGGCTATGTTCGTTCCGTACGGGGCTTATTTCCGATCTGACGAAGAAGGGCAACCTTCGAAAGCTAATCAAGAAATGTATTAAGTTATGTCCAATAAAAAAGGTATCATCTTATTTTCTTTTCCATGTTTTATTTTGTTTGATTTCTATTGATACTCTTTTGCTCAAAGCGTTTTTATTGCGCTCTGAGGGAGAGGGGCAGAAGGCGGCCATTTTCGAGGCTCTGCTGCCTCGGGCTCTGAGTTCGTACAGAAGCCGCCTAAGACGGCCCGGTTGGGTTTAAGGGGCCGGTAGAGTGGAGGAGTAGCATAATGGTTAGTGCAGCAGGCTTTGAACCTGGCTGTCTGGGTTCATTTCCCTCTGCTGCTCCTTCTGTCCGTGAGCAAGTCACTTAGCCCTCCATAATAACCCTGGGACGACATATGGATTCGGAGGGTGTCCCAGGGTCAGGGGAATCCTTTTCAGGGCACCTTGAACAGAGGGAGTTGCCTGCGGGTGAGGGAGTTGACCTCACCGCGACCAGGCTCTTTAAAGGGAAGAACTGATTCCGTTCTTTATACAGGCATTGTAAGTTCTAATTTTATATCCTCTGCGGTTAGCTCTTCCATTTGGTGGGGCACTAGGAGCCGGCGGAAGCCTGTTAGGTTCATGAGGCTATTCTGTACTTGGGTGTATGTGGGCGCTTGATTATTAGCATTTGTATGCGCTACCAAACACTTGCAGCGCTGAACACCTGACATTTATTTATTTTATGTATTTAACACCTGACATTTATTTATTTTATTTGTTGCATTTGTATCCCACATTTTCCCACCTATTTGCAGGCTCAGTGTGTCTTAAAGAGACAGTCCCTGCTCAAGAGCTTACAATCTAGTATAGCTCCATCTTTATTGCCACTCCACATGGCACTGCTGAGGCCCCAGTGCTCCCCTGGGTTCTGATGTGCTTGCAATTCAGGCAGTTTTATATGTAGATCTTTCAGGAATGTGATTGGGAACCTAGTGTGGAGCACTGCAGTTTCTGCATATTGGTTTTCCACAGCTTTGAGTCTTCCTCAGCTTTCCAGGGGCAAGGTAGGTGACCCTTTAGTCCCCTGTAGCTGTGCTGTGACAGTGAGAGCCTTATGTTGCTGCTTGGAAAGTACTGCCTATCTGAAAGTCTCCTGGTAGAGATGCCTGTGCTTCTCGAGGTGAGTTACAGTAAGACTATTTCTGGACCCTCCTTGAGGAGGTTCAGGGGGTGTGTACATCTTTAATGGAAGGGAGGAAGGGATCAGGATTAGGGATCCTACCCTAGGTTTTCACTCTTCCACTCTTCTTCTTTCTCAGACATGGCAGTAGTGTTTTAGTAGTCAGGCTTAAGGCTGTTGACTAGATGTTTCTGTGTGAAATGTTACATTTTGAGGCTAGTGCAGGCCTCTCAGGTTTCTCTTGGTTTCCTTGGTAACCCTGCACCCTCTGGGCTCCCCTGGTGGCATTTGCTCTGTGGGTATTGGTTACATCAATCTAGTTTTATTGAGGAGGGCTGCTGGCCTTTCAGCCTGAAGGTTATAGGTTCAAGGCTGGTTTTTCCATCCTATTAGATACTGTGGGCTCAGCTAGATTTCCAGTGGGGCATGTTTTATTTCATTATCTCTAATGGCTTGCTTGGCCAAGAAGTTCTTACATGACTGGAACAGTTTTCAGAACTCTTCAGTTTTAAATTTTGCTCTTCTCTCTCTTTCTTAGCACACTGATACTGGCCACACTTTTACATATTAGCCTCAGCTGCCTGGTACTGCAGCGTTCCCAGTACCTCTAATTGTTTCTTATGGGGTACCTAAATTTCATGAGGAGTGGCCCAGGAGCTACTTCAGTGTAGAGATAGCTTAATAGTGGTTGCAATCAGCTGAGAGTAAGCACTGAGCTCTAGGGGTGCGGCTTCATGACCCACTGTAGCTTGCTTTTTGTAGCATGCAATGGTGCTACAGACATATGCTGCTACACCATCTGTCTCTGGTGTACCTGGTAGTACGACTGATACCCGTCAGGGCGGAGTTTTTGTTCCGGAACAGCAACGGGCGAAGCTGTGCCAGGTTTCTTCCCTCATTCGTCTGAAGGCTCCAACAGCGTTGGACTATGTTCAGGGGTCATTCCTTGGGCCCGGAGCCACATGCGGCCTTTGCAATGGTATCTACTCAGCCGTTGGTCTTTCCTTTCCAAGGTTCTTCGATTCGGTTTCCATGGACACCGCAAGCTTCTTTTGCTCTGCGGTGTTGGCTCAGGTCAGATACTGACTCGAGGCATGCCTCTCGCTGCGTCGGAGTGGCGTGTGGTTCTCGGCCACTCAGCTCAGGGGAGTTGGTTGCAGTTCAATTTCATGGAACTTCGGGCGTTTCAGTTGGCGCTCCTAGCTTTCGAGATGTTGTTGAGAGTTCAACCAGCCCACGTTCTCTGCGACAATGCGACGGCGGTAGCGTATGCCATTCGGCAGGGCAGAACTCGAAGTGCTCTGCTGGCAGAAGAGGTGTCCGTGCTGTCTCTTGGGGCAGAGAAGCATCGAGTTCGGTTGTCGGCGGCTCACATAGCGGGAGTGCTAAGTGTACAGGCCAACTTTTTCAGTCGCAGTCGCTTGGATGCCGGGTAGTGGGAGCTCTCTCCGCCGGCTGTCAGCCAGATTTCGGATCGCTGGCGGACCCCGGTGATGGATTTATGGCTTGATTCTACAATCCCAAGGTGACCCGGTTCTTCAGCAAAGTGCAGCTGTGACCAAGTGGTAACATCACTGGTATTATAATGCAGAGGTAGACGGTTCAAATCCCACTGTTACTACTAATAAAGCTGTGAGCAACAACAGTTAAGAGGCAGAGAGTTTGAGTCCAAAGGAATGGACGCTATTCTTCAGCCGTGGCCGTTGGAGCTTCTATATGTCTTTCCTCCGTAGCCGATTGTCGGTCAAGTAGTGGGGAAATCTCTCATCTTCCAGGTCCGGTAATACTTATTGCGCCGGACTGGCCTAGATGTCCTTTGTATGCGGGCTTGATTCGCCTCCTGATCGACGAGCCATTCCACCTGTTTCACTGGCCGGGTCTTATCCTTCAGGGGCTGGTAGTCATGAAAGATCACGCTCCATTTGGGCTTATGGCCTCGCCTTTGTACGGTTGCGTCTGAGGTGTCCAGGATAGCCGGAGGCGGTTTTTGGGACCATGTTACAGGCGCGCAAATGTTCCACTTCTATTGCGTATGATGGAATGTGGAGGTCGTTTGTGGCTTGGGGTTCCTTGGCAGGCATTTCCCCTCAATCAGACCCTCTTGGGTCCGTTCTGGCTTTTTTGCAGGAAGTGATAGTTAAGGAACTGTCGCTAAGTACTTTAAAGGGTCAGTTAGCGGCATTGGCTTCCTGGAGGGTTCCGGAGTTCGTTCGTTTTCTTAGCGGTGTAGGGCATCTCAGACCTCCTTGGGTTCTGGTGGTGCCGGATTAGAATTTGAACCTGGTCCTTAGGGCGTTTCGGCGGTCTCCTTTCGAGCCCCTGAGTAAAGATCTTGAATGTTTTCAAGTTGAAGACTGTGTTTCTGGTGGCAATGGCTTCAGCCAGGCAGGTGTCTGAGCTTCAGGCCCTTTCGTGCAGAGCCCCTTTCTCCATTTTTTCGGAGGTGGGAGTGACAATTCGAAGGGTGCCGTCCTTGGTTTCTAAGGTAGTCACGTGTTTTCACGTTAACCAGGGAGTGGTGTTGCCATCCATCCTTCAAGCAAGAGGATTTCCCTCACAATTTTCGAGCTCTACGGGGTTTAGACGTTAGGGGACCTCTGATGTGTTATATGGAGGCGACTAATTCGTTTCGAAAGCAGATCATCTTTTTGTGCTGTTCGCAGGTCATAAGAAAGCGAACGTGACCTCTAAGGCCACGGTCGATCAGTGGCTTAGGGAGGCTATTGCGTCGGCTTACCTGTTGTTGGGGGATTTTTTTCCCTATTCGCATTCGGGCACTCTCCAAGAGGGTTCAGGCCTCTTCTTTTGCGGAGTGTCGTTGGAGGACATTTGTTAAGCGGCGTCTTGGTCGTCTTGGCATTCCTTTGTTATGCATTGCCGTCTTGATGTTGCTGCGTGTCGAGAAGCGCTTGTTGGGACTTCTGTGTTGGCGGCCGGAGTAGGCCGGTCCCACCCTTGATGAGGATTGCTTTGGTACATCCCACAAGTCTCTGGATTGATCTGGGGACGCTTGGAAGGTAAAATTATGTCTTACCTGATAATTTTCTTTCCATTAGTTCCTCAGATCAATCCAGAGCCCCTCCCTGGAATTCGCTTTCGTAATCTCTGATCGGATTCAGTATACGTCAGTCTGTTCTTTTCACGTTCCTTTGTCTATGGATGGGTAAGGCTGTTAGGGTGTGTTTATATTTACATTTCTAAGTTATAGCAGCTCGGAGAGTTTCTTCCAAGTTTATGCTGCTTTTGCAGAGACAGGAGAGTGTTCTATGGTTCTTACTGCTTTGGTATCGTTATACTGAAGTGAGGCTGGCTGCACATGCTCTATTGTAGCAAACTTCTGAGTTCTCTCTATCTAACCTGCTAGAGGAGGGGCATAACCCACAAGTCTCTGGATTGATCTGAGGAACTAATGGAAAGAAAATTATCAGGTAAGACATAATTTTACCTTTCTTCTGCTGGTCACACCTCTCTCTATACAGCCTAGTAACCTTCTAGCTACGGCCACCGCCTTGTCACACTGTTTCATCGCCTTCAGAGCCTCAGATACTATCACCCCAAGATCCCTCTCCCCATTCGTACCTAGCAGACTCTCACCGCCTAACACATACGCCTCTCTTGGATTTCTACTCCCTAAGTGCATCACTTTGCATTTCTTCGCATTGAATTTTAATTGCCAAACCTTAGACCATTCTTCTAGCTTTTTCAGATCCTTTTTCATGTTTTCCACTCCCTCCCGGGTGTCCACTCTGTTACAAATCTTAGTATCATCCGCAAATAGGCAAACTTTACCTTCTAACCCTTCGGCAATGTTACTCGCAAATATATTGAACAGAATCGGCCCCAGCACAGATCCCTGAGGCACTCCACTACTCACCTTTCCCTCCTCCGAGCGAACTCCATTCACCACCACCCTCTGGCGCCTGTCCGTCAACCAGTTCCTAATCCAGTTCAGCACTTCAGGTCCTATCTTCAGCCCATCCAGTTTATTTAAGAGCCTCCTGTGGGGAACCGTGTCAAAAGCCTTGCTGAAATCTAAGTAGATTACGTCTATAGCACGTCCACGGTTCAATTCTCCTGTCACCCAATCAAATAATTCAATGAGATTCAACTGCCAGCAAGTATTAGAAATCTTTCTTTTGCCAAGTTTCTGAGCTCCTTCATTCCCCACCCCATCCATCTCAGCTCACCTGGTTTTTTTTCTGCAGCCATTTTAAAAGAACAAGTGTGTTTTCTGTGGAGAGCTGTGTTGCTGGTCTCTAGCTGGGAGAAACTCAGATAAGACTTGTGCTGGCTATATTTGTGGCTTTTCCTACCCTAGAACTGTGGTTTTTTTGCACATCTCTACCTACTATCCTTGTCTGTCTGTGTCCCTGCAAATATATTTTCCTAAAAAGTAGGACATCAACATCTTGTACCAGTGTTAAGATTCTAAGCAAGCAAACAAAAAAAAAAAATGTAACCCTCCATTTAATATGAAGCAAGTGTTTATAACAGGCGATATTGCCATTTTTTCCCCTCGAAATACAATTCAGTCATTGGGAGTAGAACGGGTGGGAATCACTAATTTTTCTTCCCTACAATTTGTAACCATGATGTGCAGATTCTAGCATTCAAATATCCCGAGTATAAAATAACTCAGTAAATGTAAATTATATCAGCTGTAAAAGATTAAGTTCTCTTCTTCTTTTTTTTTTTTTTTAGTTTAGTGTTTTTATTGATTTTCAATATACAGGAAAGACAATGAATAACAATCTTGAAACGAGGAGCACTGTACATATTTGTCTAAAAGACAATAATGAAGAAGAGGGAGGGGAAAATAAAAAGGAGGATATGTGACAAATTCATGCATAAGCCATAGATATCATGAAATACAGCAAATAAGCAAACATAGCATACGACACTAAGCATCTTTAAAATAAGATACAAGTGAGATCACGTGATGCAGTGAGAGGAGGCAGACGTGCTTTGTCTCCTGCTCGAGGGTCCCATCCTCAATCCTTTGAAATCGCTAATTGAAAGACCCAAGCTAGCCTGCATTTTGCTAGGAGAGAACCCTGGTGGAGCGTATGGACAAATATCTCACCCCTAAAAGCAGAATGGCTGCAAAAACGACAAAAAAAGGGTCGGAGCGAACTAAGGCCGCTGAGGACAAGATGGCGGACCAAGGGCAGGCCCCGCAGCTTACCTGCACTGAGGCTGCAATTACAGAGTTCACCAACGCGGTGGTACTTGCCCTTGAGCCTCGCCTGCAACGTCTGAGTAGTTAACAGGGATCTCCCAAATTACCACCGAATTAGCCCGGCGTACGGGCGAATTGGAGTGCCGTGTGTCCGACCTGGAGGATGGCGCCCAAGGGAGCAGTGCGGAACTGACGAGACTCCAGGAGTTGGTGGCGGAGCAACAAGTCAAGTTAGAGGACCTGGAAAATAGGTCCCGTCGGGACAGTCTTCGCTTCCTGGGCATCCCAGAAGCCGTGCCAGAAAAAGCCCTGCGTAAAGTATTGGAGCGGTGGATAAGTCCGATGGCGGTGCAGGAGGATGAGACGGACTCAGTGCGGCTCGAGCGTGTGCATCGCCTGGGAACCGCTCGCGCTGGTGCAGGATGCCCAAGAACAGTAATTGCTAAGGTTCTCAACTCGGCCCAGAAAGACGCATTTCTCCAATACTATTGGCAGTACAAAGAGGATGTCGGCTATGAGGGAGCCCAGGTGCGGGTATATCAAGATTATTCTGCGGCGCTTGCAGCGAAGCGCCGCCAGTACTCGGAGGTTTGCACTCGCTTGGTTGAGAGGAAATATAAATTCCAAGTTCGCTACCCAGCGGTGTTAAAGATTTGGTACAACGGGCAATGGTGTTCACATGAGTCACCAGGGAGCGAGATGGCCTGGCTTAACGGAGTCCCCGAGCAGCAGGCAGCAGAGGACTGAGTGGAGCGCAGATTTGGCAGTGAGTGGAGACCGGAGGCTGCGCGCCTTGCCCCTGGAGAATTGGTGGTAATGGGGCTGGAAATGTACTTGGACAGTATTGAGACTATGCTTGTTAGAGCTGGATCCCGATGTATCACAGCATTTATATACATGATTTGTCTGGGGGATGGGAAGAATGGAGGAGGGTGAATGATCGGGAGTGTGAAAGGCCAAGTGTGTCGTGAAGTTTGTCGGGGAGGGGTGTGAGTGGGGAATGAGCAAGGTGTGGAAGAGAGAACAGTTGAGGGGCTATGGGAAATAACCAGTGTGGATGGTGGGTGGGCTGAAGGTGGTAGAGGGATTAGTCTGAGTAGTGTGTGTATATGGCCGGAGGGGGGAGTGCTGGGAGTGAAGAGACGTAGGTGAGATGAGAGTGTGGGGGCGAGAGAATAAAGGGGTTAGTGTATTTAAGGTGTGGCTAGTGGGCCAGAATTTGTTATGAGTGAGGATGGGACTTCTCTTGGTGTCATTGTGTGATCACAGACAGGCTTCTCTGTGGTGACATGGAGAAGAATGGGGGAGGGAGGGGCAGAGAATGAGGAGGGGGGGGGGGGAAGGAGGCTTGTATCTCGGGTATTCCATGGTGTCTGATGGGGATTGGAGTGCTGTAATGTGTATGGCTGGAGTGGGAGAGATCCTCTGGGAATGTTTGGGGGTAGTGGGCTCTGGGGTGAAGACTGGGCACCTGGGAGTCCTAGACTCATTGAGTGTGTGGAGCTATATTAGAGTGAAGACCAGAGACCCTGGCTAAGTTACCGGTGCCTAGAATTATTTCCTGGAATGTGGGCGGTATTACCTCTCCTATTAAACGTACAAAGATCTTAGTCACCCTCCAGCGTCACAATGTCTCCCTGACCTGTTTATAAGAAACCAAATTATCTGATGTAGAGCATTTAAAGTTAAAACAGCACTGGGTGGGGGACTGCTTCTTTGCGTCAGCCAAGGGCAAAAAGGGGGGAGTGGCGGTGTTGGTACACAAGAGCTTGCAAAGTCACGTTCAGGTGGTGACGCGTGATGGCAATGGACGTTACATTTTACTGCGTGTGAATGTTATGGGGCAGGACTTTTATCTTTTAAACGTTTACAGACCCAATGTATATGACCATTCGTTTTTCCAGCACTTGGAGTGCTTAGGGATACAGTACGCATCGGCGCCTTGGATTGTGGTGGGAGATTTCAATGAGGTGTTCGATGCGCAGCAGGATCGTTCAGCCCAGAATACGGGGACCATAATAGGAGGGGGGAAGGGTTTACCCTATTTGTGCCAGGCTTTAAACTTGGTGGACCCATGGAGGTTGTGTAATCCTACGACGTGGGACTATACACATTTGTCACGTGCACACGGCACGTGGTCCAGATTGGACTATATTCTGGTGTCGGCTCCCCTTTTTCCGCAGGTAGTATGGTCAAAGATTGGCACGATGGAGGTCTCGGAGCACGCATTAATTTGGGTGGATATGGATTTAGGGGAGGTGAGGCTGCGACAGCGACTGTGGAGATTCCCATCATATTTGATGGAAGATGAAACTTTCAAGGAATACTTGCAGAAACGGTGGTCTCTATTTGCTGATGCAAATACATGCCATACCTTGGACGCACAGTTGTATTGGGAAATGGCTAAGGCCGTGTTGTGTGGGGACATTATTTCCTACATGTGTGCGCGATCCAAGAGGCTCTCGCAGGGACTTGTCCGGCTGGAGCGGGTATATCAGGAGGCCAAGCGAGCACACCTGGTGGCCCCCTCGGTACAGACTCGGGAACAGATGTTATCGGCCCTGGCGGCCTTAAATGCCTTAATCCATGAACGTACCAAAAAGCATCTTTTCTACCGATCCTTTAGGTTCCATCGGTTTGGGAACAAATCGGGTAGGCTCTTAGCGCAGCTTGTCAAAACCTGGGGGGGTAATCGTTTTATCTCGTCCCTATTAGCGCCAGATGGACGACGGGAAACCCAGACATCGAAGATAGGGCAGTTATTCCATGACTACTACTTGGCACTGTATGCGTCACCGGACCCTCAGGAGGGACCCTCGATGAGAGAATATTTAGAGAGCTCGGGGATTCCCCGCCTTTCCGCGTCCGTGGTTGCTCAGTTGAATGCACCTTTGAGGGGGAAGGAGGTCCAGCGTGTGGTTAAGACGTTAAAGAGGGGCACGGCGCCGGGGCCGGATGGATACACGTCCGAGTTCTACCAATGCATGTTCCCGCAGATTGCGGCCCCGTTGCTTGATTATTTTGAAGTATCGCTGCGGCAGGGCTCCTTCCCCAGGTACTCGAACGACGCCCTGATCACCTTGATACCCAAGCCGGGTAAGCCGGCGGACCTGCCAGGCTCTTACAGGCTGATCTCATTTGAAGATCTTAGCTAGGGCCTTGGCAGATAGGCTAGCACCTCATATACCAGTGCTGATTGGGGAAGGGCAGGTGGGTTTTGTACGGTGGGGGCGACACTCCTGCTTGAATGTGAGGAAGGTATGTCTTGCTATCGCCCGGAGTCAGGTTATTAATGAGCCCCTACTTTTAGTCAGCCTGGATGCGGAGAAAGCGTTTGACAAAGTACGCTGGGGCTATCTGTTTGCGGTGTTAAATTTTATTGGGATTACAGGATGGTTTAGAACGGCTGTAGAGGTGCTTTATGAAAAGCCTAGTGCGTCTTTAGTGGTGAATGGAATGTGTACAGCCCCCTTCGAGGTGTCTTGTGGCACCCGGCAGGGTTGCCCCCTGTTCCCTCTATTGTTTCTCTTATACCTGGAGCTGCTACTCCGCTCTATCTAGGGTGACACAGATGTTTTTGGGGTGGACTTTTCGTCGTCCTCAATGAAAACACTAGCTTTTGCAGATGACATCTTAGTGACTTTGACGAGGCCGCAGCAGTCAATCCCTGCCCTTCTTGGCGAAATCAAAGAATTTAGCTATTTCTCAGGCTTTACCCTTAACCTACAAAAATCTGTAGCGTTCCCGTTTCAGGACCACATATGAGGCCGCTGGGAGGGGGAGTTTCCCTTATCCTGGACATAGGGGCCACTTAAATACTTGGGGGTGTGGATTCCGAGGTACTTAGCTCAGCTCTATGAGCTGAACGTCGAGCCCTTGCGAGACAGTATGAGAGCTGCTTTACGGGTGTGGCAGTCCCTGCCGTTGTCAGCCCTGGGCAGAGTGGCACTGTTCAATATGGTGTTAGTGCCCAAGGGACTTATATCTTACAAATGGTGCCAATACTGCTGCGCCAGCAAGACGAGAGATTGGTGTCTCGATTGGTGGCACGATGCATTTGGCAGGGGAAGCGGTTGCGGATGGTGGTGTCACAGCTTTATCGACCAAGGGGCCAGGGGGATTGGGGATTATTGAATATTAAGTTGTTGTCTGTGGCGGGGAATATGAGACACATTTCGGACTGGTTTGGAGGCACGAGCCACTTTTGTCTTTCAGGGGAGGAACAGTTGTTGCTGAAGCCGACGCATTTTAGTGCATGGTTACATGCACGGCCGTGTGACCACCGGGTACCGGGGCCTTACGCGGTATTGTTTTTACCACTGCGACTGACGTGGGTGTGTCGTTTCTTCGGGTTCTCATCAAGGTTTTTACCTCTATTGCCACTGCAGGGCAACCCTGATTTCCTCCCGGGCTTGACTTCAGCTCAATTTGTGGCCTGGGGAGGCAGAGGAGCCCAATATTTACATCAGTTATATAGGGAAGCAGGAGAGAGGAAGACGCTGGGAGACTGGCGGTTAGAATTTGGGAGGGGAGTGGCAGACTTCTTTGCTTGGTATCAGTTACAACATTATGCTCGGTCGATCCCCGCCGCTTCCCTGACTTCTGGGGTGTGGGAGAAATTGCTAGAATTATTTGCATTGGATGCGCAGTTGGCAGTCCCCCTAAAGTACTATCATTTGCGCCTGAGGGAGCAGCTGGGTGAGGTAGATTATGAAAAATTGGCAACCCAATGGAACAATGAGTTATCTCTGAGGCTTCAGGAGGACCAACTAAAGACCTATGTGTTGAACATCCCCAGGGTTACGGAGAATGTGACGCTGAGAGAAATCCTTTACAAGTTTGTAATGCAAATGTACTTTTCCACGCATAGGGTGATGAGGGCAGCTATGCGAGCAGATGATGCCTGTGTGAAGTGTGCCCACTCCCCAGCGGGCCTTGGACACATGTTATGGCAGTGCTCGAGAGTCCTGGAGTTCTGGAAGTGGATATCCAGGCATGTGTCAGCTCTTTGGGGAGTGACTTGGACACCCCAACCCTCTCAGCTATTTGATCTCTTTCAGCTATCAACATCAGGGGTAGAGGGACTCAAGCCTTTTTTGAAGCGGGTGGTTCTCATGGGTAAGAAAGTGATACTCCATCAATGGATAGTAGCAGAGCCCCCGACTTACCAGCAATGGAGGTCCAGGATGATTTCTTTGTGCGCATTGGAGCGAAGGGGGGTAGGTGACTTAGCTTCGTCCAAGGGAGATGCTTTCTGTAGGAGGTGGGCGCCCTTTTGGGATTCTTTGACCCCAGTTGCACGCAGCAGGGTTCTGAATTGTTGATCGGTACACCATGGAAACCCGGGAGGGGATTCGTGGAGGGAGGGTTCAGCAGGGAGGGGGTTAGGTGGGGGATCTAACCTCGATAGCGGCTGTTGGCTTCTCAGGTTTTTTTTCAATGGTAGTGAGGTCATGTGTCCTTTACTTTCTGCAACATAATTCTGCTCGTTACCAGAGGGCGATATTGGCGCAGCCAGGAGGGGGTCTTCCATAGGGAGACTACCCCGGTTGAGAGTTGGGTGATTCCCCCTCCTCCCATTCCTTCTGCGGGGGGGGGGGGGGGGGGGTCCCTGATATCTGGATGGGCACGATATTGTCAGAGGCCCGAACTGCCGAGAGCACCTGGATTAAAGATCAGAGGCGCGCGTTTGCTTGAGATTCTGAGCGCTCACTGGGGGTCATTCGAGTACAGACGCCCAGTGGGTTCTTGGAGCTTGGTTCGTCTGCTGCTGGAACTGATGTGTATCTATGAGATAGAGTGTGCAAAATTGAGAAGCCACAGCCAGGAGAAGTTTTCATGTTAAAAATTGAGCAGGGGTATGGGAGTGGGTGGGAGGAAATTGGGGGGAAAATGTTGTTATGATGGTGTGGACGCTGTTGACATGGATAATTGTTTATTGGAGCAAGTTTTGGCTGTTTTGTCATATATTGGATGTGTGTTTGGCAGTTACCATCAATAAAAACGATTGATATATAAAAAAAAAAATAAGATACAAGTGGAGACCATTTTGCACATGCAAAGCAAAACGGAATGACTTTTTAGCAAAATAGATTTCATACTTGTAAGTTTGAAACAACAAATTCAACCATTCTTGGTAAGTAAAGTTACATAAGGATTTCCAATGCAAGAAAATGACTGTTAAGGCTAAAGATAGC
This sequence comes from Microcaecilia unicolor, assembly GCF_901765095.1. Lineage (NCBI taxonomy): Eukaryota > Metazoa > Chordata > Amphibia > Gymnophiona > Siphonopidae > Microcaecilia > Microcaecilia unicolor. Next base: position 768,246,990 of record NC_044031.1, on the reverse strand, counting down.
ATGGTATTAATAAGGGTACATTCATTAGATTTAAGAACACCTTTAAAATGTTGGTCTTTAAGTACCATATACTTGTAGGACACTGAACCGGAAAGACCGACTACGTCTACCATTAATAGTCATATGTCATTCCAATAACTCTGAATACACTGTATACAATCAAATACAAGATGCTTTAAATTGCCTTGCTAAGATTGACAAGACCAACATAAGTTAGAGCTATAGAGGAGTCAATAGTGTGCAATTTAAGAGGCGTCCACAATGATCTATGCATGAAGAAGTATAAAGATTGCAATGTTGATGAGGATTTAGAACACTTAAGGAACTCCATAGCTGCTCCCATAACTTATCTGAGATGGATGTCCTGCTCCCAGCATCTACTTAAACCTGAACATTTAATAGGAAGCTTACTTAGGATATATTTATAAATGTGGGAAGCAGCGTGACCTGTATGCTGGAGCCGTAAATTTATGACAACAAGTGGTTTGAGGCATACACTGAACTTGTAAGCTGCTTTTCCTCAGCATAGAGGTAATCTGTAGCCATTGATAAAATTGAGAATCAGGCAGCACAAATTCAGTTTTCATATTTGCGAAGGATTTCCAAGTTTGTTTTTTTGTCAATAAAATCATTAAGGGTCCATATGCCTATGCGCTGCCAATGAGACCACGAAACTTGCTTTTTATCAATTTTTAATTTAGGGTTGTTCCAGACAGGTCAGGAAAATGAACTCCACCAAGTAATTTAGGCAGTTTTAATTTACGCCAAGAGATTCTAGGTATCTTGAGATGCCATAGAAAGTTAGAGAGCAATTTCTCCAGCTTTCTGTAGAAGAAACTGGGAAATAGAAGAGGGATTGTGCTTAAAACATGCGATCTTGGGAACTAACATCATTTTGGTAGTATCCAATCTTCCCCACCAAGTTATATTTAGCAGGGACCATGCTGATAGAGAGGCCTCAATTTTTGTAAGCATATCAGTTAACTTTAACAGTAGTTGAGAGTTCTCTATCAAAGAGAACGCCAAGGTACTTGATAGAAGAGATTACCCATTTTAGAGGAAAACCTTGGATAGAAAAAGGAACACAAACACATCATTCAAAGGCATCAACTCTGTTTTGTCCCAATTAATTTTGTATCCAGAGATGTTAGAGAACTGAGAAATTAAGCTAATAAAAGCGTTCATGGATGCTTGCGGACACAGTATGCCATCTGCATAAGCTGAAAGTTTGAAGTCTTCGTTGCCCAAGGAGATGCCGGATATATTTTTAGATTTACGAATAGCCACCAAGAGGGGCTCAAGGTCCAGGTTAAATAATAATGGAGAAACAGGGCAGCCTTGCCTGGTACCAAAACAAATGATTTAGAAAATTCTTCATTAGCTACAATTCGTGCAGAAGGTGATGAATATAATAAATGCAAGAGCTTTGGAAAACCACATTGCCCAAGAACATTAAACAGGTAATTCCATTCTACCCGGACAAAGGCTTTTTCAGCATCTAAAGAAACAGATAAAATAAGTTCTCTTCGTTTTAAATACATCTGCTAAAAAGCAGCAGTGCAATGTAAAAAAAGACGGAAGAGATGGAAGGCATTGAGGGAGAAAAACTGTACAATATCGTCGAAGATTTTGTTCAAACGTGCTTGCATCGGTACAGCATAAAGCGCTTGGCAATAGGAGAGACGTCGCTAAGGATACCCGGCAGATTGACATCGTAGCTGATCTGACACTAGTTTCGGAGAAAGATGATGCAAAAGCCATACCACTAATCTTCACTGCTGCTAACCAGCCAGCCTGCAAAGCAAAAGCAATGTCTTGCGTACAGTCCGCGGCTTGACCAGCTAGTCAACCTGTCTTCCCCGGGCCGAAGTGAAGTGTACAGTTGTAGCCCAGTGTGTGTCGGCCACGACCGAATAACTGATCCCGGCGCCATGATTGGACGCTCCCAGGGCTCCACGGGCTATTGGCCCAGGCTCTGTGCCTTTACCTTGTAGTTGGTAAAGTAAGTTGTCATTTACTGAAGTGGGGTCCGCCTCCTCAGCTATCAGTTTAGTCTTACTCTCCGAACAGGGGCTAGATCTAGCTGAGCTGGTTGATCTTTCAAAGTCCTAAACGCTGGTTTAGTGTTTGTTGATTGGGGGGGAAAAAAAAAAGAAAAAAAAGACTTCTGCAACAAAGATGGACATGAAGAAAAGAATTCATTTAGAGCTTCGGAATAGGACGCCGTCAGACGTAAGGATTTGCAAACGGAGCTCTTATTTTTTTTTTGCTTTTCTCAAAATGTTAGCTCTGGTGGTGTGTTGTGTTATTGCCCTTGATTTGACTACCTGTGTACCCAATTTGGGTGCCAAGAGGCGCACGCGTGTGTCTTGCGAAACGGGCTGCTTTGGAGTGAGAGTGGAATAATGGGGGGTTTGCAAAGAACAAGTTTGTTTGATATATTTTGATTGGGTGCTGGAGAATCTCGTGTAGTAGAAATGGTTGCTGGAAGTGCGTCTTCGTTTGTTGCAGTCAGACTAGGGAGCCATATTTGTAACTTTGTAGTCCTCATGAACGCGCCCTTTCTCTCGCCCGATCCTGCCAGAAATGTTTATTAAAGTCCACTAGTGAAGCTGCAAATGCGCATCGTGCTATTGAAACGGAGCCCGAATAAAGTAGAAACTTACTTTCTCAGGACAAAAATAGTCCATGACCAACCATGACTTGCTGCTGATGATGTGCAAATTATGCGGACACCTAGAAGCCGAGAGCGGGGAGGAATGCGAACTTCAGGCGTTGTGTTGCGCAAAAGGCGAGGGCGCCGTCTGGAGCTTGGCGAGCGGAGCGCCCTGAGCTGAAGGAGTCGGTCGGTGGTCTGGGGAAGCGGCCGTGCAGATGCAGCGGAGCAGCTCAGCGGGGAGGGAACAAAGAGCTGCAGCTGTGGGAAGTGGCAGGAAGGCGAGCCGCCATTTTCAGCCAGGCAGCTTGCAGTGGAGGAAGAAGCAAGGTTGCATTTTAGTGCTTGCATTCGCCGCCATTGATGGGCTCCGGACACTCCTTTATTTATTTATTTAGCCGGTTCGGAGCCCCTGTCGGGCACTGTGTCCGCGGAGAGGACTGCTGCCATTTTGTCAGATGAAAGCAAGGCTCGCTCGTGCTGCCACCGCTGATACAATGTTACTACTGTGCGGCTCTTGAAAGCGAAGCCTCTTCTTGCAGGTAAAGGGAGCGGATGGCCACAACATCAATTCCCCCAAGGGGGTGCTTTCTTCCTTCTTGCATGACGAAAAGTTTTGTCTTAAGAAAATACTACATCCCCAAATATTTCATATGCCCGTTGCTACTTGATTGTTTGAATGGAGACGGCTGAGCTGCTGACATAGGTTGCTCAGACAATATAGGTCACAAGGAATAAATGGAGGGACACTTGCCGAGCACTTATAAAAGAGCCCTGAAGTTGGCTCTTAACGCCATAGCGAGGGCAGGGCTGAGGCAAGGCGTTTAGGTGCATTAGAAAACCTTCATGATCATTCTAGCGCGATTTCTCGCATAACAATCTTGTAAAAATGCATAATTGGACAAAACACATTTAAATAGTAAACTTAATGTTCATTTTGTTTGTTTGAAAATTGCTCCTCCCCTTCAAGCTGCTGCCCTAGGCAACCACTTAATCTGCCTAATAAGGGCAAGCTGTCTGCTTCTTCATCCTACCCCAGTACTACCACTCTTCTCTACCATGAACAGAGCAAGCATGTACCAATGTGCAAGCCTGTGGGAAATGATAGAAGTCAAAACAAATTTTAATTGTATGTCTTCTTTATTTAAGATTCCTAAGGGATGTTTTTTTAGTGAAATTACAAAAGTACACCCTAGAGCAGTGGTGCTCGACCTCAGGGCACATAGTCGGTTTTCAGGATATCTGTAGTGAATATGCATGAGAGACATTTCCATAATAAGGAGGCAGTGCATGCAGATTTATCTCATACATATTCATTGTGCATGTTTTCAACCTAGTTCTTCTGGCACACCCAGCCAGTCAGGTTTTCAAAAGTGCTGCCCTACAGAAACAGATTACTGGTAATTGCTGAATGGTCCAAAACAGCTGTGCCAATAGATTTTCAGTGTGACTAACAACATCACCAACACACAAATTGTATAAAATGTGATTCTGATTTGTAACTGCTAGCAGTTATCAACCACAACTGGAGACAAAGGCAAGAGAGGGGTAACCTGCACAAGGCAGACAGGATGGACCATACAGATCTTTATGTGCCATTATTTATGTTTCCTACTAAATGTAAATGTCTGTTTTTTGTTTTACATTTGTATTAGATTTCATGCACTGAGCAGTGTGTAATCATATTCTCCGAGGACAAGCAGGCTGCTTGTTCTCATGTGGGTCAACGTCCGCGGCGGCCCAGGAATCAGAAGTTTTGCAAGCAAAATAAACAGGTTTTGCCAGAGAGTTCTGGTGCGTGAATGACGTGCTACCTCAGTTCTTTTTTTCTCTGTGGTAAGGTGCGGCAGTATTTTTGCTGCTCTCCGTTCAGGCCCAGGAAGAGAACTTCTCTACGCGACTTAGTTTTGCTTTATTTTTGTTATTCTTCTTGTTTCACTATAAAAAAAAACGTTATTTATTTATTTATGACATTTATATCCCACAATATTCCCGCTCATGGGCAGGCTCAATGTGGCGTACAATAAGAATAAGCAAACAATTATAATTCCTGTAGTTTTCTTGTTTCTTTTTGCCACCTTTAAAGTTTCCTTTCTTTTCGACGAGGTCGGCCTTTGGGCCACGCAGTCTGGTTTACTTCCTTTTCATGCCTTCTCATTTTGGCACAATCACATCATTTGATTTTGCTGAGGCCGTTTTTCCTTCCATGTCATCGAAGACACCCAGTGGCTTCAAACGTTGTACTCGGTGCAACCGGGCGATCTCAGGTACCGATACCCACTCCTGGCGTATCCAGTGCCTTAGGCCTGACCATAGCCCAGCTGCTTGTAGTCTGTGTCTTCGTATGAAGAAATGGACCCAGGCGTCTTGAGAAGCCCAACAAGAAAAGCTTTTTGGGGCTTTGTCCGGTCCTTCGACATTGATAGGCGCATGGACGTCGGGAGCAAAGGTAATGGCTGCTCAGAGACCAGTTCACGCTGGGAGCAGTGAGGCATCGAGTGGGTCTCCACCTGCCTCGAGGCCTCCTCTTATGCAGGCCCCCTGGGACCAACCTTCGTCTGACCCAGCCCCGAGGAGGCGTGAGGATTCCATGTCTTCCTGATCGGTACCGAGGAGTCTCGATGACGGGCGTCGAGCGAAGGTGAAGAAGTACAGTCATCGTTCTCCTTCGCCACATGGTACCGGAAGCTCCGGGGCTTCAAGAGAATCGGCACCGAGAGGATCGCTCCCCCACGATACAGGAGGTGCCGATGCGTCGGTCTCCTAGCAGCCCGGTACCTGCTCCTGAGCCTCAACAGATTCTGACACTGCCTGTTCCACCGACCCCCGAAGCCTTCTTCGATGGTGGCTCTCGACGAGCGCATCTGGGCCTTGTTTCCAAAACTTCTGGAGGGACTGCTACGTCAGTCACCTTCGGTGTCAGGGGTGCTTGCGCCTTCTGCTACGGTCTCAGGCCCTTCTCCTGTGGTGAGGTCTCCACCTGCGGTGCTGTCTGCGGCATCGGCGTCAGCTGCCACCCAGGTTGACTCCCTTTCGACGTCAGTGGAGGGAGCTTCGCCGCAGTCGGGCAGGGGATTGACCTTTCGACATTGCCATAGAGGACATCGTTCCTTGGCGACGAGACAGGTCCAGTGTCGGAGCACCTTAACTTTTATCTGACACTGAGCTGGAGCGTTCGTGGGAGTCAGATAAGGATCCCAGGTACTTCTCTTCTGATGAGTCCTTTGGGATTCCCTCTGATCCTTCCCCTCCACTGGAGAGTCTGTCCTTTCCCTCTTTTGTCCGGGAAATGGCTATGGCTATTCCCTTCCCTGTGGAGGTTGAGGATGAGCCTAGGACTGAGATCCTCAAGGTCTTGGATTATTCTTCTCCACCTAAAGAGGCTGTGACAGTTCCTCTGCATAAGGTACTGAAGGAATTCCTTATGCGTAACTGGTCAGCCCCTCTGTATGGCCCTGTGGTCCCGAAAAAAGCTGAATCCCAGTATCGGATCCACGGTGAACCTGGGTTGATGAGGTCTCAGTTACCCTACAATTCCATGGTGGTGGACTCTGCCTTCAAGAGAGCCAGAAGTACTAGACACTATTCTTCGGTGCCCCCAGGTAGAGAAGCTAGGACTCTTGATTCTTTTGGGAGGAAGACGTATCAGGCTGCTAAGCTTGCTGCCAAGATCCAGTCATACCAGCTCTTCACGAGCGTACACTTGCGGGACTCGATACATCAGCTGTCCAGCTTGGTTGATGCACTCCCTACGGAGCTGGCCGAGCCTTTTCGCCTGGTGGTCAGGCAGCAGAAGGCATGTCGCAAGTTCCTTGCCAGGGGTACTTTTGACGTGACATCCAGGATCGCTGCTCAAGGTATAGCGATGCGCAGACTCTCATGGCTGCGTGTCTCTGACCTGGATCATTTTGTCCAGCCCATTCTGCTCCCCAGCAAAAGCAAGGGACGGGCTTTTGACTGGCTCCAGTTCAGCATAGCCTCAGTAAAAGTGTCCGTACCGGACGACTTGCCAGTAGGGGAGAGGTGGTTGTTTTTTCACCAAAGGTGGCCTCTCATAACCTCCGACCGGTGGGTTCTTCAAATAGTCCGGTTAGGATACACTCTCAATCTGGAATCCAAACCTCCAAATTGCCCACCGGGAGCTCAATCTTACAATTCCCAGCACAAGCCGGTGCTTGCAGAGGAACTCTCCGCCCTTCTAAAGGCCAGTGCGGTCGAACCCGTTCCACCAGGGGAAGAAGGGCTGGGATTCTATTCCAGGTACTTTCTTGTGCAAAAGAAAACAGGGGGGATGCGTCCCATCCTAGACCTAAGGGGCCTGAACAAATTTGTAGTTCGAGAGAAGTTCAGGATGGTTTCCCTGGGCACCCTTCTCCTGATTCAAGAGAACGATTGGCTATGCTCTCTGGATTTAAAGGATACTTACACACACATCTCTACTTCCAGCTCACAGGAAATATCTTTGATTTTGACTGGGAACTCAGCACTTTCAGTACTGTGTGCTGCCTTTTGGTCTGGCATCGGCACCCAGAGTATTCACAAAGTGCCTATTGGTAGATGCAGCGTCGCTATGCAGTCTGGGAGTGCATGTGTTCCCTTATCTCGATGATTGGCTGGTGAAGAACATCTCAAAGGCAGGCGCTCAGCAGTCCATGCAGATGACTATTCAGTTGCTAGAACTAAGGTTCGTAATCAATCACCCCAAGTCCCATCTCACTCCAGTCCAAAAGCTGGAATTCATTGGAGCTCTGTTGAACACAAAGACAGTTCGAGCTTATCTTCCCGAGGCAAGGGCAGACAACCTCCTATCCCTGGTGTCCATAGCTCGAGCGTCTCCACAGGTCACAGCTCGGCAGATGTTGAGGCTCCTGGGGCATAAGGCCTCCACAGTTCATGTGACTCCCATGTCAAGCCTACACATGAGATCAGCTCAATGGACCCTAGCTTCCCAGTGGTGCCAAGCTGCGGGGAGTCTAGAGGATGTAATCCAACTGTCCACCGACTTTCGGAATTCTCTGGACGATTTGATCCAATTTGACCTTGGGACGTCCATTCCAAATTCCTCAGTGAGAGAAAATGCTGACGAAGGATGCATTCCTCCTGGGGTGGGGAGCTCATGTAGATAGGTTTCACACTCAAGGAGCCTGGTCCTTTCAGGAAAAAGGTCTTTAGATCAATCTCCTGGAATTGCGAGCGATCTGGAACGCTCTAAAGGCTTTCAGAGACCCGCTGTCCAACCAAATCATATTGATTCAGACAGACAAATCAGGTTGCCATGTATTACACCAACAAGCAGGGGGCACCGGATCTCGCCCTCTGTGTCAGGAAGCCGTCCAGATGTGGCTTTCGGCGTGCCATCATGGCATGTTTCTACAAGCCACTTATCTGGTAGGATAATGCAACCTCACGTGTGGTCCCTGATTATGGGCGTTGTCCGCAAGATCTTCCGAGCGTGGGGCTCCCCCTCGGTGGATCTTTTTGCCACTCAGATCAATCACAAGGTCCCTCAGTTCTGTTCCAGGCTTCAGGCTCACGACAGACTAGCGTCAGATGCCTTTCTCGTACATTGGGGAACAGGTCTTCTGTATACGTATCCTCCCATACCTCTTGTAGGGAAGGCTTTGCTGAAACTCAAGCAAGACCACGGAACCATGATTCTGATTGCTCCCTTCTGACTGCGTCAGATTTAGGTCCCTCTTCTGGAGTTATCTTCTGAGCAACCGTGGAGATTGGAGTGTTTTCCAACCCTCAGAACGAGGGGTCACTTCTGCATCCCAACCTCCAGTCTCTGGCTCTCACGGCCTGGATGTTGAGAGCTTAGAATTCGCCTCCTTGGGTCTTTCAGAGGGTGTCTCCCGAGTCTCCAGGAAAGATTCCACGAACAGGTCTTAATCTTTCAAATGGAGGAGGTTTGCCGTCTGGTGTGACAGCAAGGCCCTAGATCCTCTTTCTTGTCCTACACAGACCATGCTTGAATACCTTCTACACTTATCAGAGTCTGGTCTCAAAACCAACTCCATAAGATTTCACCATACTGCGATTAGTGTTTATTGCCGTGTAGAGGGTAAGCCTATCTCTGGACAGCCTTTAGTTGTTTGCTTCATGAGAGGTTTGCTTTTTTCAAAGCCCCTAGTCAAACCTCCACCAGTGTCATGGGATCTCAACGTTGATCTCACCCAGCTGATGAAAGCTGCTTTTGATACACTGAATTCCTGCCATCTGAAGTTTTTGACCTGGAAGGTCATTTTCTTGGTGGCTGTTTCTTCAGCTCGTAGGGTCAGTGAGCTTCAGGCCCTGGTGGTCCATGCACCTTCAAGTTTCATCACAACAGAGTAGTCCTCCGCACGCACCCTAAGTTCCTGCCAAAGGTGGTGTCAGAGTTCAATTTGAACCAGTTAATTGTCTTGCCAACATTCTTTCCCCGTCCTCATACCCACCCTGGCAAAAGCAGTTTGCATACCTTGGACTGCAAGGGAGCATTGGCCTTTTGCATGGAGCGGACAAAGCCCTTCAGACAGTCCGTCCAGTTGTTTGTTTCTTTCAATCCCAACAGAAGGGGAGTCGCCATCGGAAAACGCAAAACGCACAATCTCCAATTGGCTAGCTGATTGCATTTCCTTCACTTATGCCCAAGCTGGGCTGTCTTTAGAGGGCCATGTCACGGCTCATAATGTTAGAGCCATGGCTGCGTCAGTGGCTCACTTAAAGTCAGCCTCCATTGAGGAGATTTGCTAGGCTGCAACGTGGTCGTCAGTCCACACATTCACATCTCACTACTGCCTTCAGCAGGATACCCAACGCGACAGTCGGTTTGGGCAGTCAATGCTGCAGAATCTGTTCGGGGTTTAGAATCCAACTCCACCCCCTAGACCCATTTTTGTTCTGTTCCAGGCTGCACTCTGTTTGTTCTTTATGGTTTCAGGTCAAACTATGTTATGTCCTCGCCGTTGCAAGGCCCAATTGACCCATGTTCATTGTTTTGAGTGAGCCTGGTTGCTAGGGATTCCCCACATGTGAGAACAAGCAGCCTGCTTGTCCTCGGAGAAAGCGAAGGTACTTACCTGTAGCAGGTATTCCCCGAGGACAGCAGGCTGATTGTTCTCACACACCCGCCCTCCTCCCCTTTGGAGTTGTTGTTGTTTCTTTGCTTATTTTTATGCTTTTTGAGTAAAATGAGGTAGCACGCTCATGCGGCGGGTGGGAAGTCGTCCACACATGCGTGGTGCGCACGATTCACACGCCAGAACTCTCTGGTAAAACCTTTTGTTTATTTTGCTTGCAAAATTTCCAATTCCTGGGCCGCCGCGGACGTCGACCCATGTGAGAACAATCAGCCTGCTGTCCTCTGAGAATACCTGCTACGGGTAAGTATCTTCGCTTTTCATGTAGTATAATTTATCATTCTGGTAGAATGGTGTCAGACAAACAGTAAGATTGACTGAGATAATATCTACTTGCTTTTGATTATTGTGCTAATACATTTGTTATTCTGGAGTAATTTTATTGCTTTCTACAATGTAGTAATGATAGGATTCACAGTGTCTCAGTGACTTTTTGATATTACACCCCTCAAAAGTAGCTTGAACAGTTTACTCTGGCTTCAGTCACCAATTTCCGTTATATTTCCAGCTCTTATATCCCGCTTAATTCCAACTGGAATCAAAGCAGGTTACGCTAAGATTCAAATATCAATAGTATGTCTACATATTCAGAAATATTTATTAAACAATAAAGTTTTCAAAGATTTTCTAAATTGAAAATGTGAATCAATGCTCCGAATTTGAACAGGAATACTGTTCCACACTTTAACAGTAATGTAACTGAAAGATCTATCATGAAAACGCTTAAAACAAATCCGACTAACTGGTGGAAAACCCAAATTTAGTAAATAATTGGATCAGGTTGATGAACGAACTGTTGGATAAGTTAACAGAGAGATACCATCTAAAGGGCAATACCCATAGAAAAATCTTACATATAAGGCAAGCCACCTTAAAATCAACTCTAGCCCTTACAGGCAACCAAAACCCTCAGCAGTTTGCTTTCTAATGCTGCAATCCTTATGGTGAGTTTGTTAGAATTACGTACTCCAAACTACAGCTGTATCAGCATCTTTTACTGTTTGGTCGAATTTGAAAAATGTTATGCTAAAGCTCAATGCCTAAATTTAATAAAAGAAGCAACGTGCAGTCGGAGATCTTGTAATAACAGTGGTTAGTGTATCAGGGTTTTTAGACAAGTTCCTGGAGGAAAAGTCCATAGTCTGCTTGCCCTGGGATATGTAGCATGGAATGTTGTTAGGATTTGGGTTTCTGCCAGATACTTGTTACCTGGCTTGGCTACTGTTAGAAACGGGGTACTGGACTAGATGGACCATTGGTCTGACCCAGTATGGCTACTATTATGTTCTTATGGGATTTAGCAAAGTAGTGCCCCAAATTATTCATATATTTAATTTAAATCACTATTCAGGCTTAATATGAATAATTGTTTATTTAAAAATATTTTATGTACCGCCTAGCTAATTCAGATCAAGGTGGTTAAATAAATACAAATATAAATTTTATATGATAGAAAAGAACTCCAAATAACCAGATAGGAGAGACCTAAACGCTCCCATACAAGACGGTCATAAGTTCAGAAGATCTTCCCAACTGCAGTATATTCAGTAGATCCTTATTTTTGAATCATTAACAATATTAAATGCTTGTCAATGGTAAAAGTTTTACATATATGCTTAAATTTCCTTAAAATGGCTTTACCACTTTTTTTTTTTTTTTGTATCATTCCATAAATGTGAAGTCAGGCAAGAGAAAGGTATTTCTCTTGTCCGATCCAATCTTATTTTGGTCCTAGTCAGGATCACTATTCTAAAATCTTGTAATGTATTCGGGGTCAAGTTAAACATGAATATTCGATACATCCCTACTCCAAAACTTAAAAATCTTATGCCCATAATGGAACATGTTGAGTGAATGCCTGAATAGAGTCTGAAATGGAAAGGGGTGTTTCTTTGTATTCATGGAGCGCTTGTAGCGCTATAGAAATGCTAAATAGTAGTAGTAGTAGTAGTAATATTGGACTGTCTTTAGGGGGAGGCATATGGGGGTGATTGCCCTAATCCCATAATGTTGAGGGGGGGGGCTTTTGTCAGAAGAAGTTGTAGTATAGGGGCAGAATTGCAACCTGACTGCAGTATTAATGTCCTGTACCCTGCGCCCCCCCACCCCCCGTAGTTTATGCTTTTAACAACAGTACCTTTAAAGGCCTGGAACATCAAATTTTTAGATTCAATGTCATAGTAACATAGTAGATGACGGCAGAAAAAAGACATGCACGGTCCATCCAGTCTGCCCAACAAGACAACTCAAGTGTGCTACTTTTTGTGTATACCCTACTTTGATTTCAACATTTAAATACGAATGCTGACAGTCACCTTTCCAACAAAGACTGCAGGTGGTTTGCAATAATTAAAACACACAAAATACAATACAAATGATAAAATAAACAATATACTCTTAAGTGTTACATATTGAATGGCAATTTAGTACATCTAAATGCTACACTAACTTCAGGAATGACCTCTCTAGCTTGCCAGAGTTTTGTTTCAGGCATCAGAATACATTGAAGCCACTAGAATTCAGAATGGCTAGAAGAGGTGCTCGGCCCAGTTTAGGCCTGCTTTTGTACGCAGACTTTACCAACTGCTTATAATGATTTTTTTTTTTTTGCCTAGTTTTCTATAGGGAATCTCTTATAAAGTCTGTTTGTCTATCTTCCCTGTTCCCCACCAATAATTTTTGAACCATTCATCCAGGTTTATTTAGACCAATGCTATAGATAAAGAACTTGGTGACCTCTGGTTAACACTTTCCACGTGTCTTTGCCACAATAACACTGACACACAAGGTTGCTTTTTTATTTCTGATAGGGAAATGGACCAGTTCAGTTAATCTCTCAGCCTACACATTTCCTCCTGACCTTTCTTCATCTGTCAAGCCATTCTTGTGCTGTTCTTCTCCA